>NW_025335268.1:59648515-59769242 GCF_004798865.1 Varanus komodoensis
GATTGTAGGATTTTGAGCATAACTTTGCTAGCATGTGAAATGAGTGCAATGGTGCAGTAGTTTGAACATTCCTTGGCATTGCCCTTCTTTGGGCTCGGAATGTAAACTGACCTTTTCCAATCCTGCGGTCACTGCTGAGTTTTCCAAGTTTGCTGGCATATTGAGTGTAGCACTTTTACTGCATCATCTTTTAGGATTTTGAATAGCTCAGCTGGAATACTGTCACCTCCACTAGCTTTGTTGTTGCTCAGACTTCCTAAGGCCCATTTGACTTCACATTCCAGGATGTCTGGCTCGAGGTCAGTGACCACCCCATTGTGGTTATCAGGGACATTAAGCACTTTCTTGTATAGTTCTTCTGTGTAATCCTGCCACCTCTTCTTAATCTCTTCTGCCTCAGTTAGGTCCCTGCCATTTTGGTCCTTCATCATGCCTATCTTTGCATAAAATGTTCCCTTCATATCTCCAATTTTCTTGAAGAGATCTCTGGTCCTCCATATTCTATTGTTTTCTTTGCACTGTGTATCAGAATATTTTGAACTCTGATTGTCTTAATTTTGGGTGTTTTTACATGCAAACCTAGAACCATGGATTGTTTTGATAGGCTATTGTGGCAACAGGCAAGAATGCAAAGTCTATTGGGATGCAAGGAAGAAGCAGGAAAATGTTATGTGAATAAAACCTGATAAAATAATCTGCATTTTGCCCAATTGTCTGGCAAACAAATCATGGGAAAACTGCTTGCACAACAGTCCACATACTGAGTTGTTACCACATGAACTGTAACATACATGTGTATCATAATATATAAATCTAAAGCAGTACATACATAATAAATGCATACACTTAATGCTAATCCATAACACATGAAGGCAACTTATTCTGTAATCAGGCCATCGGTCAGTCTGTCTAGGCCAGTATTGTTTGATCTGACTGACAGAGTGTTCCTAAGGTCTCAGGCAGAGGTTTTTCTCAGCTGTGCTGATATTTTTTCAACTGAATATATATTAGGGCAGGGGTTGCCTTTTTTTTTTTTTTTTTTTTTTGGGCCCATAAGCCTGCCTGGGAATTTGAGAAACTGCTGTGGGCACCATCACAAAATACCTCATCCTTGGATCACTGCTGTGGCATCTACCTGTCATGTCTATGTATCTTAAGATATGTCTTATTCAGTGAAAGCATGACTTTTGTTTCTACTGGGCATCACAATATCTCTTTTATAAAGGATTATCTAATTCATCTAATTGTTGGCTGTGCAATGCAGCCTATGCTTCTTTTAACCATATAGTTTTGCAATGGTCAGTATTTTTTCCTATGAGGAGGAGGCTATTATACCTATAAATTTTGTAGTAGAACAGTTTTTAATATTCACCAGTGTGCACACTGTTTTAAATTATTTACCTGCTTTATAGAAACTAAGAGATGGAAGGGAAAATAGATTCTCTGTACCTTTCTGACAACTAAAAGACCAATAATACAAAATTGAAAGGAGAAACACTGTCCAAGTATAGTGCAATAGACTGAGGACCTTACATTGCTTTCAGTATATGAAGTCATGTCATTTAGACACCGAATTCAAATGGATACATATTTAGATATTGGATCTGCTTGTGTTGAAGCCTATGCATAAATGCCAGAAAGTATTGTGCATTATATATAAGCCCGTGTCTGCTAAAGAGGGTGTGTGTGGATAAACTTTGCTTGCTTGGGTACCAGGTTGGAGACCCATTCCTGGAAGCCATTCCAGGTGCCATAGTGCCCACAGGTGTGTACTGGAGGCTTTTGCACTAAGTCATTGCAGTAGGTGACCTTCTGAATGGACGTGGTACACCTGAATAGAAAGCCCTACATTTTGAGGACTTTTTGACATGGAATGTTGTTATCTTTTGTATCAGCACTACTTGGAGAATTTTTTGGTCGAGGAATTTTGCTAAAATTATCGTATAGCCAGAGACCTATAAGCTTACAAGTGATATAATCAATGACACTTAGATGAGTCTTATCAGAACCTTTGCACTGAAGATGGAAGACATTTTCCTAAACTTCATCCATAATAAATGTAAGTGCACTGAAAAAAGAAGGTGTGATGACAGTTTTAGTGGGGATGGTGATTTCCGTGCAGTTTCATTTAGCCTGAATTCAGTTGTCATTTGTTATTATGAATATCTCAAAATGTAAGAATCAGAATCTTCTGTTGATCTTGCCTTTTGGAGTCATAAAACTGCATTGGATTCTGTGGGCCAACCCCTTCTAATGCCCATTGCTACCATTCAGGGTGGATGATCCATCCATCTGCGCATATCAAAGTTTCCTTATATAATGGTAAAAAAAAGAGAATTTTCTACCACTGTTAAGCATTCTTAAGTCTCAGTGACTTAGTGGAAAAATCCTATGTGTATGTAACTCTCTCTGAAATTGAAAGAACCAAAAAATGCTTAGCTTTAGGCTTGTGTCTATAATATTTGTAATTATGACAAAAAAATCTGACTACTTACACTAAAAAAGCTGCACAGGCTTCACTGATCAGTACAAGAAATGTTTTCAATGGTGCTAAAGAATATAAAATTTTCCTGATGACCAAACAAAAAGGGTTAGTTATTTAGGGTTCCATCAGAGGGACACAAGAGGGTTGAAAATATAAAATAAACTTCTGTCAAGAAGGTCAGAATGTGCAAAGGTAAGTGTGGAGACAGATGTTTTGACACCAGAAGTGTAGGTCAAGATAACCATATACAAAAGTAACTGAATGTTTTCTGCTATTATGTTTTTTGTTACTAATCATTGCACAGAGATAAACATATAAATTCACTGTGGATGATAACTCTAGCAGCTCGTCTCAGCTGGAGATGGGCTCAGTCTCTATTGTTAGTGTGCACTTACAATAAAGAGTCACACACACATGCACACACACACGTATGCACATCTGTCTGTATGTATATAAAACTACTTGCTAGTGTTGCCTGTTTCTCTCAAGGGCAGACAAGAAGAGGAAGATTTTATTTTATTTTATTTTAGTCATTATTTTATTTTTTATAAATGCTGAATGCAACAATGCTAACTTGATCCTGTCACCATAGACCTGGTGCTCTATTTTAAGCCTTTGGAAAAGTGTGAGCTTTAAAAAGACTGTCAAAAGCCTCTATTTAAGAATGCTAGTGTTTTGAAAATAATAGCTGATTTTTGTAAAAAGCCCAGTAATAATAGTGTGGCAACACCATTGCAATATATTGTAGAAGCATATTTCTGTAAAGATTTCTGAGTGCAATTATATATGACAACCAAAATGTGCAAACTGAAAGACATAACAAAGCCTCCAGAACCGTCACTCAAGGACAGTTTTGGACATAAATATCACATTTAAACTAACCAAACAAAGCTGGTGCTATTTTGAGGTAAACTGGGACCACCACCTCAGGGGCCATATGCAGGGAGGTGGGGGGCAACTGCAAGGTGGTAGGGTTTTGTGTTTGCCTTCTGTTCAGTTCCTGAGCATTTCAAGCTAACCTGCTGTCTTCAAGGACAGAGGAAGATGCTGCCCACCATCAGCATTTAGTAGTATTCAACTGCTAATCTGGCTGGCTTCTTTATACAAGATCTCTCTCTCTCTCTCTCTCTCTCTCTCTCTCTCTCTCTCTGTGTGTGTGTGTGGGGGGGTGTCACCCCATTCTTCTTTTCTGGTGGCAATATATATAGGGCTGCACCTGTCACCAAGAGCATGGAAATGGCCGGAGATTCATGAAGGAAAAAATGTGCCATGCCATTTTGGTTTCCTTTCAGAATTGATATGGAACCTCAAATAAGTGACTTTGATTCTCAGAAAATATAAACCTATGTATCTAAGAGGGAAGAGACTAGTCCTGCTACCTACTATTAATATTAAACTCATTTTACATTTTAAAAAATTCTGCTATCTTCCCTTTATCAAGTAGCTCTTTTTTCTTCTTTTGATGATCTTATCTTAAGGAATTTAGAAATCACTCATCTGCATTTTGAACATACTTTTTGCTTATTTTTTGTAATTAAAAAATCACATTAAAATGGCTTTATCTGGCTTCTCTGAATGATCAGCAACCCTTGCCTGGTTTGTTAGCAATAAATTTTTAATAGGGTAGAGAAATTCTGCTCGTGACACTTCTTCTTGTGCTTTGCTCACCGTCTGACTCTGGTACTGCAATTACTGTGTGCTTCATAAATGCTGCAGCTGGAAGAAATACAGCCCCACATAATTCTAGTCAAGTTGTCCACGTACTTCCAGGAGAAGGTTATTCTATGTTATACTGACAGATAAACATCCCACCTTATGCAGTTCTAGGAACTCCATCAGCTGAGAGGACCATCCATCTTCCTGTAAACCATAAATGATGCTCTGTGGAGTATAACCATCACTGATACATGAGCACATATGCACTGTATATTCCTTTATCAAATGCACATGTATGGAAAGAGTAGTTAGTTTTAGGGGATAGTTGTATTGATTTACAAATAGTTATAATTTCACTGTTATCCTATAATTTTAAACATTCAGACCAGACCAGAATTAGGCATTCTAAAGCTGTGCCACATGGATTTCAATGTAACGTCACTGCAGGCAACCTTTTTCTCTGCAACTCTCTACCCCCCCAGGAATCTCCACTGTTATCTGCAATCTGCAAAACGCGGTAACAACACAGATTCCTCTGCAGGCAGCTGCTCCTCCCAGTGCCAGCCAAGGACTGCTCCATGACTGAGAGAAGCACAGCAAAAAGCTAAAACAAGTAGGGGTGGGGCAGGTGATGTCTGGCCGGCAGGCCTGGCAGGGGCAATCCAGCTCCTCATCCTGACCAGTTCTGTACCTTTCTTTACACTCACACCCACTTAACAAGAAGGCTTCCCGTTGTGCTAAGGGCTTTCCATATTCACTGAAGCTCCAAAGCACTGGGAAATTGCAGCTGTCAGAGGCCATGACTTTAATAAATGCATTATTTAGGCAATGTGCTTATGGCTATCTATGCTGCAGTCCATTCCAGTTTCACAGAGAAATCTGGGACCTCACTTCACCAGTGGCTCAGCCACTGACAGCCACGCAGTGCCAAGTCAGTGAAGCTCAGACTAGCTACAGCATAGATGACATACACAGTGCAGATTGTTGGACAGGAGAATGGAAGATGAACAAGCTAGGGAAACTATGATAATGTGAGCACAAAACTTTGGATACACTATTGAGTTCAAGAAATGGCAAAAGTTGTGGGAAAGAAATATTACAGTAACATTAGCAACCTCATATAAAGAAAACCTGTGTAAAATGTTTTATAGATGGTATCTATCACCAAATAGATTAGCTAAGATGTTTCCAAATATGTCAAATGGATGTTGGAAAAGTAAACACAAACCGGGTACCTTTTATCAAATGTGGTGGACCTGTGATAAGGCAAAAAAATATTGGATTGAAATACACAAATGGTTTGAGGGAATGTTACAAAAACCTCTAATATTTAAACCTGAAGTTTTCTTATTAGGCATTATATCTGATGATGTTGGTAATCAAGCAATGTATTTGATTCTACATGTAACTACTGCAGCGAGGATTGCATTTGCCCAACATTGGAAGAGTGAAGAACCACCTACTGACGAACTGATTTTAAAAAAGATCTTGGACTGTGCCAAAATGGACAGATTGACTTTGTCTCTGAAGGAGAAAGAAGATACAGACTTCTATCAAACTTGGAATTCCTTTTATTATTGGCTACAGAAACAGGACTATGCATAGACTTAAATATGTTTATGTATTATCATAAAAAGAAAAAGTATGGGGGGCTGACCCAGTAGGTCTGATGCTTTTGATGATTGATGCTTTTTTAGTTTCTTTTTGTTAGTTTTGTTAGTTAGTAGAAAAATAACAATAACACTTTAAAAAAAAAACACAAAGTGCATATTGTTGAAATAATGCTTGCTTGCATTATTGCTTGGCTCTCCTGCAGCCAGTCCTCTGTAGACTTCTGCAAGTGTACAGAAAATACCAGCATGGACTAAGGAAGTTTGGGATGTGGAGTTCTTAAGAGACCACGAATCGCAGGAATATGAAAAACAGAGATAGCAACAAGGACCCCTGTGTGTCAATACTCCGCCTCTCAAAACAAAAAGACTGCAGACTTCTCTGCAGTTTCTGCAGAGAAATAGTATTCCAGACACATTCCTAGAGAGTGGCTGACTTTGGGAAAAACTCTGGAAAAGCTGGAATTCGGTATGTGTTGCCTTTTAACATACTTTAAAACAATATGTGCTATATTTGGCATGTACAGAGACTGATCACAGGACCTCGGATTTATTATTTATTAACTTCCTCTGTTAAACTACAAAGCAGCAAGTTTTTGATTCTGGGTTGTAAACTGAGCTGGTTCATACATTTCTATACCTCACTTAGCCTTTTTCATCGCTCAACTATTCCTTTTTGGGGTGGTTTGGCATATGATAAGTGAAACATCACATGGTGACTTGCATGTGCGAATGAGCCAACACAAATAAGCACTACAGATTAAGAAAAGTCACATCACTTCAGAATTGCCTTTTATTGAAGCCATTTCTCAAATTTAATCACTACTTGCCTTGTGTTGAGGTTTGTACATGGACGAACTAATCCTTACTGACTGAATTCTGGTTGCGCAGTGACTTCACCAAAAAGTAATGTGTTGCACATGCAGTTGTGGGCATGCAATGGAGGTTTTATTTGTGGCAAGCCAGGCTGTGGGGCCTTTTACGAATATACTCTTGTTAATATTTCATACTCAACAGGAACATGGCCTGCAATTTAAAACAATTGATGCTATTAAATGGCATTTTTACAATGGTAAAATATGTATGAATCTAGCTTTCTAGTTGTGAGATACGTATTGCTGACAAAATTAGTGTCCTACAAAACAATGACCTTTCCTCGCATCACAGTCTCAGTCGTTGTGACAGCAGCAGACCTGTTGCTTCTGCCATCTTTGTTTCCTTGGATTTCTGCCAACTGAGACAATTTCTGAACTTGCTAGTGAGAAGTTAGGGACACAATCTGACAACAGCTGGAGCACATAGCTAGACAACAGCTGGGCTGGAGCACATAGCTAGCTGTTCCCTGAAACTAGGTGGCTACCTCTTATCCTGAGCATCAAATAGTGGGTTAGATCCAGAACTCCAATATTTCTCTTCTCCGATACATACCCTGTCCCCTTGAAAATCTGCTCTGGAGATCCACTGAATTCTCTTTTGTGCCACCAATGAGAGGAGCTATTCATTGAGGGTCAATCTGGGATGCAACCTACTGTTTCCACTTCTTCCATTAAGTCTTCTTACAGTACTATTTTCTATTGACTATGTCAGTTGTAGTCCAACACATCCAGAGGTGGGAGAAATGCTATCCATGCTTCAGCTGCAGTTGCTAGCGGGCAAGAGTGATGTTACCAGGTTGCCAAAGGTATTCTTTTAGGATCGTGTTGCTTACTGTACAGCTTGGTGGCCTGATCTCTGCCGTATGCACACATGCTTCTCCTTTCCCCTAGACTAGGGGGAAGAACCCATGCCTTTCCAGATGTTGTTGGGCTCCAGGTTCCTTAATGCCTGAACATTTGACATGCTAGCAAGGCTGATGAGAGTTGTGGTCCAGAACATCTGGAAGGTGCCGGGTGTATTTCTTCTTCTGTGAGAGATGCACTAGTGTGAATGCATGAAATTTTCATGAAACCGTATGCACACACAGCTAAGAGTGACCAGCACTGAACACAGGAGGACTGACTCCTGCATACATAAGCATTTGATTGCATTACACATGCTCTAAGGCATTACTCCTCTTATTTATGAGAGGTTCCAGGTGATGAATTGACTTAAAATTGAGCCCAGCAGCCCTGTGAAACTCATCTAATAATCTCATACTGATTTCCTCATGCAATCAAGCAATCCCTTTTACTGATTGTCCAACATAACCTTAACATCAAAGGATAAAGGAAATGTTTGTTTTTACTTTATGGTTTCTCATGGATTATGCAGAAACACCACTGTTTCCCTTCTCCTAGTTCTTTTCAAATTCATATGACTCTGGTTTTTTGTCCCTAGTCTTGTCCCTGATTAGCCATTTGTTGGAACCCTAAGGTTTTTACTGTTGCTTTTCCAACCACCACAACTTATGGCTAAATCAGTTGTGAATGGAAGAAAACATCCAGCAGTGCCAGCTATGTAGACCTCATAAGACATTTCATTTAGAACATCTTGGAAAGTTTCCGAATTTTCTTTATCTTTAAAACAACAACAGCCATAATGGGAAATCAAATAGAAAGGTTCTCGATGGGGAAATTTATATTTTTAAAAAGTGTTTGTTTGTTTGCTACTATTCATGGTTGCCTGTAAAAGAGTAAATAAAGATTTGTATGTTTCAAGCAAAATGCTTTATCACATCTATATAGTTGTCACTGTGGGATATTTCTTTCCATCCATCACTTTTTTCCCCAATGACCATCTGTCCCACAAGTATCAACTTGCCAAGTTATTTATTCTCCATATATTTTGCAGCACCAATATTGTCATCATGAATGTAAATTAAAATGTTCACATGCTTGTTGCTCTTCACCTTTTTGCTTATGCTTCCAGATGCTCACACATACATAATGATTATGCAGCTTGATCCACTTTCCGGCAAAATGTAATTACATTGACATATACTTTCCTGCATAAACAAATATCTGGCAAGGATCTATCAAGAACAGTTTGTAGAGGGCTCTGTGCATTTTTAAAGCTCTTAACAGAAAAATAATTACCTATAACAGAGATTGCAGAGAACAGGAAATATCTTGTAAAAATACTGTTGAGAGTGTGTTGCCTGATTTGGGTGAATGAGTCTGTTACTATGGTTTTGGCTAAAGTGTTATCTGATTGCAGTCAGGGATTTGACAAAAGAATGCTAATATATAAACCCTTGAACTTGCAAGTCACCTACAGTACTGGTATCTTGCAAGCCATTTATTTGCAGGCTGTTTATTTATATATTAAATTTATATATGTCATACATTTATTTAATAAATTAATTTACTTTTCTATACTGCATCCAAAGTTCCACATGGGGCTTCCTGGGCAGTGTATAGGTATGGGTAAGGGTATAAGGGTTAAGGGTATAAGGGTGCATGACCTAATACATCCTGGCCCTAAAAAAGATCCAGTGGCACCATCAACAGCCCGCTGTGATGACTTTGCACAGTACTTTAAGGAGGAAATTGCTCAGATTCATCACAAGCTGGACTCCACAGTTGATAGGGATCCATCATGGGAGGTGTCCAGAGCTCCGTCTGAATGAATTTCAGTTGATGTGGCCTGATGATGTGTTATATCCTACCACCTGCTTACTCAAGCCTTGCCCTTTGTGGCTACTCACTAAAGCCAAACATGGGATTGGTACCTGGGTCCAGGTCATCAACGCCTCATTGAGGGAGGGCTGGGTCTCTGCCCCTTTAAAGGAGGTGGTGATTAAGCCTGTCCTGAAGAAGACGTTCCTGGACCCAGAGGTGGTCGCCAGTTATAGACTGGTAGCCAACATCCTGTTTCTGGGCAAAGTGTTGGAGTGGGTGGTGGCACTCTTGGATGAAACTGATTATATGGACCCATTTCAGTCCAGCTTCAGACCCGGTTATGGTACTGAATCTGCCTTGGTCACCTTGTAACAATGACCTGTGCTGGGAGAGGGACAGAGGGAGTGCATCCCTGATGGTTCTCTGGGAGCTCTCAGCGGCTTTTGATACCATCGACCATGGTATCCTTCTGGATAGGCTGGCCGGGTTAGGAGTAGGAGGCTCTGCGTGGCAGTGGTTCCACTCCTATCTGGCTGGCTGATTCCAAAAGGTGGTGCTGGGGGACTATGGCTCTGCGCCATGGCAACTCTGCCATGGAGTGCCATAGGGTTCCATTTTGTCCCCTTTGCTATTCAATATCTACATGAAACCGTTGGGAGAGGTCATCAGGAGGTTTGGGCCACTGAGTCACCAGTACACTGATGACACCCAGCTCTACCTCTCTTTTTCAACTAATCCAGGTGAGGCAGTGGCTGTCCTGAACCGGTGCCTGGCCGAGGTAATGGGCTGGGTGAGGACCAATAAACTGAAGCTCAATCCAGATAAGATGGAGGTCCTTTTGGTAGGTGGTTCAGATTTCCAGGTAAGTGATTTTGGCCCTGTTCTGGACAGGGTTGCACTCCCTCTAAAGGACAGGTACTGCAGCTTAGGAGTGCTCCTCAACCCGGAACTGTACCTGGAAGCCCAGGTGATGGCAGTGGCAAGGACGGCAGTGGCAAGGATGGCGGTGGCAAGCTTCGGCTGATCCATCAGATGCGTCCTTACCTAGACGAGAACTGCCTAGCAATGGTGACACATGCTCTGGTAACCCCCCCGTTGGACTAACAAAACCTCCCAGTTGGGCAGCCCCACATACTCTATGTGGGGTTGCCCTTGAAGACAGTCCAGATACTTCAAATGGTGCAAAATAGAGCTGCCAGGTTGCTTTCGGGAACTGGTCGTTACTCTCATATAACTTTGGTTCTCTGTCAGCTTCACTGGCTTCCCATTGAAGTCTGGGCCCAATTTAAGGTGCTGGTTATGACCTATAAAGCCCTAAACAGCTTGGGACCAGGATACCTAAAGGAACATCTTTTCCCTACATGCCCTCCGTCCCTTAAGATCTGCAGCAGAGGCCCTGCTCTGGGAACCCTCCTTGAAGGAGATCAGGAGACTGAATACCGGAGGAGGGTTTTCTCTGCAGTGGTGCCCTGGCTATGAAATGCGCACTGTAGAAAGGTCCGCCTGGCACCATCATTATATGCTTTTCAGTCCCTTTTTATTTACCCAATATTTTAATGTTTAAAAGATTTTAATTATGTTTTACTTCAGCTGTGGGTTATTAGTTTATCATTGTTTGGGGTATTTATGATCTTTTATATGGTTGTATTTATGAAATCTGTTTGTAAGCCGTCCAGAGACACATAGAGATTGGATGGGTTAGAAATATCCGAAATAAATAAATAAATAAGCTGTATGAAACAAAAGCAGTGTCTCTGCTCTTGAAACAGACTAAAGTCCACCATAGACCTGATTGGGATGTGTGAATGGGACAAGAGACAAACTGACAAAGTCTTCAATTTCCTCCTCCCTCTACAATCCCATATGCCTCCTGGAAATACGGAACTAGGTTCCAGAAAGTAGAGGACCCTCTGGAACTGTGGGGAAAGGAGGCCTTGGGAGCTGCCTTCCTCCTCTTTTAACCAAGCAGAGCTCAGGAATGCTCCTGCCAGCTGAGTAAAACTCTGGATCCAACCCATTGAATGCAAAAAGCCACACTTAGATTCTGAACTGAAATATACCCAGTTCAAAACTGGTTTCCTTTCATATACTTGCCATGGATGGGCCTTTTGCTTGTAGGCCCTTCCTTGGAACATTCTTTCTGGCTGAGAAAAGGTACTCCTCAAGAGCTAGAGCCATTTTAGAATACCACAAATCAAAATACTTCTTCTATTTGTCATTTTTTTCTACGATCAACAGCTCCTTTAGCAACTATTTCATTCTTAAGTGATTTGATGAAAGGAATTTGCCAAAAGGAAGAAGAAATGTGCAAACCACGCCCCCCGCCCCCCCGGTCACAAAAAATCCTCTGTGGTGTCAAGCAGATTAGCCTGTTATTCTCAACACAGCAGTCATCAGAAATACAGTCCATATTCCTGATATACTGTACATAAGATAAGACCCCTCTTGGATTATTTCCTATTTTCCAATTGCTCTTAACTTGTTTTCACTGACAAGAAGAGCGTATTGTACAGATTGCTCTGAGACATTTGTTCATCAGAGATGCTGCTAGTATGTAGAAACACAATAAGACCAAATGCAATGGCAATAGGCAAGCCACAAGTGTCTTAGGTGTGGAGAAAATGTCTCAGAAACACGTGGAAGTTTCAATGTTTTATTTTTCTGTGCTGTTGACATTATGGCTGCAGACTGCTTTCTTTTGTGTACAAAGAAATAATTTTAGGTATGTAGGAGTAAAATCACTATAATTTAGATGTGAGATGTGGCTTAAGAACACTGTCAAAAAGCTCACAATCTACTCATTTTTCCGTATGTGCTCTAACACAGATCAATACAGATTGCTGTGAATACAATGAATACATAGCCCAGGCTATCAGCCTCATACACTTGCAGTGAACCATCTCCATAGAGAAATGCTTACTACCATTAGTAAGGTTATGGTTCTAGGAAAGTTCTACTCTTCAGTGTAGTGTGATGCTCATTTGCTAGAAGAAGACATACTAAGATGCTAAGAAGAGGTGCAATGTTTCTGCAGGGTCTCGACTCATCTTTCTTATCACCTGCTGCACAATCATTTTGATGGAAAGGAGCAAAATTTGGCCTTTTCCTCATCCCAAGTGTATGTTCTACCACTGACTTATGATTTCTGGCATCTGGGGACTTTCTGTAATTTCTAGGTTGAAATAAAGGTACCTGCTCTGGGTCATTTTAACCTATTAGTCATATGGATGCCTTGGACAGGAGGCATCAAGAAGGGGGATGGTCTTTTCAGTGGTGGCCCTCCAGTGAATGAACTGCCCACCTGGTAAACGCATTGATAACTTTTGGGTACCAGATTAAAATCTGCTCTCAGACATTTGGCAGCATATGATATTTTTAGTTAGGTCTTGAATTTTGTTCTGGTTGATTCTTTAAAATTGTTTTGCAATATATGTGTTCCTCACTCTGTGTTGCATGTTGCTATGCATATAGTTTTTATTGTGTGTTTTTAAGGGTTTAAATTAAGTAAATTATACAGACAACTTTGGCTATTGGGCTGCATAGAAGTGTAATAAATGAAATTAAGTAAAATGAAATCTGTTGTAGACTGACTCCTGTTACTGATTGCCTTCTCTGAGACATATGCTTAGAAATACACCTAAGAGACCTTTGGACTTCTTGGCAGAGATGACTCAATGATGCCTGCACACACACCTGCACACAATCACTGCGGGTCATTGAAAAAAGTGGGGGGGGGGGCTTTATTGAAAGCACAGGAAAATATGCAAAATATTTATCCTAGAGAAGTAGTTGGAAAGAGGCTTTATATGAACTCTAGATTGAATTCAATCATTGCATAAATTACAAACAAACCTACAGTATACACATATTGCAAAAGATAAAATGAAGAGTATAGCTTTCCATAGGAGTTAGGTGATACAAAATTACCTTTAAAAATCTGGTGGGTACCTGGAGTGCAGGCTGTGGTGCATGGAATATTAATAATTGTGGACATGTGTGAAATGTCCAGGTGGATGAAATTGGTCTGTAGCTCTAAGGAAGCTGCAGAGGTTGAAGCTTGGCAGCTGGGCCACAATACTGAGACAGAAAAGCTCCGGGATTTGCTAGAGCAAGTAAGAGAAAACAGCTCATGGGGCTTGACTTTAGAGCTGGGTGGTACCCAAGCTAGTCCATATGCTGTCTGTGTAACAGAAGGCAAGAGCAGGACTTGGACCACCTCTGTGTAACTCACGCAACCCATTCCAATTTCCAGCACATTGCATGTAGTCTTCTTCTCCGTTTCTTTCTTTGCAGCAGGCTTGCAACCACTGGCACATTCAGCAAAATTCCTTCTGCATACTTGCATGACCACATTAGGCTCAAGATTGGAGGGCAATTGAGGAAGACCTCAAAACGAGGGAGCCCAGGCAGGGGTCTTTCCCAGTAGATGACCTGGGCAAGGCTGCACAATGGTTGCTGGGCTTCCAACCCAAAACTGGCTCAAAATTAGACAGCCAGTGTGGTTCAGTGGTTAGAGAGTTGGGTTAGAGACCCGGGAGATTTGGGTTCTAGTCCCCATGCACCCATGAAGCCTGCTGGGTGACTCTGGCTGGTCTCAGTCTCACCTGCCTCAAAGGGTTGTTGTTCATATGGAGAAAAATAAAGTGGCAGAAAACCATGTAAGCCCCCTTGAGTTCCTCACAAGAGGAAAAAAGGCAGAGCATAAATGTAGTAGTAGTAGTAGTAGTAGTAGTAGTAATACCACCACATGATGATGATGATGATGATGATGATACCACCACCACCAAACGGCTACTCATTGCCCAGAACAGGGTAGCTCAGGACTGGTGAATCTAAGCCACTGCTGTGAAGTGTTTCACCTGTGCCTGAAGCCGACGCATATCAACTTCCCTGACTGCTGTGCCAGGCCTAATTATGGGACACTTAAATCTAGTGCTATTTGATTAGGTGGTGTTGCTAAATCCAGACCTAAGTACATGACCTCACACCACTGCCTTCATGACAAGATTGCTCTCTAAATTGCCCTGTAACGTCACCACACCTTGGCTGGTCCTATTCTAGGCCATGTTCCTTAAAGCGAACAGACTGCATTCTGCCAAACACACTCTGAGTATTCAAGTGTTGTGCCAAGCACCTTACCAACAGCCCTGGTACTGAATGAAATGAGATCTCATGGCTGAGATCTGCATAGACAGAGATGGTTGCACATCTGCAACCAAACTGGATGCTCAGCTTTTGTCCAGCGCTTCTCATATTCATATCGACAAGATGTAGTGATGGTCACCAGTATGGATGACTTTAAAAGGGGTCTGTACAGTCACGGAGTATAAAGGTATTGATGGCTACTAGTTCAATATGCTGCCTCCCGTATCAGAGGCAGTGTGTCTACAGAAACCAGTTGCTGGGGAACTTGGGCAGGAGGGTGCTGTTGTACTCATGTCTTGCCTGGGGATCTTCCGTGGGCACCTGCTTAGCCACTGCGTGTAATCAGGATGGCCTTTAGTTGGATCTAGCATGGCTTTCCTTATGTTCTTGTGCTGTTCTCTGCCATGAAGCTATTTTGTGTGAGGTTGATATGGGGCTTCATATTATGATAGCACATCACTGTGCACGAATATGATATCCTTTCCTTCACACATATCTCAGACTCAAACAATCAGGATGCCTAAATCTTTTGTACTCAGTATTTTCCAAAAGTGCAGCACAGGCTATTCCATCAAATCATTGTTAAGTGAACAATGATAAAAATAGGTCTGTTGTTCTGCTTCCTACACTACAGGGTTTCTTTAACAAAAGCATTTTTATTTTGTGCATCAGGAGGGAAGCAAACCAGAAAATTAATCAGGAATAGAGCGGGTACATTGTCTAAGAATGATTAATTAAAAAGTAGTTTCAAAGCTGTTCATTGTTTTGATGCTAATCAATTGTATCATTCATTATCAACATAATAGCCCCCTCTGAAAATAATAAACCTAGTTGGCTCTTAAATGGCCTATGTTCCCATTTTCATTTCATTAAATTAAACGATGCCATGGCTACCTGTGGTTTTGTCTCCACACTAATCTTGAGTGTCAACTGAAATTACCAAACCCTGCAAGCATGGCGATGAATGTAATCAGCACCATTTGCAACAGCGGACTTCCTTGTATACGCCGATTTCATGAGGACAACAGGCATGCGGGAGCAACTGAGAACAGAGCACGCAAATGGATGCTGGGCTCCAAGTTCCCAACAGTGAATCCCCAAATGAAGCACACAATGGCTCTTTCTGCCATTAGATGAAGAAGCTTAAAGCCATGCATGGATAAGAATAGCAGAAAATATGCCATCCCAGAGAAATATGGATGAAGACAGGAGCACCATTGTTTGGTGCTGGGATGCTTTGCCTTGCAGAAAGTTCCAGGTTCTGTCCCCAGCATATCCAGCTAAGACTCATGTGTAAAGCCTGGGAGAGCTGCTGCCAGGCAGAGGGACACCTTTTTAGCTAGGGTCAAATTGCAAAATTGGAAAAGTCTTGAGGGAAATATTTCATCAGTGGATGATGCCAAATGGGATAATTATCACTGTCGGCTGTGTAAGGTAAATGGAGGTGATCTCTAGTGCCTAGAATATTTATGAATCTTGGAGCATGGAAAGGGGTATGAACTAAATCTTTTCATTAGCAGCAGTTTGGGAAATAAAAAGTTATTGTAAGCTGTTTGAGCCTGCTGTGTCATAGACTCTTGGAAAGCTATGAAAGGGATCAAAAAATAAAATGGCCAGTAATGTAATAGCCATCTTAATGGAAATCAACCCTGACTGCTCTTTGGAAGGACAGATGCTGACTCAAATACTTTGGCCACCTAGTGAGAAGGAACAACTCACTGGGAAAGACCCTGATGCTGGGAACGATTGATGGCAAAAGGAGAAGGGGATGGCAGAGGATGAGGTGGCTAGATGGAGTCACTGAAGCAGTTGGCGTGAGCTTGGGTGGACTCAGGGGGGTGGTGGAGGACAGGAGAGCCTGGAGGAGTGTTGTCCATGGGGTTCTGATGAGTCAGGCACAACTTTGTGACTAAACAACAACAATGTAATAGCCAGCCACATGTGCAATACTAGTGGCTACATCTCAAACTTCATATTGTGGCATATGGAAATCTGCAGGAAAGAGCAGTCAAAATGATGAGGAAAGTGGAAGACCCTTCTTATGAGCAAGAGAGAACATAGCTTTTTAGTTTTTTTAAAAAGGCAACATGAAAGCATATGAAAAAGGTTTATAAAATGATGCATGGTATGGGGAAAGTGGATAGAGGTAAGCTGTTTTTTTTCCTCTCAGTATACTAAAATCTGGGATCATCCCATGAAGCTGAGTAGATTCATGATGGAGAAAAAGAGTATAATTAATCTGGAGAATGCACTACCACCAGATGTAGCAACACTCACCAGCTTGAATGGCTTTTAAAGGGCATTGGGCAAGCTAAAGGGGAAAAAGGCTATCACTGGCTACTAGTTATGATGTCTACATATTACTTCATGTTTGAGATGGTGTGCCTACTTTTTCCTACTAGCTGTTGGAAAATTCGAGCAGAAAGGTGCTCTTCCATTCGTGTCCTGTTAGTGGTCTTTTCATAGGCATCTGATTGACCACTCTGAGCTCCAAGATGTGGGCAGAAGAGGAATTTGGTCTGAACTTTTCTTCAGCTCAGAACATTAATACAACCTTCAGTGTGCTAAAATCTCTGAACTGTTAACTTTTGCTGAGACTTCAACATGATTTAAACATGAATTCCTCTGGGAATCCTCCCTTAGATACAGCTGACAGTGCTTCTTTAAAACTAAAGGTTCTTTTTAATTCCTGTATGAAGAATTTTTAAAGAACTGAAGAGGCCTTGCATCAGCCAAGGACAGATACTGTTTTTTTCCACACTTCAGTATCAAAACATCACCACAGCAGAAGCAGGCAGCGCAGATGCCAATCAATTCCTTTATTTGCCCAAAGTATTTATTTCTTAAGAGTATTAAAGTGCTGTGGGTTCAAGCAAGTATTACCATTTTTGCTGTGAAATAGTGCAGGTGATCTGCAAAAGTAAAATAGCCTTCCTTCCTGCATGTAGAGCAACATTGCTGAAAAAAAGATAAGGCCTCAAATGAGAGGGAATACGAAGAAGATGTTGAGTGATAAGGAAGAAGCAAAAGGAAAAGAACCAGACAGCAATTATTAATGTCTTTAATGCAGTAGAGGAGACAGTCTTGTCATGGAAGCTCAGCAGTAACAGCAGGCTAAGGTAATTCAGCATGGAAAACGCTACCTTCTGCACATGTGCAGAGGTACTCTTGCATCATTATAAATGGACCTCAATTCCACGGTAAGGGATTCACCCCCCCCCCCCCCCCATAATCGCGGGTTCACAAAGACAGGAATCGGTCATGCGCCACTGTCAGAGATCCCGGCCTCCAGGCAAATTGCAGATTCTTCTTCGAGTCCCGCAGGCGCCGCACGAGAAGCGTCGGCGGCAAAGGAATCCCACCGAGGTCATTTCGCGCGGTGGCAGAAGTTGTGGGCAGCGCCTGCGCGCTGAGGGTCGCTCTTTTATCTCCCTCCACCTCCGCCCGCTCCGAGGCTGACCCCGAAACTGGTGCCGCCCGCGGCTTGCCTCGTGGTGGCTGACTGCTGCCTATTTTAGTCAACGCCTCGGCTGCCCAACCCATCGGCGTCGGCTACTGGCGCGGCAGGCGAGGCAGGGCGCCTCTCCGACACTTGGCAGCCAAACTTGGAGCAAGGAAGAAGGTAAGGACGGAGGGAAAAGGGCGCGGGGATTTCCCCCCACCCCCGGGAGACAATGGCAGGGCAGGGTGGAGCGGGGCGGGTCCCCGTTTCTGGTGCCGTCCCTGTCACTTTGCAGGGGCGGGCAAGCGATGCCCAGCGAGCGTTCGGACGCCGCCCTCCATCCCTATGGAGACTCTATGAGGCTTTTTTTTTCTTTTGGGAAGGTGTTCTGGAATTAGGGCTGCCTAGAAGCCCCGCCCGCTGAACTTGGTGGCCCCTTGAACGCTAAGCGCTGATGAGCAAGGGCTGCGTGCCGAGGGAGAAGCTTCTTTGAGGCGCGCAAGAAGTCTTCCTTAATACGTTTGGCAAGGGATAGAAGAGGTGCCGGGACGGAACTCGGGGGCTCTTGAAGCCCGTCCGTCTGCGCTCCCGTCTTATTCGCCCCGCACTCCCACGCACAGAACTGCTCGGGCGTCCAGCCGGTGCGCGCGCGCGCGGCAGCAGTGCACGCCAGTTCTCGGTGGTCTCTACTTCGGAGTAAGAAGGAATGGGAGTGGGGTGAGGATGCTGTGGTAAACGGTTCTGATCGGCCCCTTCCGTCTGCTGTCGGGCGATTAAACTGGGCTGGTTGCCATTCAGGGCACTTGAGTTGTTTCTCCCTCAGTTGTGCAACGAAGGGGAGAGATGAAATGTAAGAAGAGCAGGAGAATTCAGTCCGAGTCTAGTGAAATGGGCATGTTTATTCGCTATTGGAGGAGGGTTACATAAAGCAAACATGACTTCGATATGTTCATTAATTTAGGGTTATAACTGGCCAGCCGTGGGAAAATTAGTTCAGATATGTAGGAGCCACGATCAGCATTTAAGTTAGCTGCACCTTGAACTTTGTTAGCCCTTCTTGCTCGTTTTCATTTTCTAAAAGAAGAGGTGGGCGAGCCCGGATGTCCGCTGATGTGAACCTGTCTAAGCTCAGATCCTCTTTGCCTGCAGGAAAAAAGTGGGGTGCAAATGGCACTTTGTGCGTGCTCAAAGTTATATGGCTGTAATTAGTTCCCAGTTGGGTCACATTAGTCCTACTATTACAAGGAAATGCATGGGACACCGGATTCCAAAATAATCTTTGAAGCACCCCAAAATGTATATCCATACTACCAAGTTTCTATTCCTACAACTTGTTTCTAGCCAGTCAAAAATCCTACTTAAGTCCTATCTCACTCTTCTTAAACAACTTCCAGAAAGAGAACCATCTTAGTGTGTTGCACCAAAAACAGGAAAGACCCTTGTAGCACCTTAAAAGGCTAATATGTTTATTATGTCATAGGCTTTCATGGTGCAACATGTATGCCATAATAAACCTCTTAGGCTTTAAGGTACAACAAGTCCTGGCCTGAGTAAGTTTCACTTGTAGTCTGGTTTTATGCATGCTTACTCTGAAGTAATCTCTACTGCCTTCTAGATAGAAGGCATATGGGGCAAGAACATGATCTGATTGTTTATAATGGAATTGTCTTTTGGATGCTAAGGAAGTCTTTGTCAGGTGGTTGAATTGGAAGCCACTTGTGAAATTCATGTATGCGGCTTTCATGATGGAAGGAAGGCAGGGTATATGTTCAAAAATAAGAAATGTGGCCATATTCCAACTTTGCAGATTGGTGCTCAAGATTGAAAAAGAGTACAGAGAGCTGGTGTTTCAGTCCTTAAAACAGATGTATTTTCTGTGTTGTTTTAGGTACAGTTCTTAAAGGGTGACTGAAGAATGTTAGTGGTTGTAGAGGCTCAGGGCTCCCAAAGCACCTTGCCCCCCGTTCCAGCATTTGTGGAGTATGGTGAAGGAAATCTACTGTAGCTATGATCAGCTATTGTTCATTGTTGAGCAGTAAAAATGTTCTCGAGTTACGTTTTTGGGAACCTGGTAGGAATAGAAAGAAAAATTAAAAAGTACAAAATGTAGTTCTGAAGTTCTAAATAGCAGTTTGAGAGTGAAAACCTGTGGATGTTTACTCACAAATAAGCCACACTGAATTCAGTGGGGCTTAGTCCCGGCTTTCTTAGGGAGCGCCTGCACCCGTATGTGCCTACCTGGCCTTTGAGATCTACACAGGGGGGCCTCCTGTGTGAGCCACCCCTTAAGGAGGTGAGAGGGATGGCTGGTAATAGGAGGGCCTTTTGTGCAGCTGATCCCCATATCTGGAATGCTCTCCCCAAGGAGATTCGCCTGGTGCCTTCCTTGCTTTGTTTTCAGCACCAGGCGAAGACCTTCCTTTTTAAAAAAGATTTTAATAACTAATTGCCATAAGACCTTTGTTTTGTATTTTTTGCTGTATTTTATTTTTGTTTTTAATGTGTTATTGGTTTTATTATGTTTTATTGTGTTTTTATCTTGTGCTGTGGCACAATTGGGTGGCATACAAATGTTATAAATAAATAAATACTAAGTATATATAGGCAGGGTGAGAAACTTTTGAGGTCTAGGGGCCATTTTTACTCTGGGAAGGGGGAAGTAAAAATCGGTCATTTACAAGCTAAATGTGTCCATTTTGGTGCTCTGGACAGCATTTTTAATCCCCATAGGCTGCACAATACCCAACCTGGGTAGCATACTAAAAAAATCAGTAGTTAGTGGTTCCATAGTTTATTTTTTTAATTTCCTAATTTTGTTTTATTACGTATACTGCTTGATATGATAGGGTTACATAAGTAAACGTTGAGAACTGTGCATATTCCAACTTGGATTTACAATAAGGTTAATGGAAACTAGGAGCTTGCGCTAAGGCTACATGGGCAGAAATAACCTTGTGTTCTTACCCTATTTCCCTTGAGACTTGTCCTCTTGTATTTCATAAAGTACCAACCATATTGGTGGTGTGATGATGATGATGGTGATGATGAGACACACGTTCCTCAGAAAAGCCTCCAAGGGATGGTTTCATCAGAAGCACATACTTCTCTGGGAAAAATCTACTAGCAACAAAAATCAGAGATTCAGTAGCAGAAGCTGCTTGTATGCATACTGCTATGGTTCTCGGGCTTCTCTTTTTCCACAGATCCAACATATTGTGACAGAATTTGAGATAAACAGTTCTTGTCAAATGGTTCCTATTCAAATTCCATTAAAAAGCATCATTCATAATATTTTATTCCCAAATAGATATATAAATGTATCATTTAAAGTTGGCTTGTTTCAAACAAATAAACTACCCATACCCAGCTTTGGTGCCCTTTGTCTACAAGTCCTTGCATCCCTGATCACTAAACATGCTGATGGGAATTGTAGTTAAAAACATTTGGAGAGCATCAGGTTTGGGAAGGGTTAAGTCAACCATAGTTAACGGTAATCATGGTTTATTCAGCTGAAACAACAAACTGTGATTAAACAAAATCAGAAACCATAGTTTCTTCCTCACCATAAATAGAAGGGATGGGGGTGGGGTAGTATGTTAACTTAGGGGACGTTCAGCTCATTCATGTTACACTTAACTAGGGAGGGGAATAATGTTGCTCTCCAGATAATTTAAATTCCGACTGCCTGGCAGTATCGCTAATAGTCAGAAATGCTGAATTAAAGTGTAGTTTAGAATGCTGTCTACATGCAGCCATTGTAAAGCTTTATATTACTTTGACAGGAAAATGTTATCTTTGCTACACCAAATTTCCTTGGGGTTTTTTTTTCTTGTGCCACAGAAATGTGCCTTTTATTTGAAACTAATTTCTTTGGTTCAAAGTTTGCATCTTCCCTACTTATTCTGTGTGGTTTCCACACACAACTGATATATCATCTTGGGACATAGCCTGCCTATCCCAGAATAACCCTTTAACAACCAAATTCTCAGAATAGTTCTACCAGTTTATTATTAGGTGGAGACTGATCTTCAAATACAGAAGAGTAGCTATAGTTCCTAATTTGCCAGAAGGTGGGAAGACAGGGAAGACTTGATCCATGTGTTACTGCAATTATCATATTTGCAACTGGACATTCAGGTTAAAGGGCATAACTTTTATTTGAGTATTTTCCCCTTAACCTAAGGTACATTTTCTTTAGTGCATGCACAAGGAATATGTCTTCTGATGAATTATTATAAGGTCTGGAAAACGTTAAAGTGAGTCCAGGTTAGAAAACAGACTGGATGTTACTGCTAGCATATTTTATGTTGCATCTTCTTAACTGATATGCAGTACTGTACAAAAAAGCACACGGTATATAAAATAAAGTTATGTAAACAACTACAGTCTGTGAGGGTAGCCTACAAAGTCAGGTATGCTTTTTAGGTTTGTATACACCAAACTTAGCATTCACTCTGTTCCTAGTGTTTTATTTAGAATCCTCTTGTAATATTGAATTTCAGAGCACCTGGTAATGTCATAAAGATGTCACTAGGGAAACCTGGGATCCCAAAATTCTTGTCAATATGCTGTCTGGGTGTGACTTGTTTATAAATTTGGTGGGGGTGGGAGAACTCATATGAAATGACCAACACAAAATTGAGACTGGGTTGTTGCTTTTGTGTGTGACAATAGTGCACGTATAACCCCAGATCTTCATCTGGATTCTTATCAGATAAGTACTTTATGGCTGGCTGGGATATGCTGGGGGTTGTCTAAACATGTAAAGGTTGTTCCAGACAGCAACCAAAGAGCTGAAACCCTTTGTTTCTTAAAGGGAAAGAATAAACATGAGAAAAGGAAGCTAGGAAGTCCTACACTGTTTCAAAACCCCATTTCCACTAGCATTTGGGAAGTCACTGCCCATACTTCATTTTTGTGACACAAGCTCTCTTATGTATAGAAATAACACATGAGAGATGGGAAATGTGCATATTGCTGAGGAAATTGATCTACCTGTATGAGCAGTGGACAGGTATCATATTAACCAGCTTTTCCCTACTTTGTTGCTGTTGTTAGTCACGAAGTCGTGTCCGACCCATTGCGACCCCATGGACAACATTCCTCCAGGCCTTCCTGTCCTCCACCATCCCCCAGAGTCCACCTAAGCTCACACCAACTGCTTCAGTGACTCCATCTAGCTACCCCATTCTCTGCTGTTCTCTTCTTCTTTTGCCATCTATTGTTCCCAGCATTAGGCTCTTCTCCAGGGAGTCCTTCCTTCTCATTAGGTGGCCAAAGTATTTGAGTTTCATCTTCAGGATCTGGCCTTCTAAAGAGCAGTCAGGGTTGATCTCCTCTAGGACTGACTGGTTTGATTGCCTTGCGGTCCAGGAGACTCGCAGGAGTCTCCTCCAGCACCACAATTCAAAGGCCTCAATTCTTTGGCGCTCAGCCTTCTTTATGGTCCAACTTTCGCAGCCATACATTGCAACTGGGAAAACCATAGCCTTGACTATATGCACTTTTGTTGGCAGGGTGATGTCTCTGCTTTTTAGTATGATGTCTAGATTTGCCATAGCTTTCCTGCCCAGGAGCAAGCGTCTTTTAATTTCTTGGCTGCAGTCCTCGACTGCAGTGATCTTGGAGCCCAGGAAAATAAAATCTGTCCCTACCTCCGTTTCTTTCCCATCTATTTGCCAGGAAGTGAGAGGACCGGATGCCATGAGCTTAGTTTTCTTAATGCTGAATTTCAAGCCAACTTTTGCACTCTCCTTCTTCACCCTTTAGTTCCTCTTTAGTTCCTCTTCACTTTCTGCCATTAGAGTCTTATCATCTGCATATCTGAGGCTGTTGATATTTCACCCAGCAATCTTAATTCCAACTGGTGATTCATCTAGCCCCGCCTTTCTCATGATGTGCTCTGCAAATAAGTTAAATAGGCAGGGTGACAGGACACAGCCTTGCTGAACTCCTTTCTCAGTTTTGAACCAATCAGTGGTTCCGTGTCCAGTTCTCACTGTTGCTTCTTGACTCGCATAAAGGTTTCTCAAGAGACAAATAAGATGGTCTGGTATTACCATCTCTTTAAGAACTTGCCACAATTTGTGGAGATCCACACAATCAAAGGCTTTAGCATAGTCAATGAAGCAGAAGTAGATGTTTTTCTGGAACTCCCTAGCTTTCTCCATGATCCAGCATATGTTGGCAATTTGATTTGTAGTTCCTCTCCCTCTTCGAAATCCTGCCTGTACTTCTGGTAGTTCTTGGTCCACATACTGCTGGAGCCTAGCTTGTAGGATTTTGAGCATAACTTTGCTAGCATGTGAAATTAGTGCAATTTTGTGGTAGTTTGAACATTCTTTGGCATTGCCCTTCTTTGGGCTCGGAATGTAAATTGACTTTTTCCAATCCTGTGGCCACTGTTGAGTTTTCCAAGTTTGCTGGCATAGTGAGTGTAGTACTTTTTTCTGCATCGTCTTTTAAGATTTTGAATAGCTCAGCTAGAATACTGTCACCTCCGCTAGCTTTGTTGTTGCTCAGACTTCCTAAGGCCCATTTGACTTCACATTCCAGGATGTCTGGCTCGAGGTCAGTGACCACCCCATCGTGGTTATCCAGGACGTTAAGCTCTTTCTTGTATAGTTCCTCTGTGTAATCCTGCCACCTCTTCTTAATCTCTTCTGCCTCAGTTAGGTACCTGCCATTTTGGTCCTTCATCATGCCTATCTTTGCATGAAACATTCCCTTCATATCTCCAATTTTCTTGAAGAGATCTCTGGTCCTCCATATTCTATTGTTTTCTTTGCACTGTTCATTTACAAAGGCATTCTTATCTCTTCTAGCGATTCTCTGGAATTCTGCATTCAGTTGGGTGTATCTTTCTCTTTCTCTCTTGCTTCCCTTCACTTCCCTTCTTTCCTCAGTTATTTGTAAAGCTTCCTCAGACAGCCATTTTGCTTTCTTGCATTTCTTTTTCTTTGGGATGGTTTTAGTTGCCACCTCTTGTACAGTGTTGCAAACCTCCGTCCATAGGTCTTCAGGCACTCTGTCTGTCAGATCTAATTCTTTAAATCTATTTGTCACCTGTACTGTATATTCATCACGGATATGATTGAGTTCATACCTGAGTGGCCTAGTGCTTTTCCCTACTTTCTTCTATTTAAGCCTAAATTTTGCAACGAGAAGCTCATGATCTGAGCCACAGTCAGCTCCTGGTCTTGTTTTTACTGACTGTATAGAGCTTCTCCATCTTTGGCTGCAGAGCACATAGTCAATCTGATTTCTGTGTTGACCGTCTGGTGATGTCCATGTGTAGAGTTGTCTCTTGGGTTGTTGGAAAAGAGTGTTTGCTATGACCATCATATTCTCTTGACCAAATTCTACCAGCCTAGGCCCTGCTTCATTTTGTACTCCAAGGCCAAACTTGCCAGTTATTCCGGTTATCTTTTGGCAATCCCCCATAATGATAAAGACATTTTTGGGTGTTAATTCTAGAAAATGTTGTAGGCCATCATAGAACTGGTCAACTTCAGCCTCTTCAGCACCAGTGGTTGGGGCATAGACTTGGACTATTGTGATGTTGAATGGTTTTCCTTGGACTCGAACTGAGATCATTCTGTCATTTTGGAGGTTGTATCCCAGTACTGCTTTTCCTACTCTTTTATTGACTATGAAGGCTACTCCATTTCTTCTGAGGGATTCTTGCCTGTAGCAGTATACCTGATGGTCATCTGAATTAAATTCACCCATTCCTGTCCATTTTAGTTCACTGATTCCTAAGATGTCGATGTTCAGTCTTGTCATCTCTTGTTTGACCACATCCAGCTTGCCTTGATTCATGGATCTTACATTCCAGGTTCCTATGGAGTATAGATCTTTACAGCATCGGACTCTCCTTTCACTTCCAGATACATCTGCAACTGAGTGTCCTTTCGGCTTTGACCCAGTCACTTCATTCTTTCTGGTACTACTAGTACTAGCCCTCCGCTCTTCTCCAGTAGTATATTGGACACCTTCTGGCCTGAGGGGCTCATCTTCCAGTGTCATATCTTTTTGCCTTTTGGTACTGTCCATGGGATTTTCATGACAAAGATACTGGAGTGAGTTACCATTTCCTTCTCCAGTGGATCACGTTTTGTCAGAGCTCTCTGCTATCACCTGTCTGTCTTGGGTGGCCCTGCAAGGCATAGCCCATAGCTTCATTGAGCTACGCAAGCCCCTTTGCCACGACAAGGCAGTGATCCTTCCAAATGTTTCAAATCAATTCCTACCACCCCTAACCAGCCTGTCCAGTGGTCAGAAATGCTAGGAGTTATAGTCCAAAGCATCTGCAGAGTACCATATTGAGCAAGGCTTACATTAAAGAAGTTTAACTTTGAAGGTAGAAAAATCCAGGATTTTATCTTAGTTTTTGCAGTGTTCTTGAAATGCCAGAAGTCCTTCTTGAAGTGCCAGGCCTTACCTATTTAATAGTGGAAATAACAGGGAAGAAATGTACTATTCCAGCTTAGGCTTTGCTAGAATTGACTAAGCTGGTTACCCTTGGGCCTCTCGGCAATGTGGATAGAAGGGAGCAGTGCTGGTCAAGGACTTCGGAGATGTACACTTAGCTGAAGCTGTGGTGCACAAACAGCTTAAACTTGGGCCTCCAAAGTTTGTTGCTGCAATAAACGAAGTCCTGAGATTGGGAATCAATACAGCTAAACAAATTATATGCAGGGCTTAGATATGAAGTGCAAATCTTTGCAAGTGCAGGGAAATCATAGAATTTATGCTGGGTTCAGAATTCCGAATCTTGAGTGCTTGAGCTTCTTTTAGAAAAGAGAGGAGATGAGAGAAAAGTTTGAAAGTGTGTCCTGTAGGCAACACTTGATGAAATCGCAGAAGAACCATCAACAAAGATTTTAGGACCAACATGACTAGAGAAAGCAGACCAAATTATACAAATTAAGTAAATCGACTGATATAGGGTGCAGGATAGGTTGCAGTAGCATCCAGACTTTCCTCATTCAGAATTTGGAATGCCTAATGAAGGTACTTGATGATGTCATCTTCATTATCTTTTAGTTTTGGTTTTGCAGTTTCTGTTTTGAATCACATTTTATTTTAAATGTTGCACTCCTTGGTCTGTTTTGGTTATTAATTTTATATAGAAACTTTGGCCTTTATATTGTATGTTATTGTGAATTTTCTGGCTTTGAAACCTCTACCCAGAGAGGTTTGACTATTGAATGGAATACAGAACTAAAAAAAAAAAAAATTATAGGTACATATACAGACACAAATGTTTAAGATGGGTATGGCAGATAGTTGTGATACTGATACTTTGAACTAATACTTTTGAGACATCTCACTTTATTGCACTTTTTGGCATTTGATACGTGCTTAAATAGCTTCGTTGGGGAACTCTGAAGCCTTTTAGCATAGGTATTTGAGCACTTCAGTAAGTTGCAGTTACTAACCTTGTGGTGCCTTGTGTCTCCAGGTGACCCAGCACAAAACCTTGATAAAAGTTAATTGTTCATTTATTTTAGGACAAAAATGAGTGAAACAAGTAAGCATGTGAATGCCATCTTGTAGCTCCTATGGATTTATTTAAAGGCTGCAACATAACAAAATGTGTTAAGCCTGGCAAATAAATTTAAAATAAATGCAAAATAAACAACATTGACTTCTTGGTATCTATCCCACAGAATTCTGTGAAGATCTATTTTACTAAAATATAAGGCAGGTGTTATGTTGCAAAAAGCTGTAAAATTCCAAAGCATAGCAACTATCCAAATTGCAGGAAAGCCATAGCAACTTTAGATCTTAAACTTTAACTCTAGAACAAAATAGTTTCATAAAATATTGCTCAGATGCTTACAACTGACTAACAGGTCATAGCTAGACTTGTCTAGTTTTGTTTTATTATGTAGATATGTCAAATTCTGTTCAGAAATGTGTATTTTAACCAATTACAGGCTCATATTATAATTTGCCTGCAAAGAATGATAGAGTAGTAGTGTTGGAAGGTCATAAAAGTTCAACTTTTCTTATGTTCTTATGAGAATGGTGTACTGGGAACTTCAATGAATTTCTTGTACTAATTTCTTATTGGCCGCTGTGCAAAGGCATGTGCAAAGTGTGAGTATATGTGAAGCTGTATATGTGTGAAAAAAGGTGTGAAGGCAGACACTCAATCAGGTGCTGCTGGTTTGTGAACCAGCATCAATATGCAGAAGCTACAACATAGTTTCAGTCTAGGTAATAGTAAAGCATAATCAGTTGCTAGTAACCAGAAGATACTGAATGTCCTTAAGCAAGTATTTTCAACTAACCATTATATAAAAGTTACTTTACAACTTTAGAGGTTGTTTTTCACTGTATTTTAATGCATTATTCTTAGTAAACAGAGCTTGTACTCTTTCTTTCATTCCCCTATTTCACCACTGTTGGGATGCAGTCCTGTGCAGACGAGACAGCATCATTAAAGTCAGTGAGACTGACTTACTGTTGAATAAATCTGTGTAGAATTGCACGATCTGTCTTTTTGACAATTATGAGCTTTTTCTACATTCAACTTAAATATTAATCCCATAACTTCTAATAATTGTCATATATTTTGGAGCATAGAGAATGTTTCTTTCTTTACTTTTGTATATCTTTTCTTTGAGATTAAACACATGCAAATTATTGCTTAAAAAACAAAACCACTTTGTGTTTCTAACACACACAAGTTAGAAAAGCTTATGAACATAATTTATCAATAAGCAAATGGCCTGGGCAATATTGTACAGTTATGCAACGTACTGTGTTTGCAGGGTTCAGGCAAAGTACATTACCAGAGCTGAAAAATAGCTTTGAATTTGTCTGTCCATGTGCCTGAGTTCTAACTACTTTTTGAAAACGAAGTGTTTTATTGAAACAATGAGGATGGATATATTTTCTAATGGGTTTGGCAAAGTGTAATGAAATCCTTCTATCATTCAGATCCATTAAATTCATACTTGACTATTCCAAAAGTGCTAACACAGGATGCACAGCAATATTATACCATAATAGAAATGAGTTTGAAAAAACATATTCCAGAGGTAGACAAAGAAATATTTTTATAAATATGTAGCAATATAAAATAGATGCCAAAAGCGATAAAAATAGTGAATGAAGGAAGCAATTTAGAATTCTGTATAATGCTATCCTATAATATATACACTGATCTATTTACTGTTAAAGTTAAAAATTAAGCAGAAAAGGGCAACATATAAATTCATTTCTTTATAGTTCACTACCCTAAGATGCTATTTGGGTCTAATGTTATTCATGAATAAGCTTGACACATTTCTGACATAATTCTAGAATTTTACCATTAAGGCTTTCTGGGATGGATTGCTATACAAAACAAAGTTGTATCTCTTATATATAAGGTCTGATTTAGAAAATTCCAAATTGCCTGCCTGCCCCATGAAAAGAAAATCTTAGTTTACTGCAGAAAAGGCCAGTGTGGTGCAGTGGTTAGAGTGTTGGACTGGAACTGGGGAAATCTAGGTTCAAGTCTCTAATAATTCCATTACATTTACTAGGAACTTTGACCCATTAATTGGCTCTTAGTCTAACCTAGCTCACAGGGCTATTGTGAGATTGACTATGAGTCAAGCCTATGGCACTTGACTTGTGACTTGCCACAGGCAACTTTGTTGTCCCCACTGCTGTTTAACCTCTGTATGAAGCCACTGTGAGCAGTCATGAGGAGAGGTTGGGCAGGCTGGCATCACTCTACTGATGATATTCTCATAAGTTGAAGCTGGATCCTGGTAAGATGGAGACATTTCCCAGGTCTGGGGACTGGGTTATATATCTGTTCTGGGAAAAAACAGCCTATCACTTGTGATCCATGCATGGGTAACCTTCCAACCGGAATACTGTGGTACATGCTGTGTGGGAATGCTCCTGTGCTTAGTTTGGACGCTGCCACTAATGCAGAATGTAGTAGGCTAGGATGCTCAGAGGGGCATGTAGGTGTGTACATAATACACCTATGTTTGCACTATCTGCCTGTGTTCTGGGTTCTATTGTCTAAATAACAATAACACAGGTCCAGGTTACCTAGCAGACTAACTTCCCTTATAGTCAAATTCTGAGAACTTCAGAGGAAACTTTATTGGTCATTTCAAGAAAGTGTTATCAGGTAATATCATGAAAGCAGGCCTTTCCAGTAGTGGCATCCATCTTCTGGAAGACTCTCCCATACATGGCATAAGAGACAAAGCTGCAGAATTTCAAATGTACAGTGGTACCTCGGCTCACAAACGCTTCAGTTCAAATCGGGGCGCGAACAAAAATTTCATAAAAATTTCACTTAGGTCGCGAACTCTGCATTGGGTGGCGACTGTGATCGTGGCCATCTCCCCCCGCCTCCCGAGTGGGGAGATGGCCGCGATTGTCCTGGGGGCAGGGGGAGATGGTCACGATCTTTCCTGCAGAAGCACAACCTCGATCTCGTACATCTCCCCCCCAGCACGATTCCACCTGTCTCTCCCCTCAGCGTGCCCACCTTTGTGCCCATTTCTTCCTCCCCCAGGGCGTCCCATTTGCGCCTGTCTCTCCTTCCTCCAGTGCGCCCACAATCGCGCCCATCTCCCCCCACCACTGAGTGTGCCAGGATGACAGGTGCATGCAGGAATGATGGGCGTGATTGTGGTTGTGCTGGGGGGCGGGGGGAGATGGCCGCGCTTGTGCTCGGGTTGCAGGGGGGAGATGGCCGCGATCTTTGTTGTTCTTTGTCACTTCGCTTCACATTTTTCTGATTTAAAAAAATAGTTACAGAACTGATTAACCTTATTTACATTGAACCTTATGGGACGGGGAAATTTAACTTGACTCACAACTAATTTGGGTCATGACCAAAGTTCTGGAATGGATTAAGTTCATGAACCAAGGTACCACTGTACCTGTTTGCAAAGACTTGGGTCTGTTCTATTGTAACTAATGTTTTTAATGATTTATGTATTTGTGTGTTAATGTAAAATGCTTAGAGATTTAATTATAGTAATTAGCATACAAATAAATAACTGGAAAAGGAATTTAATTTTAGTGAACTGGTTAATCTGTGGTGATTACATGAAATGTGCAGATGTAGCACACATGTAATTCTAACAAAAACACACTGCATCTAGTTAATCTGTTCTTGATAGAATACAGTAGCATCTCAGCTTTTCAAATATCAGAACATGCATTTAGATTGATCAGCCCTTTAATTAAAAAACACATAGAAATCAATAGGAGTATCCTTGAGCAAGTAACTGAGATTTGCTGCTTTCCTTGACTTCACTGTTTAATTTAACTAAAGGAGAATGACACTAGCATATCCTAATCATATTGGTATGAAAGTCATTTTGTTTAAAATTAATTTCAAGTGCATAATTAACACAAGGATGAAAATCTTAGCTAAAATATTCTACTTCGAATATGTGATAGAGTGCCATGTATACAAATTGAAGCTTGTATTTAAAGTGTCTTCCTGGAGTTTCTGATCTGTAGAGAAAGTGAACATTTCCCTTTGTTTAAGTTACTCCTTTTATGATGAAAATGTTACTCCTTTTGTATACTCTGTAAACAAGTTAAGTGTCCACAACAGACATCATATCACACTATGCAAAATGGTAATAATTGACTAGATTAAGGAAGAAGTGATTAATGCTTGCATACCATCTTTTATAGGAACAAAATGTGATTCTACCTACTCACTTGGTATTAGGAGAGTGATATCATTGGTTTTGTTAACATTTGTTTTGTTTTGTTTTTACTGTTGGATGTAAGAGAGTTTAAATTGGATTGCAACAAATGGCTAAGTAGGATTTGCTTGTATCAGTAGTAGTATGGACACTTGAGCAGAATACTTCTTTAACTCTTCCTTGCTGTATTGATTAACATATTCTTTAGAACATACTAGCCTCCATCCAAAGTAGTTCATCTTGCATCGCTCCTGTTGAGATCAATGGAACCAACGTCAGTTGCAAGTGGTATGTCCCATGGAGTTCAACAAGATTTGAACACAACACACTTTTTCTAGCTCATGGGTCCTCAAACTATGGCCTGCGGGCTGAATCTGGCCCACCATGTCCATTTATCCGGCCTACCTTGGAGGTTTTGGGCTCCAGGCAGCGGCTTACACAAAGATCATTTTGGACTCGCTGGGAGATCTCCGAGCGAGCAAGCCACTGCCTTGCTGCCTGCCATCGTCTCACCGGCCTGCGCCCACAGGCACTCCTGCCTCACCAGCCCGCACCCACTGCCTTTCCACTGGCCCCCTGTTGAAAAAGTTTGAGGACCCCTGTTCTTGATCAATTCAGGCTACTCTTGTTAGTGTTTGACATAGGTGAATCATATATTCATACAGTTGGAAAAGGCCTAGAAGGCCATCAGGACCTCTACTCAGTGCAGGACACAGGTCTCCCACTGAGATTCTAAACAGCCCTTGCCTACCTTCCAAGACTAAGCAGGATCAGGCATTTCGGGCTGAATGGAAGTATTCATATTCACCATCAGCACTATCCTATACTAGGCAACAGATGCTGGTTTCCCAGGGAGTACTCAATTTGTACTGAAGGCAGTTTTGTTTAGATGTTCCTTTTGACTGAAGCAACATGAGATTTTTGACTTGCAATTCAGTTCCAAGAATGGTGATTTCCTTTAAGTACCTTCTGCCAATTAGGATGTTGACAAGTGTCTGGAAATAATAAATGATCAGTGTAGACATTTTTTCAACACAGAAAAGAAAGCTAAATCAATATTTCTAACAAGCTCTGAATAACTTGGCACACTACTTCTGTTTTATGGTTTTTATGTAATTATGGCTGAATTATTTTGTATTATTTTGCTCAAGTTGTTTAGTTTGTCCTGTTTCAGTGTGTTCATTGATTTCATTAAGATCTTGACAATCTTGGGTCTATTCCCAAATATTCTAATACAACATTAATATTAATTAGTATATTGATTGACTGCTGATGCACTATTTAGGATTTTGCTAAAACAGAATATGCATTTCTCAGCAAATTGATTCTTAACAAGCCCTCAAGGCACTTTCTGTCATTTTATTTCTGTCATTAAACAAAGAAGCTATGTCGAAATGCAGTTCAAAACTGTACTTGAGCATTATGAGCAGGACTTGTGCACAGTCTTAGGCTGGGCAGGATTCCCGTATCCACTGGTTCAGTTACCTTTTTTTCATTCAGCTTCGGTTGACCTTAGTGCAAAAGAGAAATTGTAAACTGCTTCTTTGAAGTGAAAATTCTTGATTTAGGGAAAGAAAAAAAATCATATGCCAAGGTTGCTAGGATGTATGGTAAGAAGAAGCTTCTATCTATGAAATTGTGAAAAAAGAAATATATATGCATAGTATATAGTGTTAATGAACTTCCAAGAGACTACAGTGGATTTAACCTGACAGGTGTTTTCTGGCAGGATCCACACGCATTTATATAGGTTAAGGCATTCATGTAATATGATGGGTATAGCCACACTTGTCACTAATAAAAGTTTCTTGTGATAACTGACTTGTTGTAATGATTGTTATATTCCTGGTAATGTATTTGGTACCAGTTCTCTGAGTTTATGTTTTTTGAGACCAGCTTAAAAAGCCTAACATTAAACAGGAAGTTTTGGGAAACATTCTTGGTGTGATTATGCCTAGACTACCATTTGGAGAGGTTTTATAACACTTAGAAATACTCTTTGTTACATCAGTGTGACTACATGAGCTATTCTTCCAAAACCATACACTTAAAGGGTCTCTGTTTGAATGCATGTGCTAAAAGGAGAGGCAGTGAATGTAATAAATCCATGTACTGCTTTTTGATGGATAAATACAGGTAAACTATCTCTCAAAACCATTCTTAGAGTTCAATTTGGCTATGGAGGATGGTATATGAAAGCCTGAATAAATAAGAAATAAATAAGATTTAGCCCTCTATTTGCAGTATTGGAATAATAGTGGTCTACCTTACCTCAATGGATTGTTGTGAGGGTACTAAGATAATGTAAGTGAAGTATTCTACTACTTTGTATTATCTTTACCTGAAATAAGTACAGGACGATTCTAGGGGATTAGTAGTTCAAACTGGACTGAGGTCTTCTGAACTATCCTTTTAATTCTCACTGTTAAATATTCCCCTAAGATCTGCTGTTTCCCTGGATGGACTGACATCTGGTTTCAGAATTCAGATAGGAAAGTAGATATTTTAAAATTTGGGGCAGTGCATTTTCAGGGCCAGATTAGCACCTTTCCCTACCTATTCCCTGTTTCCTTCCTGCAAATCTCCTCTCCATGCCATGAAATGTTAAATTGCTAGTTTTAAACATTTTATATAGAAATAATTCAGACTGAACTAGATATAACTTAGCTTACATTGGGTCAGCATGATTCTCAACCTTCCACTCATTTTTCCACAATACATTCCGATCAGGGTTATGTTTGTCGGTACTAGTGCTTCCGTGCTTTGTGGGTAGACCTTTCTAAACCTCTGAAATGTTTATACTGAATAAAGAAAAAACATAAGAACAAGCCTATAAAGGATTATAAAATAAAATAGTCTCTCCTGGAGGCACAAGCCACTTAACAATCGCTTAAAAACAGTTCCTTTAAAGTTTGCTTGATTTGCTTCCAATGCTCTTGTGTCAAAAAAGGTAACTTCATGAAATAAGGATAGGTTTAAGTTGTTGCCTTCAAATGCTCAAAATGGCAGAGAAGGCACAGTGATGATATTTTGTCTTCATTAAACAGAGGCAATGATGCAGGGGCTAGTCAAGGAGCTGGTCTGCCAGATTTAGTCACTTGGAAGCTTAGACTTTCAATATTGATTATCATTTAAATTACTCTGAGCTTCTACTAACTCAGTGAGTCTCAATTCATTTTCACAACATTTGGTTTGATTTTTCAGAATAAAGGATTAAGGAGCTGCATTCCCCCTCACAGTGTATTCTCAGAGAAAGAGAGGAAGAGAGAGTTTTCAGCAAGATAGGATATAAGAGCACAGAACTCTGAGTGGAAAGGATGTGTAGTTTATTTGAGAGTGATAGCAATATAGTATGGGGATGGGATTGGCATGAAAAAAGTATCCAGAAGAAATGGGATGTGGGTGCCTTATCTCTTTGCCCTGAAAGCATATTGGATTCCAGAGGTAGTAATGAGTGTACATAATGGATGTGCAGGCTCAGAAATTTCCAGTAGTCCTCCCAGCATACATTATCTTTAGAAATATAGGTTATGAATGAGTTCCTTTCCTGAGAAAACAGAAATTTGTCTTGAAGTCAAATTTGTATGCAAGGCAGATCACACATAGCATCCTTCCACAGTTGCAGGCTTTAGGGGTGCAGGACCCCCGTGAAAGTGGAAAAACTGCAAATATCTTTGGGTCTCCCTCCAAACTCCACAGTGCCTCCTTTGTGCAGCAAGGACATGTTGGAGAGATTTCCTGGATGGGCAGGGCAGGAAGGCATGCTGTGGAGGCCTCCCTCTCTCCCCTTTCACTTGCTCTCTCTCTGTGGTGATGCTTCGGAGACCCTCCCTCTCTCCTCTTTTGCTGCTTCTCTCTCTCTGGTAATGATGATTTTTCGCAGTAATTTTTAAAAATTAATAGGCTCTATGGCAGCTTGTTCATAAGTATGGGTTGTTTGTAACTTGGACATTCGTAATGTGGGGATTGCCTGGATTCACGCTCTTTCAACTTCTGCACATTTTGTGCCTCTGGTGATCTGCCCTCTGCCCTGCCAGTCAGATTTGCCGGCAGGCTCCCCAGGAAACTCCCCAGTTAATTTAGGCAAATGTTATGAAGCATGCATTGATTTACTTTGACAGGTATTTTATGTTTTTACATGCTGTCAAGTCAACTCCGACTTAGGCCTATGAATGAATGCCCTCCAAATTGTCCTTCCCTTGACAGCCCCACTTAGCTCTTGCAAATGCAAAGCTCTAGCTTCCTTGATGGAATTGTTCATATTTGGTCTATCTCTTCTTCGGCCTGCTCCTTTCTGTATCATTATGGTCTACTCCAGAGTGTCTTGCCTGCTCGTGATGGCTCTGAAATACAACAGCATCAGCTTTGTCACTTCATTTTCCAGGGAAGGTTCTGGAAAGTACATACATGTTAACCAAACACATAAATGAGGGGTCTTTTGGGGCATGTTTAGCAAAGCCTGATACCCCCAAAGACTTAGAGGGTTTAAAATGAACTGGAACCACACAATAATATTGAGAAGGCAGAAGGTAATGAGCATTGCAGTCAAACTGGAAGCGTGATGGACTGGGGTGCATAGAATAGGGTGGAATACTAGGGAAAAGGGAGGAAAAAAGAATAATTGGAGTCTGAGCTTCTTAGAATGAAAATAGAAGATACTGCAGAGATTTACCTCTATATCTGCTGACTTGTAAAAGGGTAGAGAGCTCTATCAAGCTCTTTCTCTGGAGCAGAAGGGGAGATATAGAGGAGAAAAGTTGGGGTTGCTCTTTTGAGCAGGAAAAGTGCCCCCTGAGTCAAAGGAATCTTTTTTCTGTCCCTGTGGATTTGGATTGTTCCTTTGATCCTTCTTCCCAGTATTTAGCAATTAAGACAAAACAAGTTCTTTTTAAGATTGATTGTGGTGGATGTTGGAAGATTGATTTTTTAGGTGTCAGATATTAAGGAAAGAGAGAAGACAACAAACACTTTTTTCCTTCTTGATGTGAGGAAAAGATGGGAGCTGAGATTTTGCATATCTGCTCACCACTGGTCCAGATGAGCAGTATAACGAGGAGTGTGTGTGTGATTTTAGCATTTGTTTTAAATAAAGGTGACAAAAGAGCCAGGGAAGCATGCCTGCTTACACAGTATTGAGTTTTCAGGTTTTCACAGCTTTACAGAAATTAAATTCTTTTTTCGCTCTCTCTTGAGCTTCTACAAGAAAGTTAGAAAATATTCTATGGTGGGAATTTCTGTAGTTGTATTACTGAGGCAAGATATGTAATTTGTTAGTGTTATACTGAGGAATTGAGCCAATCAGAGTACAATGGATGACCAGAAAGTTGATCATGAGAAGCCAGCAGTTTCCTTTAAGATGTACAAGGCGTCTAGATTCTCTGGGGATTGCTTTTAGCTCTTCTCCTAAGGCCCCCCCCCCCCCCCCATTTCCTTCCAGGTAACATGTCGCTTAACAAAATAACGGATTTTTGGGTGCTTCTCAATAAAAACTGTAGGGAAGATGAGGAAATTATGAAACAAAGTTGAAAAATGAAATGGATAATAAATAAAAAATGGAAGAAAAATTAAGTTGCTGGAAGACCTTATGAACCAGGAGAGTGTTATGCATGTGGGAAGGAAGCAGCTGGGAGTTTGATGGCATTTAAGGGTATTTAATGACGTAATGCAGCATTTATGTTAGCTACTTTTAAACAGGTTTAGCTGTACTAAAATAGTTCTCACTGATACCTTGCTTGGTGTTTATATGGCTGTTTTATGCTGTTTATATTGGATTTGTGTACTGTAATGTATGAAGCGTTGGGAGTCACTAAGAGAGGTTTGGCCATAGAACAGAAATGAAATTATCATCATAATTGGAATTCCAACACCCTACCCAAGAATGCTTTATGTGAAAATCATTGGTGGATTTTAATTCCCATATATAATAAATAAAAAGAATAACTAGTATATACCAGGGTGGATAAAAATCAATGATTAAAACAACAAAAAAATCAGATTTTTTATTTAAATTGGATTTTCTTATTTAAATAATTTTTATCTAAATTGGATTTTTTTAAATAAAGTGCTTTTGAGGACAAAATCTATCTAAAGAACATTGTCTGTTTAGGATACATTATTGTCCAAAGGCTATTCATGAAATAAGGATTCACTTTTAATTATGTAGCATGAGGCTGTATATTCATGCAATGTTCAAATTTTTTAGTAAATGAATTCCATTAATCCGTTCACAATGCAATGCTCTTCCAGAAGTTTCTGTAAGATTATTGGGTGATTTTTCTGTCTTGAAGATATTATCACAGATGGTTGGTTCTACAATTCTCAAAACTGTGAACTTCTGTCTGCAGAGATCACATGCCTCTTCTTCACAGCAAAACTGTTATAAAAGAAACATACAGAGTTGAGGGGAAAAAAACCCTTAATCCCATTGTTCCTTTGCAAATCTATGTACACAAAATCATCCCCTTACCACTTAAGTGCTAAGTTTTAAAAAATTCAATGAATATAAAAAGATTGTTAGGAGTGGAATAGAGCTGCACAAGAAGCTAAGTGTGAGAAGGGAGAGACAAGCAATACAAATGCAGTGAAACCTTTTGAGCAGACTACTGCACAAGTTTTTGGCTGTTTTTGTGTATAACTTGAGGTTTATCAAATCATTCTTTCCCTGGAGGAGAAAACCTACTTTGGCAACAGGCCGTAAAAAAGACTTGGTTTGTGAGTATTTTAATGAAGTTTCTCCATGTACAGGTAAGGCAGGCAGGCATTCAGATTATGTAGAAAACCATTATCTAGTCTGGCTGACCAGTGATTTAAATCAAATCCACCCTAAATGTATGCATAGCTCCATATAGGATAAGTGTAAAAGTATACTGTATAATAGCAATCTAGTATTGTTGCTGTGCTAAGCAGGGAGAATATAAATTGTTGAGGTTTCTTAGATGGACCAGGAAGCAAAAAGGTATTATTATGCTAACTTATTATCCTTTCTGAGAGGTCAAGAAAACATAAACAGCTTTCTTTACAACAGCTTTAGGAAGTAAGGGTAGGCTGGCCAAGATCACATAATAAACAACTCTGAGAGGTAGGTTAAACAGGTTCAGGTCTTTGTGATGGAACATATATTTGAACCTGGGTCTCCCTGCTCTATTTCCAGCATGCTTCCCTACACTGAGTCTTATTTAGAGGTGCTGGGAGAAGCAATGTGAGCTGAAGCAGGTCAAATGCTCAGACAATAGGTGTCTTCAAAACTTGCTATTTGAGAAACCAGTAAGAGATTTGAAACATAACACCTGATGTTTTCTGTGCTCTGTGTACCTTTGTATTCACAGTAGTGAGCACACTTCCGACATGCTGAATCCTCACAGCATACCGAAAGTGTTGGCTTCGATGGCTGCTGGAAAATAAGCTCCATTGATTCCCCATGGAGTGTAATGATTGGAAGAGAGGGGTTTTTTTAACATAGAAAATCACTGACATTTAAAACCCTTCTCTTTCTAACATTTTTGGAGATAATTATTCCAGAGGTAAATTGCAAGCTTTTGCTTTCCTACTGTGCTTGATGTCATTTTGCATACGTGTATTTTACTCTTCAAACTAAGATACAAATTAGTGGGTGGTGGTTACATTTTTTTGCAGAATAGGTAAAACTCAAATACTCAATAGCTACTTCTGGGAAATACATTTTAAAAGTACAAGATGAATATTCCATATTAGCAGAATTGTACATTTATAATGCACTGTAGTGCTCCATTTATGGTTTTGTCCTGCTAGTTTCATTGCAGAAATTTATCCTAGCTGATTTCATTTCCTTTATTTAAAAGTTAGCTCCTGAATGGATCTTACTTATTATTATTCTATACTCTGGTTTCACTATGGATAGTATAAATCTTTCATTTTTACTAAAGCTTATTAGTCTGCCTTTTATATATATTATTTTCTATTTTACACATTTTTGGACATTATGAAACAGTCCCTTATACAATGTCCAAACACAAAGATCATTAAACAGTACAAAAATGAAACAGCATCTCATAATCTTCGCTCCTGATTCAGTTTTACAGTATTAGATGTGAATGACCTAAATATAACACAATAAACACAAATAATACATGTGTACCTTTAGAATTTGCTGATGATTGTTTCCCTCTCCTGTAAGTAACCAGAGCCAGTATCCTGGAAGAGTGGCCTTCAGGTCGAAAGGCATGCTGCACAGATACCCTTCCTGCTGCCAGAATTCTTTTGGGTAGTTTGAGGCACTATAGAATAATGCTGATGGTATGCCATGTTTTGCAATTTCCTTCCACATGGGTCTGTGCAAATTCCTTTGTGGGTACACCTGTAGCCATTGTAGTTCAAGGCTCTGTGCTGTTTTAATAACTTCCAGGAATTGTGTGACCTTGAGATGAACTAAAGACCAAGTGAGAGCCACATGCAGAGGTCATCTGGTCTCCACTAATCTTGATGGATTTTTCAGGTTTGAATGAAGATGCACACTATTATCCTGGGAACAATACAACCAAAGTACAACAAAAACCAGATTGGAGGCAACACTTGGACTTTCACAGGGTTGCTTTAGGTGTACCAAAGAGTTGAGGTGTGCAGTAGGGCTTTAAAAACAAAACAAAAGCGAAACACTTTGAATAGCAAAGATTCTTGCTGTGCCAAAAAACTGCTTTGGAAATTCTCAATTTAAAACGTTCTTTTGTTGCCCTGGATGAGAAAAAGAAGCCCCAAACCACTTCTGTGCTGCACTAGCTTCACAGTTCTTTGGAATCTTAGCTTCTAAAAGATTTTAATTTTAGGCTGAAGTCACATGCACTCTGTCTGGGAACAAGTGTCCTTCAGCTTGGTGTGCTTTACTTCTAAGTAACCATGCATAGCACTGGCCTGTCAAACTGCTCCAGACATGAATAATACAATAATAGTATGTACGCACACGCCTCACACATGAATGGACCACACTGCTGGTTTCTGGCCTGCCTGTTTCTTTGAAACATGGGGCTCTATCCAGAATCTGCCTCATGGACAGAAGAACTCCCACTGGTGGTATGGAGGAGGTAGAAGCAGTCTCCATTGAGGTGGCACAGGGGCTGCAAAGAAGATGGACTCAGCAAAGATTGCCTTTCTTCCTCTTTCTACCAGTGGAATATGCTGAGTGGAACTTGGTTCAGGGAATGCTCATACTGGCAGAGAAAAGCAAACATATCTGCTATTTATTATCAAAATAATTGTATAAAGCTGTTTTTCTGTTCTCATACTGCTCCTCCTAACCCCCCCCCCTCCATTCTTTCCCTTGAACAGATCAGTAATGCTATGGAACTAAGCGATAAGGAATTTGCAAAGACCAGTGTGGAACATCAAGGACTTCTAAGACTGTTTCCCTATTTGATGAACATTTTTCATGCCAGGAAATTCATGTCACAGTGACCAGCTAACAATGAGGGCGAACTTGAGAAAATGATCAATCCCTTTTCTGTCTGAATCGTATTTATATAACGAAGGCCTTGGGAATCACAGAGACGGTGATCACTCTACTTGTCCAGCCATGGGAGACAACTCAAGTTTTTGGGACAGTTTGATATTTGCACACCCTGTCTGTGTAAACTGGAAGTCAGAAGCAGAAGGATCTATCTATCATTTAGCTAGCATTTTGTTTGTTGTTGGCTACATGGGTGGCAGTGGGTTTTTTGGCCTGCTGTACATCTTCTTTTTGCTTGGACTTGGTTTTCTCTGCTCATCTGTCTGGTCTTGGCTGGATGTCTGTGCAGCTGATATTTTCTCTTGGAATTTCATACTGTTTGTGATATGCTTCATACAGTTTATTTATGTAACCTACCAAGTTCGGAGTGTTGCCTTTGACAAAGAATTTCAGGATCTTTACAGTGCTATGTTCCAACCACTGGGAATCTCACTGACTGTTTTTAGAAAGATTGTCCGATGCTGTGATGAAGAAGTCGTTACACTGGAGAAGGAACATTGTTATGCCATGCAAGGGAAAACACCAATTGATAAGCTCTCCTTGCTTTTGTCAGGAAGGTTTGTATCATGTTTATTCCTTGCTTCTTAAATTAAGAACAAAAAACAAAAAGAATGTCAAACTTTTTAGCTCCTGTGTAAATTAAACACAATGGGCAGCAATTAACAATGCTATTGCACTAATGCAAATTATGTGGCACTAGTGGAAGGGACCCCAATGCAACACCGATAGTGTAATGCTATTAGCATTGTACTAGATGTCACTTAATGCTAGCACAATATAATTTGAATTAACGCAGTGTAATTTGCATTAATACAATTGAATGCTGTTCAATAGGTTAAACATTTGGTCACTTTAGACCAGAATATAAATACATTTCTGGTATTAAAGACTTAATAGCTTAAAAGGAAAAGAGGACATTTTATAAATCTACAAATCTGTGCAAGTGCCAGAAAGTATAGCTCTGGATCTTGTGGCAAGATTTATTATCCTGAGGTTAACTGCTTTTTTTCTTTGTCTTTTTCTTAAAAAGGCACCTATAATAGTAGAAACTGTTAGGGATATTGAAAGCTCAGGAGATTGAAAAATGAAGGCTTGAATTGGGTTTCTAGAGCTTAAGATTTCTTCTTCATAGTTATTTCCATTTTTGCGTTGTCTTGTTGCTGCCATTTTACATGGAGTATAAAACTTACACACCTATATATAACTTGCATAATTCTGAAGACAAAATGTAGGTCTCCTGAGCACAAAGTTGACATTTTCTTAAATTCAAACAATCTCAGTCTGCATTTGTCTTCCAAACAGATTTGGTATAGACATCTTGGGGAGACACAGAGAAGGAAATTGGGCCTGCAGGTGCACAGGACACCACCTTTGCTCTAGAAGCTCATGATGACAAAAGCCCTCCCACATTTGTTCCCAAGTTCTGGCACTAGGTTTGAACAGTGCTGGCTATATTCATGGTGAAGGCTACTAGCCATTGATTGAGCTATTCAGTATATCTTCCAATAATTTTCCTTTAAGAAACTGCCCAAGCTAGCTTGCCAGCACCATTCCTTGTGGTAACAAATTCCCTAAGTTGCACACAATATGTGAAATACATAACATATTCAGAATTGTGTTTGAAATTCTCAATCCTAGAACTGCAAAGGAGATACAGGAACTTTACAGGAAGCTATAAATCAGAATTCTTTTCGGTTTCTTCTGTGTTCAAATGCTGTTCTTCTATACGATCCCTTTCTACCAATAAGGACTTGAAGTGTGAATGCTAATAGGCTCCGTTGTGCATGTACAATCTTTTCCAATCACCTTCAGTGATTGAGCTAAAGATGAGCTAGGAGATATACATTTGATACTCACTTCTAGTGATACCCTTCAGTCTATCTGGTCTGTATCCATTGGAAAAAGAAACCATCTCGAGTTGTATAAAGTTATGCAGAAACTAGAACATCTTCACAATGGCCTTTTTTTTCTTTTTAAGGAAACTGGTCTTGTAATCCAGGCTTGCTAACAATATTAACACAAATTGCTTTGTTTCATTAGGATCAGAGTCACTGTGGATGGGGAATTTCTGCATTATATTTTTCCCCTTCAGTTTCTGGATTCTCCTGAATGGGATTCACTAAGACCCTCAGAAGAAGGTATTTTTCAGGTAGGGGAATTTTGCAAATCCGTTGAATAATGATATCTTATCTTTTCCAAATATCCAGGTGTGCAGGGCCCAGAAATGCCCCAACTTAGGGGCAAGTCTTATCTCCCTGAAAATCATTTCTGTTCCGCTCTGTTTGTGGGATGAACTTTAGTACCGTAATACTTTCAAATGAATAAAGAAAGCAACAACATGTTGAGGAAGTTATGAATTTATATTTTTTGTGGGGGGGCACATCTCTGCTCCATGCCACATTTTCTTCTGTACCATGTAAACCCAACAGCAGTGAAATTACTAGGGTTGACAGAAGGAATTACCTTCATGAGAGCTGGAGTTACATCCAAGCTCATATCTGGAATAGTTTATAAATCCAACAAATGAAGTTTGTCCAGATTTAGGGATCATAGGACAAGTGCCACAAGAAAGAAGCATTCTCATATTAATAGTTGTAGAAAAATAAAGAAGAGGAAAGAAGTGGTTCCTTGAGTTCCAGGAGGAACATATTGAAAGCTTTCCTTCCCTGTCCTCATTCCTTCTTATAAAGCCTTTTGCCAATCTGATATCAACAGAAACAGCGCTGCCATCTGTACAGAACACATTCTTCCTCTCACCACGGGCACATGCACAGCACCCTTTAAACTGTGAGAATGAATGTCCATGTGCAATTCAGTGGGCTGTGCGTGAAGAATGGATGCCCACAGCAGCTTCCAGGCTTGAGCTAAGTGGAGTTGGGTACCCAGTTCATGCCAAAAAGCCTTTCTCACAAGTGAAACATTGCTCTTCCTGCTCCATCCTCTGTTAGAAACCTCTCTCAGAAGACTCTCTCCTTTCTTCCTTGCCATTCCATATACTTGGACCTGTCTTTAGATGTCACTCGCCTCCCTCCCTCCCTCCCAGTTCAGTTTTTCTGTGGAGTCTTTGATACTATCCCTAGTTTCCAAGCCCCACTGTAACTGAACTAAGCCTAAACATGTGCATGGAACCAACCACTCATTGCAAACATGTTACTTCTCCTTGATCCGCAAGCTCCTTCTTGTGCTTCGCAAAGCGCTGTGCACATTGACTGTAATATATAATTAATAATATCAAGTGCAGATACAGTCTGTGAGAACTGTTTGGCTTTTAACAGGATACACATTTGGGCAGGCTTGTCCACCTGTTCTAGATGCAGTTCTGAATGTGTGCCCTATTGAAAGGAATGCTGTAGATATTCAGAGCAGTCACCTTAGGATACACGCTTGGGTGTACCTTGATCCATGCTCATGGTTTCTTAAATTAAAAGTGAGATGTGCACAGATCCTCCCTGGTTTGATCTGCCCAAGGAAATGCAGGGGAAAGGACAAGGTTAGGCTCAAAGGAGGTACACTTTTTGGTACAAGATGTACCATTTATGTATATTGGTCATATCAACTGAATTACATTTTTGCATGCAGCTTCAGAAATATTTCACTGAAGAACGGAGGAAAGGCAGGAAAGAGAGGAGGTTTTCCTTATAAATTGTGATTATAATGACATTAACACAAATAGAAACTTATCTCCTCTTTTTTCCCCTGAATGTATCTTTCAGGTAACTCTCACAGCAGAAACAGACTGTCGATATGTAACCTGGAGAAGAAAAAAATTATATTTGCTTTTTGCTAAACACCGATTCATTTCACGTGTGTTTTCAATTCTAATTGGGGATGACATTGCCAATAAGCTCTATGCTTTGAATGACAGAGTGAACCTGGGGAAAGGATTCCGATATGACATCCGCTTACCAAACTTCTATCATGAGTCTGTACCCAGTACACCTAAAAGACAACCTGCAGATCATTTTCAGAACAATTCAAGACAACATTAATGTTATCAATTGCAGCTTGTACTACACAAGACAGATTTTCTATTTCATTGCTCCCAGAATGAATCACTGAAAGATATCATTAAAAACTTTATGATAAAGAATGAACTATACTATAAAAAATGAACTGAGACTGCTTATAAAAGCAATTTTCAAAATAAAAGTCACTTTTTAGCAGAGAAAAAATATTGAGTTTGGCTCCTTTCACAGAGATCACAGAGCCAACCAGGCGTGCTTCTTGACGGATTGTGTATTATGATCAGTTTCTATTGACTCTTTCTGCTCATCTTATTACTTCGGGGGTGGAGACGGATATGAATCATTTGATAAGGCTTTGTTGTAATTGTGGTGCCCTGTGTATTGTATTTTCAAGAACAAAATTTGCACAGAACTTTTCTTCATGCTTATATGACCTCCTTGTTATTATTAATTATGTAAGTAGTTTATCTTAGACAAGAGCAACAAGCAAAACCATCTTTAAAAAGTGATCTTGAAAAACTTGCTTCTTTATAATTACAGTGCATAAGTTTGGTTTTCTCAATGTGCTGTGTCTTAAAGGAGCTGATATGCGAAACAAAGGAGATTGCTCAACCTGTAAATTGTGGAAGAAGGCTAACAATAATTTATTTCCTGTAAACATTCATCAAATTATGATTTGAGATTATTCTCTGGATAGTAGAGGCCCTACACATTAAAACAAATGGCACTAATGTAATTACATTTACTGTAAAGACTGTATAATTCCTATGAATTGCTGCAACTTATGAAGCAGATAAAACTGTTTGTGTTAGAACATACAGCTACAACCTTGGTTGGAAAGGGACAGCAGTTCTTAAAGAAGGTGGAAGTAGTATGCTAAAGGCATTATCTTCATAGTGTACTCATTTCATTTGTTTTGCCTCTACTCAAATAGGCTTTCTAGGTTTCTAGATGCTACAGAAACATACCCGACCTGTGAATTGAAATGATAATAGCATCACATTACAAGAAATGATGCCCTGTAACATACCAAAGAAAAAATACTACTTGCTTCTAATTTTAGACTTCAAAAAGTGTGAGTTTTTGAAGCAAATTGTCAAAACAGGATGACTATCTGTAAATTTTCTCATTGAGATGTCAGGAAGGACAGTTAAATTGTGAATTTTCGTGTCTGTAACAGCTTTGAAAAAGAGTTTATGATATTCATTTGACATAGGAACTAAGATAGTGATTGTCTACTAGGTTTGAATCAGTTGACCATGTCATGTAGGGCCAGTTTGGATACATGGTGATGATACCTGATGCATCAGTAAGCCTTACCTCATGCATTGGTACCTCATAGAATTGAGTGAAGCAAGAAAGTACTTTTGATTGTATGTCTGAACCAATTTTAGTTGAAAAGTCTGTGTATTTTTATGCAGTTTTAGTAATGCCATGGAAATCTGGACAGTTAACCCTATGCAGCAAGTGAAATTGCCTACATAGCTGCTGTAGATGTTTGGATGCCACAAATCTTCCTAGGTCCACCTAGTGTAGATGGGGATGAGCATGCTTGTCTAGCTCACAGTAAAGCTCCATTAGAAAGGGACTGGAGGCACTAGTTGGGTTTTGAAGGACTTGCCTTGGGTGCACCCAAAAGTCTGAGAATCTGGTATATGGATTTACTTTGGACCCTACAGTTTCTTTCCATATCACTAACTGCTTTTGAAACCCTTCAAAACTGCTAGGAATCCTGCTTGGAAAACTAGTCGATGTGCTCTTTGGAACTTGACCAACATTTCTTTTTCATATTTATATGATTTTATATCCTTCCTGAAACAACTTGAGGGCAGCTGGTTTGCCACCATGTGAACAGAGTGCTGGCCTGGAGGGACCATTGCTCTGATCTGGTATGGCTATTCTTATGTTCTTACAGAAGAAAATCAAAGAGAAAAACAGTTCCACTGGACCAATTATACGTAAAATTGCTCAACCTTATCATTGTTAAAGCATTGGATGATATCTCTCATGTCCTACTACTCAATTAATTTAGAAGTTATTTTGCTTTAAAAAGAAAAAGGTGTGTAGGTTTTCCTTTGTGCCTCATATGTGAAAAGGAATGATGATCTTCACTTTTTCTTATGAAGCAATATTGAAGCATGATAGATGTTGCAATATGTATATAGTCAGAATTGATAGGGAACTGAGTTTGAAAGCTTTGTGATTCACTGTTGCTAGGAGGTTTCTGGAACAATGATACTGTTTTGTGGAAAAGAAATGCTCTTACTATGTAAGAAAAATGCCATCATTTCTATAATCATGTTAGAAAGCTAGAGATTATTGGATGATTGGGTTTCAAGCTCTTACTGTATAAACAGGTTGATGCAAGAATCTAGTTATTTGTAAATGAAAGTACACTTTTCTAGATCTGGCCAGCAAAGGAGTAGGCAACTTGGATTCCTCCAGATGTTTTGGATTAGAATTCCCATTAACCTCTGCCAGCCTTGCTAGTAGTCAAGGATTATGGGAACTGTCACCCAAAATATCTGGAGAGTACCAGGGTGCCTTCCCATGGGCTGGAACATGACTAAGGGTGCAATTGTATTCATGTTTAAACAGAAAGAAAAGGTCAACAACTTCCAACATGCCTTATGCTGGCTATGACAAGCTGGCTGCTATAGACATTTTTCCTGCGTAAACATGCACAGAATTGTAGCACGATGTATTCTGCTTTACACTATTTTTTGCTGTTTATTTAGTTATATTTTACCATTCCAGCCAAATATGGATTGTCTTATTTTGTCCAAACTCTTATTTATTGCTTTAATCTGAAATTTTGAGTATTATTAATTAAAATAAATCCTATTATATCTGATTACACTAGAAGTAATCCAACATGTGAATAGTGTTTACATCACACTGTCAGTGGTGTGAAGAACTCTAATGAATTTGTGTTAGAGTTATATGTTTATACTCAGGGGAAGATTAGAAGCAGGTAAACGTGATTTATATATGGCGATGGCTTTAAAAATAATGTTCCATTCTTCTGAATGTTGTATACTGAGCTTAGCTGACCAGTCTCGTGAAAGTAGTTACACTTTATGGATGTTGGAACGTGTTTAGTAAGAACACCTATTTTCTCAGCATTACCAAATTGTTGTACATAATGTATATGACAAAACAATACAAGATAGTAGAAAGTTTTTGAAATAGTTTTGTAGTTATTAAAAATGTATGAAAAGCAATATTGGTGCCAGTAGACATGTTCTATTGTAAATTATGTGTCAGGCATTTTATATAAAGCAGGTCTATACTACAATTGTACTGTTGTCCATGCATTAAAAATATCAGATTCTAGAAAAATGCCTTTTAATTTTAAGGTAAAGCCCCTTGATTTTGGAAGAATGTCTGGCATGTGCAGGCAGTCTTACCAGTCCAGCTGCATATGTACACGTAAAGGCATCTGGTGGGAGAAGCAACTCCTGTGCATAGATCTGCAGCTTTGGGTGAAATGATGGGGGTGAACAGGTGCTGTATGTACTTTTGCAAGCACAATCTGGAGGTTGGGTCTGTCAGTACACAGATGAAAAGTGGAATAGAGTTTTCTTCTGTATATTGTTCTTTATTATATAAGCTAGACTAATTTTTGATTTCAATACTGGCAAATGGAAACAGTGAGAGGCTCAAACGTTAAAAGAAATGTTAGCAATTGCTATAAATATTTTAAGATCTATGAAGACAGAACACTTGAAAATGGTTATTGTTAGCCTTACATTAATGAGCTGTGCTGATGAATAATAATTCACTATATACTAGTTTCTCTGACATAGAAAAAATATTTCAATAATACTAGCTCCTGCTGTTATCTTTATGAGTGCAGACAATTATTTAGATAGTGGGGAAATGAAAATACTAAGTGTGTGTGAATAACCGATTATTATTTATTACCATTTATTTATTCTAAAATATTTATACTCTACTTTTTCTTCCTAAAAAGCTTTGAAAGCTGATAAAAATAATTATTAAAAATTGAAGAAGAGGTGACCCACTCTGATAGGGAAGATTCTATGGCAGGTGGCCAGACTTGCACAACAAAAGAGCCTCATACAGTAAATGTAAGATGTTTGAGAGCTGCAAGCAGGCACCCATGGACAGAGCCTGTGGGCAGCCAGTGGCAAGCAGGTGCCTGTGGGTGGCAAGCAGCAAATGGGCACCCATGAGTAGCAAGCTGTGTACAACAAAATAAAAAGCTGCATGCAGCTCGCAAGCCTCAGTTTGGCCAGCCATGTTCTAAGGAATGGAAAGTTTCCTTCGAGATAATATTGAAGGGAACTGGAAGGAAGAACAGTATAGAAAGTTGAGATATATATTGAACGAGAGCAGGAAGGGCAAAGATGAGATTTTTAATTATCTTGTACAAGGCAGAGAGACTGGAGCAAGATTAATTTACAGACTGACACACCTGAAGGATGTGACTAATTGTGAAAAAGTTGAAATGCCTACCAAGCGTTTCCAAACAGCAGATTAATTGTTGTAGCTTTTAGTACTCATACTGTGTAAGTTCTTCTCCCAAAAGGGTTCAAAATTCTTACGCTTTTATAATGGAAAAAGAGGCAGCATTGATGAAAAAGACACATTATTTTGTTTTTGAACACATTTTATATTTAGCTTCATGAGAAATGCAGCATAATGACTTTGAGATTTCAGGGATGACTTTGTGTTCTGTTGAAGGTATACTAAGATTTCTAATTGCCTTTCTGTTTCCATTTTTAGGCAAATTCAGTACAAACCATATCTTGTGTAGCTTGCTGGTTCTGTACAGATTAAGACTAATCACAACTAATCCAACCAAACCACTCTTTGTGTGTAAATATTAGTATCATAAATCCAGGGGTACAAGAGCATGGTTTCTTATATCCATCTCTGCTTTATTTTAATGTGCAGGCCTGTTAGAGAGCTAACACATAGAAAAGTCTGCTGTCAGGAAGAATGTCTTCAGGGGTACAGTCTAAATATGTAAGAGCTTGTAGATGGAGTAAAAGTAAAAAGACTTTTGAAGTCTACCAATGAATGTCTCTTCACATAAACATTCAGCATTAGGATATGTTTGGTTATGTCAACAGATTCCACTTCTCACAACCTTAAACTATCATGGTGGTGAGATAGTTCTTTGGCCTGCTCAAGCAAACCTGGTCTTCTTTGCATCCTTCATGTTTATTGCTTGCCACTCCAACATAATAAGCAGAGGGTTGTAGCTGCATTTTGTGCCACACTTTAACACAAGGATCTTTCAGTATGCTGGTCTGTGCTGCGAACCAACACTCTTGAACATTATAATTTAGATAAGGAAATGCATGGAATGCTTGACAGATCTGGAGAGAACACTAAACTGGGCAGGATAGCTAATACCCTGGAAGATAGGTACAAAATTTAAAGTGATCTTGATAGATTGGATCACTGGGCTAAAAGCAAGAGGATTAAATTTAACAGTAGCAAAGGCAAATTTTTGCACTTAGGAAAAAGAAACCAAATAAATAGTTACAAGATGGGAGAATATTTGGCTCAACAATACAACAAGCTAGAAAGATTTTGGAATTATAGAGCATAAGCTGAATATGAGTCATTCATGTGATATGGCTGCAAAAGAAATGCTGTTTTGGGCTCATTAATAGGAATATCACTTCTAAATCATGTGAACTACTAGTTCCCCTCTACTCAGCACTGGGTAGGGCCCATCTGGAGTACTGTGTCCAGTTCTGGGCACCACAGTTTCTGAAAGATGCAGACAGTCTGGAAAGAGTTCAGAGGAGGGCAACAATAATCAAGGGACTGGGAAAGGAATCCTGTGAGGAGCAACTGAAAGAACTGGGCATATTTACCCTTGAGAAGACTGAGAGGAGACATGATAGCATTCTTAAAATACTTGAAAGGTCACAAAGAGGAAGGCCAGGATCTCTTCTCCATTATCCCAAAGTCCAGGGCATGGAAAACAGGCTTGTGTTACAGGAGGCCAGATTCAGGCTGATCATCAGAAGAACTTTCTAAATTTTAGAGCAATATGACAATGGGATGGATTACTTAGAGTGGTTGTGGGCTCTGCTACACTAAAGGCATTTGAGATGCAGTTCAACAGCCACCTGAGAGTCCTGCATTGAGAAGGGGGTTGAACACAATGGTCTTATGGCCCACTAACCCAACTGTTGTATGAGTCTGTGTCTGTGATTCTTAGAGTGGTCTACCAGTTCATTAAATGAGGACCTCATTTCCATATGTTTGCAAAAATGATCTGAAATGTGCATGAGTTTCTATTTTCTTTCACTGAAACAAATTGAGAGTCCTGAATGAGGTTTCTATCATGCCTTTGGTCCCATTTCCCACCCCCTGATTCACAGAATTTTACCCAGGATCCAGATGTCATTGTGTGCTCCTCAGAACTCTCCCATGTTTTCCCAGTGCTAATTTGTTTTGCATATTACAGAAAATCTATGACAGAGGAAGGGTGGAACAGGTGCATAATGCTAGGTGCACTGTGAAAATAGGAACCGTCCCTCTGGAAACCTCCCAAACAGTCCTTAATTTTGGCTACATTACAACATGTAATACTTGTGCTGATACAAATTAGATTTGTTATTCTGTGATCAACTTATGCTTGGTTTGGAGTTTCATTTGGAATCAGAACACCTTTTTGGTACTGACGGTGAGCATTGCAAACTTTCACAAAGTTAATTAGTTTTATTGTAAGACAGCCCCAAGACTATTGGTAGTGGAGGGTATAGAAAAGTTTTAAATAAATTCCTATGGAAAGTCTTCTAGACATTATGTGTGAACAGCTATAAGCAGACTACTGTGCCCTGCCCTTCCTTTTCGTACCATCCTATTTATTTATTTATTTATTTATTTATTTTTCAGTTTATATCCTGCCTTTTTCCTACAAAGGGCTCAAGGCAGCTTACATTTCCTCCTCCATCTTATCCCCACAACAACAACCCTGTGGGGTAGGTTGGGCTGAGAGTCTGTGACTGGCCCAAAGTCACCCAGTTGGCTCCATGGCTGAGCGGGGACTAGAACCCAGATCCTCTGAGTCCCAGTCCCATGCTCTTAACCACTACACAACACTGGCACCCTAACCCAATACCAATATGAGATGCATCATTTTCCATAAAGGAAGTCACAGCCTTGTGTTTTCAAGGGCTGAGCAAGACTGGCCAGAAAGGACATTTTGAGTGCATTCATTCATCTGAACACTGTAAGTTAAAGAAGTCTTGAAACTACATAACCACCACTATAATAAACCATTTAATAGCCACGGCTCCCTGGGCAGTTCACAACAGATCACAAACTCACTACAGATAAAATGCAGCATACAATTTCAGTTTGAAACAATTTAAGCATTTGAACATAATTTCAATAACATACTAGACTTGTTAAAGGCAGCTTTCCTGCATCTGTCCTGCAGCCACTTACCAATAAGTTCCATGGAATTCAGAGGTCAGAGCAAAGATGAGTAGGAATATGAAGGTAAAATGCTGCTTTGGGAACATTAGAAACTGTTGATTACTAAATTTAAGTAATCTGCATGAAATCCTGAGAAAAAGATCTGTTCAGTGACCTGTAAGTTATTTGTGCAGTTGCATGGGTAGTTTGTCATATGGTGTTCCTTATTTTGTCATATGGTGTTCCTCATTATGTGTGCAATAGTACAGAATACAGGAGATCCCATTTAATAGCAGGAGGCAGGCTTAATTACATAGTTCTAGAAAGAAAGAAAAACAATATGAGCCTCTTGTTCATATTGCTGGAAACTGATTTGGTACAATTTACAAATCAATACTGCTTTCTGTTGTACCTTTGGATTCTTCTGGTATTTGAATAGAAGTTGGAGTCTTTTCATTAAACTGCAGTGCCGCTAAAATAACAGCTTTTTCAGTGCAATAAAAATAAGCTTGGTTGTGATTTGTGTTCTCTGCTGCATCTTGGAAAGTTAATATATAGGAGAGTTAATACATAGGAGATTTAACCTGAATAAAACATGGTAAGATGATTGATACTTCCTCCTGGCAAATTTTAGAGAGGGTTAAAAATGTTATATTATCACCCAATAATAATTATTAAAGAACCTGTCTGCAAATGGAAGAAGGACAGATGAAGGAGAATGATAGTGATAAATTTACATCCTTCCTGTCTATTAGGGGCAGGAAATAACCCCTGCTCCCAAATTGCAGAGGGACTTGTTTCTCCAAAGCTCCAGAGATGGCGCACAATGGATTCTGTAAATGTGTGGATTGTTTCTGCAGTTTTGATAAACTTGAAACTTTAAAAGCAAGTGACAAAAAGCAATACAATTACTTGAGGCTAGATAGTATTTTGGAATGGGGAAAACCTTGCTTGCTAAAAGTGGAGCTAGAGCTTCATTCACAGTGCTTTGAAAAACGTTGCATGTATACTAGCTGTGGGCAGAGTGGCATAAACAATGCAATCCTATGTATATACCACTCATTCATAAAGCCTACTGCTAATTATGCATAAAGAAGAGAGCTGTTGTTGTTTGTTGCAGAGTCGTGTCCGACCCATCGCGACCCCATGGACAACACTCCTCCAGGCCTTCCTGTCCCCCACCATCCCCCGGAGTCCACCTAAGCTCACACCGACTGCTTCAGTGACTCCATCCAGCCACCTCATCCTCTGCCGTCCCGTTCTTCTTTTGCCATCTATTGTTCCCAGCATTAGGCTCTTCTCCAGTGAGTCCTTCCTTCTCATTAGGTGGCCAAAGTATTTGCGTTTCATCTTCAGGATCTGGCTTTCTAAAGAGCAGTCAGGGTTGATCTCCTCTAGGACTGACCGGTTTGATCTCCTTGCGGTCCAAGGGACTCGCAGGAGTCTCCTCCAGCACCACAATTCAAAGGCTTCAATCCTTCTACGCTCAGCATTCCTTATGGTCCAACTTTCACAGCCACACATTGCAACTGGGAAAACCATAGCCTGGGAAAACCATAGTAATTTGGTATACAGTGAAGATTATATCCCATCTTTCATGCAATAAGTACTTCATGTATTTGTATTTCATTGTTGTACTTCACAACAACTCTATGAAGTAGGTTAGAGCGAGAGAGAACTCAAGCAGAAGATATTACAAGTGTATCGATGAAGCCGCCAGGGGAAGTGATTCAAATCGAACCTTTGCTCCTTTATCCCCTCTTGCTGGTGGTATGCTTTTATGCTGAGGTAAGAAGTAACTATGTGGCTAAAGGGTTAAGCCCCTCGTCCTTCTCTTCAAAACAAAACATGCGCAGGCGATTTGATCCTTTACTCCTGAGCGGCATAGTAACCGTATCCTAGACCTAAGGAAACTCTAATCCTTGATGCGTGCGCGGGACTTGGTTGCGATCTTCACGAGGATTTGAGGACTCTGAATCGTCTCTTCGTCATCACAGCCTAATCCTGTGCATCCATCCGGGCTTAAGATCACTTTAGGGCTGGGACAGGGTTGCTCCGCTACTCCGTAGAGAGAGGAAACACTCGGTATATGGTCAGAGGCGCTCTGTTCTTCAGTCTTAGGGTGCAAAGACTTGAGCTGCAGCACCGGTTCCGGATCGCGCATTGCTTTTGAACACTTCCCCATGAAGGCGGCGCTGAGCCGTGAGCCAAGAGAAGGGACTGGGTCCCGCGGTCTGGGTCCTCGCCGTCAAACAGCCGGAGGAGGTTTCTGCCGGGGAAGAGCCTGCGCGCTCCCGCGGTTCCCCTCGTTCCCTTAGCTCCGGCTGGTTGCAGGCATTGGGAGAGAGCTGGCGCCGCCCGCCACTTGCTGGCGGCCGCTGTCCGATGCCTATTTTAGTCAAAACCTCCTCCCGGAGGGTCGCGAGTGCTCCCCGCAGGCTCCTTTAGCAGGCGCAGCGGAGCAAGAGGGCCGCCGCAGGAGCTCGCGCTGGCGCGGCCACTTTTGGGGAAGGCGCCCCGAAAAGAAGCGGGACGAGCAGGTAAGGGCACTGACGGGCGAGAAGCCGGGCGGAGAGTGAGAGCCGAGGGCGCGGGCGCCTCGGCGCGGGAAAACAAGGGAGGAAGAGCGTGAGAGCCGAGGGCGCGGGCGGAAGCGCTGCAGCCCGAAGGAGCCCCGGGAAAGGCGGCTGCCGCACGCGCGGGGCGGGCGCACAGCACTCGGCGCTGCTTGCTGCGGCGCGCTGGCTTGTTGCGCGCCTTCCTCTGGCAGTAGCGCTGCGCTGCGCTGCGCTGCGCTGGCCGCTTCCCGAGGAGAACAACCCGCGCAAAGTAGGCGCGGCGGGGCGGGGGGGGGGGTGGGAAGGAGCTTTGGCTTAGCGGCCGCCCTCCGCAGGGGTGCGTTGGTGCCCCGGCGGGCTGCCCTGCTGCCATTAATTCGCCTGCTCTGCCGCTGCTTTCGATCGCGTGGAGGGACGTTTCCGGCGGTCTCGGACGCACCGGGTGCTGCGCATCCCGCGCCCCTCGCAGAGGCCATGCACGCGCCCCTTGCAAGAGGTGCTGGGCCCCGGACGCTGGGCAGCAGGCGGCCGCTCAGTTCGTGGAGGCAGAAATTCATTTCCCAATTAGTTACGCCAACCCGCTCCCCAGCAAGGCCGAGGGAGTTAATTCCAAATTGTTTTCAGATCCCCTCTATAAGACAGCTTTAGTCTTTTTCTGAGAAAAGTGACTGACAGATTTAATATATAATCATGTTCAGGTCCCTTCTTTTTTCAGAGGAACTCATAGCCGCACAGGATGAGTTCCCAGCCGACCCAGACCAGGTTAGCTTCTGTAAGGTTGTTGCATCATCTGCCTTGAGATATTCTATTTTCTTACACTCCAGCGCTGAGAGGCATCAATGTTGCATTGTACTGTTTTAAAATTGCATTTTAAATGTGATTTTAATCATGCTTTTCAGTATTCCCATGAAAACTGCTTAGGGATTGTTTAAATATTTAGCAGAATATAAATGGTTACAATAAATGAATATCTTCACTCCCCCTTTCAACCCCCTCCTCCTATGACCTGAGCCCTGCATTTTGAAATGAACAGAGCCTTTGAGAGTGGAGATCTTGCTTAATGTGACTTAGAGGCACTCTGAACATACTCGAACGTCCAGACACTTTTTGTATGGCACCACAGGCTCTTTGGATAAGGCCTCATGCTTGCAATTGGAGGATAAAGCTAAGCCTAGCTGAGCACCTTTTGTCTTCCCCAGCATGGACCCTCTTGTCCACCGCATTTGGAGTTGCCTGCATCTGTGTGGTGCTGAATGTGGAACCGCTTCAGAGAGGAAAGGAAGCGATAAGTGTGCCTTGTCAGTCCCTGTTCCCAAAGTGTTCCACTGCTATTTTCAGTTGCGCTGGTCCTTGGTGAGGAATGCCAGCTGTACTTTGGCAGTAGGACTTGGCTGGTATCAACCCCTTATCATCCCCTTCCATTTTTGTCAGTCCCCCCAGTTGCTAATTGGTGAGAGTCGCCTGCTGCTACTTGGTTTCACACATTTCAGGACAGTGGGTGGTATCCTGTGAACCCCTGCTGTTATGACTTCCCTCTGTGGAACAAGGGGAAGCAATTCTCTTTCCTGGTCAAGCCTGCTTTGAACTTTGAGGTAATGCTTGTGAAATGAACTTTGTCCAGTGGGCTTCTGTAGAGCCATACTAGATTATATGTTTTATATTCGCAGGACTGCAGCTATAAAGAGGAAAAATGTGTGCAGTGCTAAATTAATTATACAACTGCATAATTCTCTCTGTCCTGTAGGCTTATAGTATCTTTTCCTTCTCAGATGTATCTTTTAAAACATGCCATAAAACATCAACAATATCTTGAATGGATAATTTTGTTGGACATTTATATGAAAAGGGTGATGTGGAACCCTTAAAAAAGGTGAAAATGTTGTCTGTTTCTTTGCAGGACTACTTGACTATTTATAAGGACACTTTCTCTGAAGCAACAAAAAGCCAGGTGATGTAAACAAGATAGTGGGAATTATGATGTCTGTAGATCAGTCATCTGATGTAGGAGTCAATATTTTATGGCACTGAAGTTCAGTTTATCTTTTTTCCGTTTGACTCCCAAAGCAATTTGTCTTCACTCCCTAGCAAACCTATTTGCTTAGGACTTGTATATCTGCAGTACTCAGCCATAGACAGCTATTATCATTCATCCATATCTGTTTATAGTACTTGTATAATGCAAGATATGTAATACTCCAGTATTTTTTCTGACTTCACTGAGGCAAAGGACCAGAGTAGGTGAAATGTGACAGATATGTGGAATATCTCCAGCAAGTATTTGCTTTTACTTTGCTACTGCTATAAGGAACTCCCAAGTCAGACTGCCAGCAGTATGGAGTGCCTTTAAACTGAGCCATCTTGAATTCCCTAATGCAAGAAGGGTGGGATATAAATTGAATTAAGTTTCCCCCAGGCCATTTCCCTTATTGAAAATTGCATATGGATGTTCAGGAAGGAATTATGTAATGTTAGCCAGCGTGACTGAGACTACAGTGCCCTGCTCATATGGAAATAAACCTTTTTAAGTAATGCCTGGATAGGGCTAAAGGATGCTGTTTTTGTTAGAACAATTCTTTTGCTCTTATGCAAACTTATGCAGAGTCTACTGGTTAACCAATACAAGTTAAATGTACGTTAGTCATCTAAGTTCTCTAAGGGAGTGACCATAGTATTTGCTTTGTATGTAGCAAGACTGATCCTCAGCATTTCCTAGTAGGGCCAGGAAGCAAATATTCCTGAAACCTGGAGCACCTCTGGAAGCCACATAGAGACAAGAGGGCTTAGATGGATCAGAGGTCTGGTGCAGCATAAGGCAGGTTTCTATGTTCCCTGAGTCATAGTTTTAGAAAGTGAATCAAAATTAAAAATCAGTAAATCTGTTTGCCCTTGGTGTGCTATTTAGCATTTTTGTTATGAAAACAGTAAAAAGTTACAGTTGCCATGAGTGAGATGCAGCTCGCCTTTAATACAAACAAGAAACAATAATGAAAACTGAACAAAAACAGAGGGAGCTGGTGCCAAACAAATAAATGTGAGTAGAAAGGAATTAGATTTCATATTTCTTTAGTAAAACTTCTGCAGTTTTCTATAGGCTATTTATCAAGGGCCGGCTGTATTTTTCAGTAAGACGTGTACTTCACTTATGTCCATGCATGGGCAGTTCTGATGAGGAATAAAATTCATTATCAGTCCTTGTGTCAAGTTTGAAGATAAGTAAACCTATTTCTGCAGCACTTTAAAATTGGCTGTCAGAAAAATTGTGCTGTCTTTTGGTTCTTACTATCTGCTTCCTAGCATTGTAATAAGTACTATATTTAGTAGTACTGCTTAATGTCTCTGCTACATGGCAGCTTGATAGGTGTGGGATAGATAAGGTGAACAACTTTATTTTTAAGTAGTCCATGCTAAAACTTACTCAGAGCATAGAAGCCAGCCTCTGTTCTATAGGCCACTTTGCTGAATGTATTCCAGGAATACAGAAAAGTGTTAGGGGTTACCATTTGAATTTTTCTGTAGAAAAATATCATGGGTCAGTTCTAACACAAAGCATGTAAAAGTTGAAGTGATAGCATGGACACAATGTTGATCTTTTCAACGTGTTCATGTATGGAGTTTTAATTTCTTGAGGATTTGTCTTTATATATCCACAGCTTGAATACTTTGAAAACCTTGAAGATAAAACTATGGATTCAAACTGCAAGCATGAGTCATTGTATTGTATTTTACTACTTACCTTAATAATCTTTTAATATATTTATAGATTGACAGACGACTTCAAGATGAACTCCATAGAAGCCAGTTCAATCACAGTGACCCCTTTGAATTTCATCCCAGATCTCAGTAATGCCACCTCTGTGCCTTTGAACGAAACTGTGTGTGAAAATTGGCGCGAAATTCATCATCTTGTGTTTCATATGGCCAATATTTGTTTTGCGGTAGGATTGGTTATTCCAACCACTTACAATCTTCATATGATTGTCCTACGAGTCATGCTAACAATAGGTAAGGTATTCAATCTATGAAGTATAAATCAGATTTTGGGGGATTTAATTCCTTTAAGCAATTCTGAGCACTATGCCAAACAGGTTTTGATGAACACTAGTCCTCCCACTTTTTCCACATTAACACATAAACTGCTTTTGAAATTCCCTTATGTTTTGGAAGCATTTTGTCATCCTGTGCAGGATTCTGCATGAAGGTTGGTGTGACAAGTACCAATGTGGTTCACACATGACTTCTCTGTAGCCATAGAGCGGGAAGCATTGCTCTGGAATGCTTCAGGTGCTCCCACTGGATGAATTTGCTTGTGTGTTGAGCAGGGAAAAGGCCTTTACAATTGTAGTATCCCACGAGTAGAAAACATCCTTTCCTGATGGGGAAGACAAGTCTTTTTCCCACTCTAAGCTATTTGCACTGAAATTTTATGCGTATCTAGTCAGATCTATGTCCTGCTGATTTCAGTGGGACTTTTAAGTGAGTGTGAATAGGATTGCATCTTGCATTTTCAGTGGTTTGCAATCATGCTGTATTTCCATGTGTATGGTTTTATTAAATCCTTATCACTGCTATGCAGATACTGTCAAACTTGGTAATCATTGTTATTAAGTTTATGGCCTCTGTCTTTGAGGCACAACCTCAGAAGCCTATTCCGCTGCACTTTTAGTGGAGTAGAGAGCAATGTGTGTAAGTGCGTAAATTCTTTTCATCATTGGGAAAATTTGCATCAGTTTAGACTTCTTTATTGTCTGTGGAGAGATCTGCACAGATTTAACTTAAACTTCTGGGGAGATTTGTGTTAATATGCGAAAGCTTTAGTGAAGATCTATAGACATTTCCAGATTTTTTCTTTTTAATGACAAGTTCTGTTGTTAGTCACGAAGTCGTGTCCAACCCATCGCGACCCCATGGACAACATTCCTCCAGGCCTTCCTGTCCTCCACCATCCCCCTGAGTCCACTTAAGCTCACACCAACTGCTTCAGTGACTCTATCCAGCCACCTCATTCTCTGCCATCCCCTTCTTCTTTTGCTATCTATTGTTCCCAGCATTAGGCTCTTCTCCAGGGAGTCCTTCTCATTAGGTGGCCAAAGTATTTGAGTTTCATCTTCAGTGTCTGGCCTTCTAAAGAGCAGTCAGGGTTGATCTCCTCTAGGACTGACCGGTTTGATCACCTTGCGGTCCAAGGGACTCGCAGGAGTCTCCTCCAGCACCACAATTCAAAGGCCTCAATCTTTTTGCGCTCAGCCTTCCTTATGGTCCAGCTTTCACAGCCATACATTGCAACTGGGAAAACCATAGCCTTGACTATACGCACTTTTGTTGGCAGGGTGATGTCTCTGCTTTTTAGTATGCTGTCTAGATTTGCCATAGTTTTCCTCCCCAGGAGCAAGCATCTTTTAATTTCTTGGCTGCAGTCCCCGTCTGCGGTGATCTTGGAGCCCAGGAAAATAAAATCTGTCACTACCTCCATTTCTTCCCCATCTATTTGCCAGGAAGTGAGAGGACTGGATGCCATGAGCTTAGTTTTCTTAATGTTGAGTTTCAAGCCAACTTTTGCGCTCTCCTCCTTCACCCGCATCAAGAGGCTCTTCAGATCCTCTTCACTTTCTGCCATCAGAGTGGTATCATCTGCATATCTGAGGTTGTTGATATTTCACCCAGCAATCTTAATTCCAACTGGTGATTCATCTAGCCCTGCCTTTCTCATGATGTGCTCTGCATATAAGTTAAATAGACAGGGTGACAGGACACAGCCTTGCCGAACTCCTTTCTCAATTTTGAACCAAGCAGCGGTTCCATGTCCAGTTCTCACTGTTGCTTCTTGACCCGCATAAAAGTTTCTCAAGAGACAAATAAGATGGTCTGGTACTCCCATCTCTTTAAGAACTTGCCACAATTTGTTGTGATCCACACAATCAAAGGCTTTAGCATAGTCAATGAAGCAGATGTTTTTCCGGAACTTCCTAGCTTTCTCCATGATCCAGTGTATGTTGGCAATTTGATTTGTAGTTCCTCTCCCTCTTCGAAATCCTGCCTGTACTTCTGGTAGTTCTCGGTCCACATACTGCTGGAACCTAGCTTGTAGGATTTTGAGCATAACTTTGCTAGCATGTGAAATTAGTGCAATGGTGCGGTAGTTTGAACATTCTTTGGCATTGCCCTTCTTTGGGATCAGAATGTAAACTGACCTTTTCCAATCCTGTGGCCACTGCTGAGTTTTCCAAATTTGCTGGCATATTGAGTGTAGCACTTTTATTGCATTGTCTTTTAAGATTTTGAATAGCTCAGCTGGAATACTGTCACCTCCACTAGCTTTGTTGCTGCTCAGACTTCCTAAGGCCCATTTGACTTTGCATTCCAGGATGTCCAACTCGAGGTCAGTGACCACCCCATTGTGGTTATCAGGGACATTAAGCTCTTTCTTGTATAGTTCTTCTGTGTAATCTTGCCACTTCTTCTTAATCTCTTCTGCCTCTGTTAGGTCCCTGCCATTTTGGTCCTTTATCATGCCCATCTTTGCATGAAACGTTCCCTTCATATCTCCAATTTTCTTGAAGAGATCTCTGGTCCTCCCTATTCTATTGTTTTCTTCTATTTCTTTGCACTGTTCATTTAAGAAGGCATTCTTATCTCTTCCAGCTATTCTCTGGAATTCTGCATTCAATTGGGTGTATCTTTCTCTTTCTCCCTTGCCTTTTGTTTCCTATCTTTCCTCAGCTATTTGTAAAGCTTTCTCAGACAGCCATTTTGCTTTCTTGCATTTCTTTTTCTTTGGGATGGTTTTAGTTGCTGCCTCTTGTACAATGTTGCAAACCTCTGTCCATAGTTTTTCAGGCACTCTGTCTATCAGATCTAATTCCTTACATCTTTTTGTCACCTCTACTGTATATTCATCAGGGATATGATTGAGGTCATATCTGAGTGGCCTAGTGCTTTTCCCTACTTTCTTCAATTTAAGCCTAAATTTTGCAACAAGAAGCTCATGATCTGAGCCACAGTCAGCTCCTGGTCTAGTTTTTACTGACTGTATAGAGCAGGGGTCTCAAACTCACGGCCCGTGGGCCAATTGCTGGGATGGGCGGGGCATGGGGGAGGGGCCCTGCGGCCTTCAAAGTGCCAGAGGCACCTGGGCCAGCCTCTGGGAGCAATGCGGGATGAGCGGCCCACCACCACCGCGGTGGTGTAATACTTGATGTGGCCCAGCCTCACCCAGACTCTACTTCCAGAGGCCCCCAGGTAAGTTGAATTTGAGACCCCTGGTATAGAGCTTCTCCATCTTTGGCTGCAGAGCACATAGTCAATCTGATTTCTGTGTTGACCGTCTGGTGATGTCCATGTGTAGAGTCGTCTCTTGAGTTGTTGGAAAAGAGTGTTTGCTATGACCATCATACTCTCTTGAGAAAATTCTACCAGCCTGTGCCCTGCTTCATTTTGTACTCCAAGGCCAAACTTGCCTGTTATTCCAGTTATCTTTTGGCTTCCTACTTTAGCATTCCAATCCCCCATGATGATAAGGACATAATTTTTTGGAGTTAATGCTAGAAGGTGTTGTAGGCCTTCATAGAACCGGTCAACTTCAGCCTCTTCAGCACCAGTGGTTGGGGCATAGACTTGGACTATTGTGATGTTGAATGGTTTTCCTTGGATTCGAACTGAGATCATTCTGTCATTTTGGAGATTCTATCCCAGTACTGCTTTTCCTACTCTTTTATTGACTATGAAAGCTACTCCACTCTTCTGAGGGATTCTTGCCCACAATAGTATACCTGATGGTCATCTGAATTAAATTCACCCATTCCTGTCCATTTTAGTTCACTGATTCCTAAGATGTTATTGTTCAGTCTTGTCATCTCTTGTTTGACCACGTCCAGCTTGCCTTGATTCATGGATCTTACGTTCCAGGTTCCTATGGAATATAGCTCTTTGCAGCATCGGACTTTCCTTTCACCTTCAGATACATCGGCAACTGAGTGTCCTTGCGGCTTTGACCCAGTCGCTTCATTCTTTCTGGTACTACTAGTACTAGCCCTCCGCTCTTCCCCAGTAGCATATTGGACACCTTCCGACCTGAGGGGCTCATCTTCCGGCGTCATATCTTTTTGCCTTTTGGTACTGTCTATGGGGTTTTCATGGCAAAGATACTGGAGTGGGCTGCCATTTCCTTCTCCAGTGGATCTCATTTTGTCAGAGCTCTCTGCTATGACCTGTCCGTCTTGGGTGGCCCTGCACAGAATAGCTCATAGCTTCATTGAGCTACACAAGCCCCTTCGCCACGACAAGGCAGTGATCCATGAAAAGGGATGACAAGTTAAATTTTTGCAAATCTTCCTGTAAGTTGGAAAGCGAAGGTGCTGTCTGCAAAGGCAACAAAGTGGAAGAATAAATTGACAAGTTTCTTTTCAAGACACAATAGAGAGTGGATACAGTTTATGAAGACTGACTGGTGTTTTCCCTGTTCTTGCCAGGTGCTCCTAGACCTTTCTTACAAAATGTACTTGAGCCAGTCTGCTAGATTCAGTCTCACAAGCCACCCTGAAAACAACCCAGCCACAAGCCACGAGTTCTCAGGGTAGCTTGTGCGTGGTTAACAAACCACACTGAAGAAAATGTCCTAGACTAAGATTCACAAGAAACCTGGAACAAACAAGTCTGACAACCCACTGTGGGTTGTTGTGTTATTGTGAACAGTTTGACTGTGTTATTTGACATAGGGTTGTTTGCTTGTTTGTTTGCGTGGGGTCTTCTGGAAGCTTCTTTAGATATTTGTTTTAATAGGGAAGTAATCAGTAAATAGTTTAAACAAATAAATGTGCTTTCTTCTTGTGTTTTCACTGTAACAATTATATGCATAGGTGACTTGTACAGCCTCCATACTTCTTGAGGGAGAAATACCGCAGGTGGTTGCCTTGGGGTTGCTAATATATAAATGGGCTTCTTTTCTTGGAATAGCTGACTGTAGCAGCCGTATGAGCCAATCATGGTCACTCGCTGGTAATGTTCTAGACTGCATGCAGGGAGGGGCAAAAGGCCATATCCATACATATGCACCGCTGTGTGACACATTTCATCTTTGGCAGGGTGTGCACTTTTCATCATCTGGGCAACACTTTTCCGTTGTGCTCTGGATATAATGATTTGGAATTCAGTATTCCTTATTATCAACCTTCTGCACTGTATATATTTGCTATACAAGAGAAGACCGGTATGTACAACTAAATTACTGATATATTGCTCAATGACTGTGCTCTGGTGTTGTTTCTAACATGTCTGTAAGGTGCTCATTGGCAGATCCCTTATGATTAATGTACATCTTTCTGTATATACACAATAGTTTTGCTTCTCTTCGTTTTTAGTTTCCCTTTTAAAAAATACTGTGTTTTATGGAGTCTAATATTTTGGGGGGTACCTGGACCGATGCCTTCAGCTGTTCATTTTTCATGGCCTACAGTCTCAGTTCAGGCTGAATCCAGCGTACACAAAGCAGAAGGAACCATTGTCAGAAGTAGTCTGCTACTCAGTTTCACTGATCGGTATCTCCATGGATACCTCCACTGGACCCCTTTGTCACTGGAGGGTAGCCAACTGCATACACCCCTTCGCCTTTTTTAGAGACTTGTTGAGAGAGCTGGTGCTATTTTCTAACATGCAGTCAGGATTGTGCATATTTACACAAATGGGGCAGAAATCATCGAAGGAAACATGGAAACAGTTCAAAGCTGGAAGTCTCTGGAGTGATTTGGCATTTCTGCATGGTGTGCCATACCATGTTGGACTAGTTGTAGGCAAAACAACCCATGGTGTGTCTGAGAGACAGTTAGCCTCCCTTGCAGATTCTTGGCTACGTTCCCCAGTTGTACTTGTGCAAGTACCTTTAAAAACGCACAGATATTAAAAAATAATGAGGGAGAGGAGAAATAGTATTATAAAATAATAGAGTTGGATGGGTCTATAAGGCCATGAATTACTTTCAATGTGGGAGAACCCCACAGCCTTCCTAGGTAATTTGTTCCTTTTCCATACTGCTCTAACAGTCAGGAAGTTTTTCCTGATGCAACTTGAGCCTGTTATTCTATATCCTGCACTCTGGCATGATTGAGAATGGATTCTGTCCCACCTTTGTGTGACAGTCTTTCAGAAATGCTATCATGTCTCCCCTTGGCTTTCTTTGGTTCAGGCTAAACATACACAGTTCTTTCAATCTTTCCTCATAGGGCTTTGTTTATAGTCCTCTGATCATCTTTGTTGCCCTCCTCTGAACTTTTCCCAGTTTGCCACATTTGTTTGAAGTGTGGTGCTCAGAACTGGAAACAGTACTCGAGATAGAACCTAACTAGTGCCAAGTAGAGGAACACCAGTACCTCACATGATTTGGAAGTGCTGTTACTATTAATGCAGGCCAAAATAGCATTGGCTGGTTGACGGGCTGGCCAGCCGGCCGGCCTACCCACCTATTTTCAGCCACATCATGTTGTTGGCTCATATTCAGCTTGTGATCTACAATAATTCCAAGATCCTTCTTGCTTGTATTGTTGAGCCAAGTATCCCCCAACTTGTAACTGTATTCAGCTGCGTTGTCCCTGTTAATTTCCATTCTGTTGTTTTCAGCCCAGTGTTCCAGTCTATCACGATCACTTTGAATTTTGTTCCTCCTTTTCAAGGTATTAGCTGTCCAGCTCAGTTTAGTGTCAACTGCAAATCTGATGCACGTTCTCTGCACTTGCTCATCCAAATCATTAATAAAAATGCTGAAGTGCACTGGGCCCAGGACTGACCCCTGCAGTGTCCCATGTGATATTTCTCCCCAGTCCAAGGCAGTCTTTGGGTCTGATTCTGTAGCCAACTGTGGATTCACCTAAGAGTTCTTCCGATGATGAAGTCTGGCAAACCTGGACAGCTGCTCCCAGTGTCACTGGGGCACTTCGAAGAGCCTGTCCCTAGCTGTCAGCTTTTGCGATGTCAAAGAAATAAAAATCCTATTTGTTTAGCTGGTGCTCAAACCTTTCCTGTTTTTGCTCTCCTCATATCCACTTTCTCTTCTCTCTGCAAACATCACTGGTATCTTGCTCAAGCTTCCAGGGATTTTTGGAATTGCTAGGATGAAACAGTATTTTTGGCTATATTGTTTCAGGAGGATGTTTAGATTTAGCCAACTTTCCACCCTCTTTCTTGTTTTGGTAGATAAAAGAGCATAGAATATTAGTTTCACTTTTCTTAGTAGCAATGTCTTATGATGGGCTGGCATGCCTCAGCTCATCTATTGAGTTCAGGTATGATCTGAGCTGGATACTTCCTGATTCATACCTGAGTCTCTTAAGGTGCAGTTGAATACACGTTTAGACAAGAAAGGGCTAATGACCACAAAAGGCTGGCTGGTACTTTCTGCAAGTTGTGGGAATTTTTTCTGTCTCAGTGTGCATACATAGGATTGGACCCTTAGTCATGTTTTCCTGTGTGACACCAGAAAAAGAAGTAATTCAGGGAAAAGAGGAACTATCCCAGTCTGTTTATTGCAATAGAATCCTGCTTGTGTCTATATCTTTCTAAGTATATTGTATTTTTGTTTGCAGCTATGAATGTGGTATCAAAATGGAACAACGTTTCATTTTCCTTTTTTTTAAAGCATGATTGCAGCAAACAGTTTTTGTTAACTGACTGTTTGGGGGAAATGTCCACAAGAGATGCCAGTGGCAAGGTCCTAAATGTACAATGTTAGAAAGACCATAAACACTGACTCATTTGATAAAATGCTCATCTGGAGCTAGTAGTTACTCCCATATCTGAGTTCCTCTGGTATCTCCTGACTTAAATTTGTCCAGTAGTGTTTCTTTGAACAGGAAAAAATGCTCCTTCAAACTCTTACGTAGGTAAAAGCACATGTTAGACATAGAGTTGTGGGGTAGCCCGCTCGTCACCTTTTTTGACACTACTGTGGAATGAGGGGTTACTTATTTGCCTGTATCTATGTGTTTATGGAAGAAGGGATCATTTGTAGCATTTCAGTTTTAACTGAAACAAGATTTTGTCTTAAAACATCTCACTTCAGCCTTTTTATGATTATGTTCCAGATAAAGATAGACAAAGAACTCAGTAGTCTGTATAAGAGAATGTTTGAACCACTCCACGTGCCTCCAGAGCTGTTCCAAAGACTGACGGGACAATTCTGCAATATCCAGACACTAAAAACTGGACAAGCATATGCTGCAGAGGATAAAACATCAGTGGATGATCGATTAAGTATTCTGCTAAAAGGAAAGTATGTACTTGAAGTAGGTTGAAGAAGAGCTATTCTTTGTACATTTTAATTGGGGAAAAAAAGAAAAGCAGGGCTGAAAGACTGTAGTATATATAGGTTAGGTCCCAGATTCTGCCTCTTGCAGACAGAAGATCACCTTCTGTGCATAGAAAGTTTTTGATCCAGTGACAAAATCTTGCTGGTACAACGGAAGAGGAAGAAATGATCTTTATTTATCCCATGCCCACACCCTTATTCCCTATGCTTCCCCAGATCCTCTGGGGAGGACTCTCTGAAACAGAGAAGAAGGTGGTGCTGGGGGCCACCGATGGAGAGGGGAGTTTGTCCAGATTGCCGCCACTTCTGCTTTGGGGAACATAGTGACCGGGTACAGATGCCATGTCGTGAGCCCCAGCATCTACAGGCACCAGATTGCGTAGGCTATCTTACTTGGGCTAAGCAACTTTCACATAAGCCTAAAGCAGACCATAGATTAAATGAAGGTTCTTTTAATCCTCACATAACCACACTTACAAGGTTCACATGATAGAACAACCCATGAGCAGAACATGGGTGGTCACACTGTGGTGCACTTTTGCATCATGTGAACAGCCTCGAAAACATGATATTTATTATTTATTTATTTAGGGAACTTCTATGCCGCCCCATTCACCGAAGCCTCGGGGCAGCTCACAAACATAAATAAATAACATCGTATAAAACAATATAATTTAACAGTATAAATTAAGTCGCCCTGGCCAAAGAATAAAATAAATAATACTAACAATTAAAATAACGTTTAAATAAAAAAGTCTTCGCCTGGCGCCGAAAAACAAATAATGACGGCGCCAGGCGGATATGCGGCATCGTGCTGGCAACTGTCTATTAGTCTGATGGCATTGCCCTCGTCATCCCTCCCACACCTCTGTACCACTCCAAAGTGTGTTGCAGAGAGTTTTCCTGCAACGTTGGAGCAGATCTTGGGGACATGTAAGGGAGTCCAGTGGTGGGAGATGAAATCATCTCTTCCCAGTGTTGCAGATTATATATTGCCATAGGATACTCTTATTGGACACCACTGAATTCCGCTGAAGCAATTCTGCTGCTGTTACTGGGGAAAAAAGCTGGATCCAGTTCATTAACTTTCATTGGCTTCCATTGTGCTTTCATTTGTAATTATATCGACTAACTTCTTAATTCAGTGAGTTTTGTCTGCCTGCGGGTCAAGGCAAAGTTTGGTTCTAGGGACATTTCATTGTCACCTGTTTCGTAAATGTCTAAGCTTTACTGATTTTTAAATGTGCGTGTGTGTGTGTGTGTACATGTATCTGATAAAAATCTGATTGAGTTTATGGAGTGACAGTTTGATGCCACCTGTACCCAAGGCACCTGTTGTAAAGGCAGACTACTTTAAGCAAGTGGTAACTTTTATTGTGCTCTTTGCTGCTTAAGCCACTTGCTTATTCCTGCCTCTCCCACCTCACCGTGCCACTGCACTCTGCAATGCGCCTTGTGTGCCTTAATTTCATAGCCCTTCACATCGCTTCTCCAGGGACTGCTCAGAAGTGTTAGATTATGTGTTTGGTTGACATTAAGGTTCGGTCTCAACTCTCTACATTTGATAACGATGTGAGTAGCATCCACCCTGGGGAGAAGAGAGTCCAGCCTGAATGCTAGAGAGAGGTTGATTCAGAAGTAGCTGCCAGATTGAACAAATGAAAATACAGAGCAAGATGGTTCCATAGAATTAGCTGTTGCATCTACTTTTTACTTTCATTTACTTTTTACTGACTCTTCCTCAAGTTCTTATTCAATAAGCTAGTGCACCTGAACAGTTTTGAGATAAGTAAACTTTATTTACATTTTCTAGACAATCCTGAATTGCAGTGAAAGTGTACAAGACTTCTGTCTCTTTTCAAAATGCTGTGTTTGTTTCCAAGAGAGATTCTCACTGGTCTCAAGAATTTGGCTAAAACAAGAGAAGTTAAGTGTGGGTGAACATGATAGAATACTAGCTTTTCTTGCTTATTTGTAAATGTGATGGTAAAATAGATTTAGTCTCGTTTCACTTAGAAGTGAAGCCTCGACTAGTTACGCAGAAACTAGAAACATGTTGACATACAGTTCTGTGAGCAGACTGCTTCTTAATGGTGGCTTTATTTTTGCAATACTTCCCTTGAATCACAGGTCTTTCATGTTAGTGAGAAGCAAGATAATTCTGCTCAGGATGTATACTTGAATCAGTATCCCAATGCTGTGTCCTAGTTTCAAAACCTGGTTCTAGAGTTAAGGGTTGGTGAGCCTTGGCTTCAATTAAGCTCAGGACAAAAACATGGCAAACTAATGGTTATACTGAACTAACAATTATGTAAACACGAATGAAGTTCAGTTGGTTCAATTAGTTTCTTTCTGTCTCTCAAGATTATCTGGCTTTAACTGAATGCTGCTGGAATTTTTCAGAATGAACCAAGTGATGTGTAATGAGAGGCTGTGTATAAATTGAATTGTTTCCAGGGTCGAGGGTTTATAAGGACAGCAGTTATGTTACATTACTTCATGCTAGGGAGTGGCTGAACTTAGGCCTGCAGTCTGCATTCATTGTGAAGTAAGGTCATAGTGTTATTAACCAGGCCAGTAGTTCTGCAGATGGACTCTGCACTTCAGTATTAATATTATTTCCAGAATACAGTGAGGTAGACAGAGTACAGTGAGCATGAGTGATAATTTGACGAAAACCCTCCAGTGAGAACGGCTTACATACTCTTTCCCTGCCTGGTATCTCTGTGAAGTGAGCACCTGGCTTAAGCCAGTAAGCAGAGACCTGCAGCCCACTCTGCTGATTTGTGCTGCTTGGATTCACTGTGTAGATTCACTGTAGTCTGTAGTTCACACACTATTCACTACAGTGTAGTGTGGAATGTACAGTATACTGTACATTCCACTGTACAGTGTAGTGATTCACTGTAGATTCACTGTGGACTGCACTGTAGTCATCTGTGGCAGTGGGGCAAAACTAGTACTATACTTTGGGGTCCCATTCCCCCCCACAACTTTAGCCTGCACATTTACCACTCTTGGTTTTTTTGTGGTGCAGAAGCATATCTGAACTGAGGTTAGAGCTAACCACAATTACCTTTAACCAAGGTTTGCTGATATCTTTTACCCTGAGAGGAAACTGGTTGACAACACTAAGTGATTAATAACCGTTAACCCTGCACCATGGCTGGGTCCAAGCCTGAAGGAATTGGTGCCTCTGCAGCTCTCCAGGGCATCTTGCAATTTTCGAACTGTGATTAGCAGGTCACGTATTTCATATGTACCATGCCTCGTGGACAATAGCTTCACTCCAGCCATTCCTGAAGTTGAATGAAGAGATATAAGCAGGAGTGGCAGATAATTAACTGCCCCAGATCACGAAAGTGATCCGGATGCTTCAGTTAGTCCAAAATAGAGCAGCCAGGTTGTTAACAGGGACTGGCAGATATGCTCACATAACACCAGTCCTTTACCATCTACACTGGCTACCAATTGGAAGTCCAGGCCCAATTTAAGGTGTTGGTGATAATCTATGAAGCCCTAAACGGTTTAGGACCTGGTTATCTGAAGGAGCGTCTTCTTCCCTATGTGCCCACCCACGCTTTAAGATCTGGATCGGAGGTCTTTCTTCGAGAGCCTTCTAGGAAAGAGATAAGGAGAGTTGCTACCTGGAGGAGGGCCTTCTCTGTGGTGGTGCCTCAGCTGTGAAACATGCTCTCCAGAAAGCTGCGCCAGGCACCGACACTTTATTCTTTTTTGGTGTCAGGCCAAAACCTTTTTATTTTCCCATTATTTTAAGATACAATTTTTTATTTTAGTTGGGTTTTTATTATAGATATTATGCAGTCCCTTTGTTGCTGGACCATCCTGAGACTCTCATGTATAGGACAGGGTATAAAAGCTTTAAATAAGTAAATAATAAAAGTCATGTGGATTAACTTATGGATTAAATTATGACTCTACCATAGATTACTGTTTTGTAGTACTGATTAAATAGTTTACAACACAGATGTTATGAAATGATTTTAATAAATATTTTTATCATCAGAATGAAGGTCTCCTATCGAGGGCATTTCCTGCATAATATTTACCCCTGTGCCTTTATAGATTCTCCTGAATACCGATCAACTCAGATGAATCGAGGCGAGACGTTCCAGGTATGGGACTGTTCTATAGGGTGAGAATAGAATATGAGGTAAAATTCACTGATGAAGAAAATAGGGGGGTTAACAAAATTTTATGAGTGGCAATGAATTGTCAATTTTCTTGACTAACTTTATTTAGACAGGCTTTTAAAGCTTTAATGTTGGAACATAAAAACTTTATTATTCCCAATACAAAATATCTGTGTTGTGTTATTTACTAGCAGCTGTGAAATCATAACTTTTTATATTTAATATATTTTAAAGGCTTAATAATGTAAGGTATTGGAAAAGATAATCAGGTCAAACTGTTGTTGGAAGAAGCAAAGAAAAAGAAAATATTGACAATTAAAAGTTACTGGGATGTTCCTATTCCCTCCTTATGTATTTTATAGTGCTTTTGCTTATTGAGAAAATGTATTTGTAAGTGAATCTTACTGTTGGCTTAATATTGGAATATCTCTTAAAGATACATTCATTGTTTTCATAAGGCTGGTGATGGTTTTAGCCTTAAATTATAATTGTCCTGAGAGGAACACTGAAAGCAGGACAAAAGGGGGTATAGAACAGAGAACCAACATATTTTATACTTTAAATCATAAGGGAAATTCAGAAATCCATTAGTGTTTTTTCCCCTTTTTCTTCATCAGGGCAAAGCTGAGAGAAACAGCATTTGTTAATATTGGGCTTACCCCAGCCAGAGAACACAGAGATGGAAAACCAGTGGGAAAGGGATCAGGATGTGATAAAGTCAACAAGGCGACAAATAATAGGGAGGTTTTTTGTTTATGGAGGAACGGGGTGGGGGGCTTTTCCTTCTGAGTGCTGTTATTAGGGAATGACTGCTTGTCATCTCATACTCCCCTTCGGCTTTGCACTCTTACGTACTCTTTCAGAAACATGCCAGACCTTTTGAGCAAGAGACGACAGTGAGCAAAAGTGATGTTTCTGTATCTATGCCAGGAAATTTGTGCCCTTCAGCCCTATACCTGTAGTTCAATCACCACTCTTCACGGACCCCTTTTTAAAGAGAGCTGAAAGTGGCCGAAAATGATTGCCCACTTCCAGCCTAAGTGAAGATGGTGCTGAGGCTTGGCAGCTGTACAAGTGAAAGGGAGGTAGAGTAAGCAGTGGCTTGAAAAGCACCTGCTTGAGGGCATGGTAGATGGATGAGGTCATTTGTGGGGAAAACCTAATTTGTGGACTCACTACGCTGTTCATGGGGAAAGTATCCCAGGAACGGCTCTTTGAAGCAAAGTGACGGTGGGCCATGTGGTCAGATTTTCAAAACCACGCTTGGAATTTGTTTTGAAGTAGCCACCCAAATCTTGGGTTGCAGCTTTCCAGCAACTTTAGAATTGTAAGTGTTGTGAATATCCAGTAGCTATTTGATAGTAAAACAGAAACAGCAGTCTGGTACAGAGTCTAAAATTAGTGATCAGTGTAATTTGTTCCAGCTGACTGGGCCTAATGCCAAGGAAAGATAGTTATCAAGACAGATTCATCTCTGCTCTTGAAGTCAGTTATTGGAGACTTGCCCCGTTGCTAATGCCGTCTTTTCTCTGGGCATTGATTTGTTCTGTGCTGAGAGGGAATATCATCACTGCTGAATTTTTAAAAGGAGTAATTCACAGTATCCCCATCCTGCAAGTCAGCTTAAGTTCCAGCAAAACAAGCAGTGAACAAGAGAAGAGCTGCGTGTTCATTTCCACCTGAAGCTACATGTCACACATTGCTGGGTACTAACCGCTCAAACTTTTGGCATCAAATCCTGAACGTTCTGGTTGCTTAGCTCTTGTTTAGGTCAGGTTTCACTTACATTTGAATGAAAAATAGCCATGTTTTAATTGACTGCTAAACATTTCTCTCAAGCTACTCTTTCTAAATGTATCCTGTGGAAATATGGAAAATGCACATAAAATGTGCTAGTGCATGTGCTTCCTAATATGCTTGTATCTTGGCCATACAGTCTCTTGCTTTAACCTCATTTCAAAAGTAGCACATCCATCATTTATTTTCTGTAAAGATCGCTGACTATGTATTTCATACAGAAAGTGAGGGTGGAGGCAGGTGGGTTTTGTTTGGTGCACTGGTGCCACCTGCTGGACACAAGCTTGCATTGTTTTGAATAAACCAAAACCCTATTGTTTTTCTGTTATGGTTGTTTACCTTAAGTTCCAGTGAAACCATATAGAATCTATCTACAGATATTAAGAGTACGGGGAGAAATCTGGATGTTTAAATTAGTTTGAATCTTTCTTTTTCTTTTTTAAAGGTGACCTACTATCTTCACAGTTAAGCCTGCAGAGAATCAGGGAAGGCACCAGGATAGATCTGGTTGTCTTCAAACAGTGAAGCTTTATGTTTGTACTCAGAGCAGCTTTTTGCAACCTGAAATCCCAGCATGGCCATCACCTGTGCTTAACTGGAAATTATGGGAGTGGAGGACCTCAGCTTGGGGAAGGTTTTTCTAGAGTGCTGTGCCAAAAGTTGGGCCTGGACTATTTCTCTTTTAATTCCTCATCCTGAAATAGCTTTCTTTATAGGGTGCTTTTGAAACAAACAGAAATGGATTTGGAAAGCAAGTTTCCCAGATGTTCCTCACAACTTCTTGGAAAACCTGGGGAACCTGTTGGCCACAGCGCGTCACTGAGTTAAGAACATTCAGATTTGCATTGGTGGTGTGCTGTTTCATGGGAGAAAGAGCAGTTGCATCATTGCTTTTTGGACATCCAAACTGATTGTGCCGGGGGCAATGACACCCACTTAATTTCAAGACTGTGTTCTTTTCCTTAGGTCTCCATTACTGCTGATGATAACTGCAAATTTTTGTGCTGGTCCAGAGAGAGACTTGCATATTTCCTGGAATCTGAGCCATTTCTATTTGAAATATTTAAGTATCTTATTGGAAAGGATATTACAAACAAGCTGTACTCATTAAATGACCCAACTCTGAATGATAAGGTAAGCTATTTCCTCTCAAGTGCTATTTTGCTGCTGTAGTGCTGTGCTTTGTTGTGATCACTTTTTAAAAGCTTCCATTTCCATGACACTCAAGTATATAATTCTTCTAAATGCTCATTTGTAACTTTTCTTTAAACATAGTGGTGATGAATTAAATTTAAAACCAAAGGTGATATATGTACAACTGCTAGATGTTTGAGACTGACAGGGAATTGACGTTTCTGGAGACATCTGGATATAACCTATCAGTCAATGGCATGCTGAGCTTGATGAGGTCCTACTGTCATGCAATATAGTTTATAGAAATCTTTCATTGACACCTAGTTTTGTAACTAATTTGCTGTTCTTACAACCAACTCATAATTGTAGGCTTACTTGTACATATTCCCAAGTACTTAATTCCAGCTTTTGCTGCCTTTGCAGGCCAGAAGGGCAGCTGCATTGCAAGGGTTCCCAGTTGTATAGAGGAGATCTCATGAGTATAGCTGAATATGTTTCTAGTTATTGAAATTCATGTGTATAAAATACCTATCCAGTCTTGAAAAGTCACAATTACTAGCTGGTCCCAGTATGTGGAGAAGGAGCACGTTTAGTTTGATTAGTATCTCTCAGCCTGAGTTGCCCCACAAGGCTGATGTGAAAAAACTCACTGAAGCAATGCATGCTCTGCTCTGAACTCCTTGGATGTGGGGAAATGAACATGAACAAATTGTTCTTTTGATGATGGAGAATTCATAATAACATTTCTCTTTACAGACATCCCAGAAAATAGACAGGCAACCCAGTCTGTGCTCACAGCTCTCTGTCATGCAGATGAGGAACAGCATGGCTAGCTCAAGTGATGGCGAAGAGGGCTTGCAGAATTTTCTTCGTGGGACTTCCACTGCCTCCTCCCTTCGTGAGTCATTAACCAACCAGTCAACATGTCCAGGCATTTTTGAACATCTTCATTAGTTGCAAAGATCATGTTGCCTTTGGGGAACCAGCAGGAAAGGGTTTCATAAAAGCATTCATAGAATATCTCACCAGTATTTTTTAAAGTTCAGCTTCTGTTTGGGCTGTCTAGATCACATTACTGTGATTAGGTATTTTGAATGTGTGTGCATGATAAGGTTAGTCCTCACAGTGAACCATCACAGATCAAACACCACAGACCATTTTTTTAAATATGTGCACAGCCCTATTTAGCTATATATTTGTTCAGGCTTCTCAGGATGGAGAAGTTACGTCTTAGCACTGTTAGTTATCCAATACAGCATGTGAGTCGGAATCCCCCAACACACAAACACACTGAGTACAGAACATTTGCTGATCTGTACAGGAGCAATTGACTATGCCAGCTGGAAAAATTTTATGTCGAAAGAAGTGGGTGCGTTATCATTTTTTTGGGTCAATTTTGAATCAGAGATGCTAGAGCAAATTAGATTGGTTTAGAGACTCAAGCTACTGATATAGCCATATGTGTGTTTAATTACCCATCAACAAACCTAACTCTGTTTTTATGTGAATAATATAATCATCAAGTTTTCTGTATAGAGTGAATTGTGGAGTGAATCCTTTGCAGCTTCATGTTTTCTGTTGATAGCCTTACATATTAACCAACATTTTCCCCAGAAGGTTTTAAATCAGTCTTTAGAAATTATTACTTTATAGAAGTAGCTAATTAGTTTTGCAAAACTTGATGAAAATGTTAACGCAGAAAACTACCCACAAACATAGAAACGTAGAAACAGAGCGAGTCAAAAGGGGCCTCCCGGGCCATCTAGACTGACCTCCAGCAGCAGCCGGCTCCGCTCACGACATGCCCACCATGTGGACATCCAGCCTATCCTTGAACACCCGCACCGATGGGGCCTCAACGACGGCCTCAACATGTGAGCACTTCTGAAGAGAGCAGCACTTTAAGTAGTGCTAGTGATCCCTTACGTGGTTTCAGCATTACAAAATCACATCGGGCTGGAATATTAACATGATGGTGAACCCACTGCTAGACTGTTACATTTCTTATTCTTCCCAGTCATTTCCTTTTGGCTTGCAACTACTTCTCTCAGATCAACTTTGTACATTATAATACAAAGCAACCTGTAATCGCAAGGTCCTCACTCTTCCTCTTGCCACACTTCTCGGCATCATCTGTAGTAGAACTTCCATATCTCCTGCTGCTGGTTGTGGGGACAACTCAGAACAGATTGGAAATGTTTCTGTTTTGAGAAATACAGACAAACATGCAGCCCAAAAAGTTTAGACGGCACCTGCCCTTGTTGCTTTGTTCCATAACATCAGAAGGTTAGAATATTTAAAATAGTCACTGTATCCCAAGGACAGCCTCCTTTAGCATTTGATGTCCTCCAAATGTTTTGGATGTTAAGCCAAGTCATGGCCAATGACCAAACTGCTGGGAGTGGTGGTCCAAAGCATCTGGAAGACAGTGTTGGACATGGATGAATGTGACAGCAAGCATATTCGATCTGTGCCTCCGGGCAGCATTGTGTGTGAGGAGGAAGTAGCCCTTTTCTAGGTGTTTGAATGTAAGACAAACGTAAAGGGCCAGATCTGATCCTGAACTGTTTGGTTAACAGAGAAGGAAGCCTGGCTGGCTTTAGCATTTGCCAGAAGCAAGGGTGTGTATGAAGTGCAAAATCAGCAGCATACTCTGTGACCTTCTGCAGTAGAATGGATCCTGCAATGGAAGCCACCCCTTCCCCTGCCACCAGCCAGGTACATCCTGTGCAGCCGCTGCGAACGGCAGTTCTTCAGTATGCACAGAGATACCTAGCAGGCAGTTCTTCTCCAGGGTCACAGTGCACAGGCTGTGGTTATGCCAAGTTTAGTTTTGCCTTTGGTGTGCTCTGCCTTCACCTGCCTACATCAAGGTTTCCGATAGCCTTTAATCTTGAAAGAGAAGTAATGTAGGTCCTTCATCTGTACAATAAAATTGTGTTTTGATTGTGCAATGGGTCTGTGCCAAATGACCCCCCACCCCCAGTGATGTCTTCCCACTACGGTTTGCATCATAGTAAAGAGACCTGGACCTGTATTCCTCCCTAACAATCTTGAACGTGCATGGGGATCCATGGACCATCTGTGGCCCTAGATGGGAACAGATGAATCCACAACCAGGTCAGCAGTCGTTCCAGGCACCAAAACAGGGTAGTTGGACTACCCTTGCCTGGTCTATGGCATTTTTTTTCCATTGTCTGTGATGGATCCTGGAGGCAGACGTGCGTCCTTGCCCATTCCAGATCTCTCCACACAAGCATTGCAAGAGTGGGCCCCAATGCATCTGGAGCCCCAAATGGGGCAGAGGGAGCTTCTCACCATCGGAAAGTCCATATATATTGAGGCTTATATATATAAGCCTCATATTGCTTGTATATAAGCAATATATTCCTAGATCCAGTGGTCTAGGAATAGACCACTGGATAAGTCCAGAGGCACATGGATGTCTGCGGAGCACCAGGCACAAGGATCTTTTCCTCTGGTTTTCATAGCAGTTGTTGGTACAGAGCTTCATGCACTTCCTTTTGTGATGTAAGACACAGTCTAAAGAAAATGTTCAGGGAAATTGCAACTTGCAGCAAGTGCTGTGGAGGCAAACCTCACACCATGCCATTCTGGCACAAGCTGGCAACTGCCCTGCTTGTTTGGAAGGATGCGATGCCCAGCTAGCAAAAGGATTGCTTAGCTAGGTAACCTCAGCGAGCCAGGTATTGTGGCACCAACACCTGCCATCTCCAGCCCGTGATTTCTCCTGCCTGACTGCAGGCATGTCAAGTCATTTTGAGCCCTATGCTGCATGGCCATTTGTATTCGATATGCCCAGGTGGGTGTGGGTGCAGATGCTGGCTGCCTGCAAAATGTGCTCCACACACAGCTTTTGGGAATGACTGTCTATCGTTTGAGTCCTTCCCTACTCCCTCTGCTGGCTACCGGCTCTGCTTTCAGAACAAGGGCACCGACTACGTACACCTTGAGTTCAAGCAGCCAAACATATTCCTCTTCCCAGGAAGACAGCATGGCACTCTGATACGCCATGAGAACCTTGAGCCTTCTGTGGCTGTCAGAGTCGACCAGGGATGGCGGGAGGGGTGATGTGTGAACCCTGCTTCTTAGGCAACCGACAAGCATTGCCCTATCCAGGAGTGAAGAACAAGACAAAAACAACCAACAGAGTGAAACGCTTGGTTTACAAGTTGCATTTGAAAAGCAAGTATTTGCAGGGATCAGAGGGGAGAGGGGTCAGAAAACTTCCTGCCAGGTGCTGACAATGGCAAGACATGCCAAGAGCGGACCTGTAGTCAACAGGCTGTTGATGCAGTGAAGGGACAAAGACTTGCAGGATGGAAATTTCATAGGCCTTTGGAATATATGCTCATAGGAGGCAGGAGGAAACAAAGGAAACATCTCAAGGCAGCCCTTGAAGATGCTGGTGGTTTGCAAGCCCTGCCATGGGTTACGCAGTGACAGCCAGCCCACTTATTCTCAGGGTGGCCTAGCATGACGTGTAAATGTGACATCAGATGAAACCATGAGGGATTGATAATATTCAGTAGGATTTTTTATATAAGAGTTTTGAAAGTTGATTTTAAATGCTCTCCTTTTAAAAATCTTGACAGGCCAACCATCTCCTTGTTTAAGAACATCGCCAAAAATGAAACCAATAGAAGAAAGTGTGGAAGATGATGTTTTTGAACCTCCGTCGGCTACAACCTCCAAAGCTCCTTAAGAGATGCCACCTGTCAAAAAAATTTAGTGAATTACACAGAATGTTTTGCAAGTGTGGCAGTTGTGGAAAACACGATGATGTTGGCAAAGCTGATACCATTGTTCTGTGTGTTTTAACATATTTGCCACAAGGTCTCTACCAATAGGTTCTTACAGACTAACCCCAACCTTACTACCTTTTGTTTCAGTGATACTTGAAGCCCCATTGTGGGGATTTCTGTGCTTGGGTGGGTGAAATGCTGCTTCTGTGTCAGTAGAGCAGGAGGGGGCAGCAGGAATACGTTCTAGCATGCAGAAGGCATGGGCATTAATTGGAAAGTTTTCATTGTTCTATATATGTGGAGTAGACCTTCTGCAACCATAGCCAATTCCTGGATTTGAGCAAATGTAGCTTGAAGTACACAAAATGACTTGTTTCAAGAGTTATAGCTCTTAATTACATTGCAATTTACCGCATGGATTTATATGGAAAGTAGTATCATTAAAAATTGCAATATTATGTTAGCTTCTACAAGAGTAAGTGCAGCTTTAATGTACAGATGACCCAGATAATAAAAAAGCGGTACATTTTCCATAGCTTTGGGAACTGGAGAGCTACAACTCTGATGCTCTACTTGCAGAGGTACATCTCTCTCTCCCCCCCCCCCCCCCCTTTTACTTCCCAGTCTTCTCAAGCTCCCAGTAAGGGCATTCAAGTATGGTGGAAGCCTCACACTCACTCTGGAATGTGTGTGGGAGGGATACAGAGTTGACTCATCTCCCTACCTACTCTTTGTGCTAGGGCTGCTTCTTGAACAGAAATGTTGAATTATATTTTTCCTTTCTGACAACTCTTGTTTTGCTTGGCCCATGTTTATGTGTCATCTTTAAGAGTTTCACCATTCTATGCCTATTATTATTGGACCTAAATGATTAGTAACTTTTTCACATTAAGTATGTACTAAATTATTAGTAACTTTAAAACTAGAACAATGAGATGTTCAGTGTAATCTAGTGTTCATTGAATGTGGTGGGAATTGACTGCAGATAAATGTGCTCAGTTTGTTCAACATTAAAATTGGAGGGAGATTGACAATTATATTGATGAGACCTAGATTACACCAAAATTATGTATAAATTAGGAAACAGCATTTTATGTGTATTGATAATGGCAGACCATTTCGAAAAATAAAATTCACCTCTTTTTTGGAGCTTTACATAAGCACAGTATTATTGGCAACAATGGTAAATTGCAGTCTGTGCCACAAATGCTGATAGAGTGACTTAGTGCCTTTTGTTTTTCTTCACAGCTGTAATACATATTGAAGAGATAAGTAAGGAACATGATCAGCCAAAGATATGCACGTCCAGTTCTATTGCTTTAAACTGGTACCTTTTAAATCAAGAAGAGTTGAAAGTACATAATTTCAGCTGACTTTTTAATGTTATTGTAGAAATAGCAGATTGCAAAAAATAAAGCACAAACTTCTATTTTCTTAGGTTTATACTGGCAGGCACCTTAATGAAAAGTCTGTAAGACTGGGAGCAATAGGTTTGTCCTTAGCAAAAGTCTCTAAAAGAACAAATGCTAATTTATGTAAATAGGCATCTTTTTAGAGCTACATACTTACATGACTGAAGCTTTTGGGGCCTGTGAAGTTCAGTGTCTAGCAACCAATGCTCAGCTTTCTGAATAAACTCATGTTCTTTAGTTGTTTTTCTCTTGTAAAGCAGCTAAAAGAGCACCTTTGCTGGAAATATTCTTCATGGAAACCCTGCTTTCCATTACGATTATAGAAAAGTGAATGTGATGAGCTGGATCAACCAAAGTGACTTATATATACAATTAAGAGTTTAGTGTGGTGCAGTTATACTTCACTTGTGCATTGTGTCACTTCTGCAGAGTCCATCTGTTAATAACTGGATTGATGTTTTTGCAAAATTGTATATGCAGGAAGGGTTCATCTAACTTTTCTTTAAATAAAATAATTAAAACATATAGCTGCATTTTTTGAAAAATGGATTTGTGCGAACCTCATTTGACAGACAGAAATGCTAAATAGTACAAACTTTATACGTCATACTGTGAAACACGTATATGCTGGTGATTCTTACGAAGCACTGACCACATACTTATCAATGGCACCTTGTGCAGACATTTATGGGCTTACTCTGTTACAGGACTTCAGTACCCATGTTGAGCAGACCTTGTTGCAAACACCTCAGAACTTTGGAGGAACCTTATAACTGTCCCACAGTTACCCAGACAACAGTGAAGATTCTGATTTCGTTTAATTAAACCAGACTTTTAAAAACCAGAGTCCATTTTTTCCTAGAAAAAAGAAAGATTGTGTAAACCAGCCTGTGTAAATCTGGCTAAGCAGATTTAAAACTTGTTTTCTCTGCCATAGGGCTGGAACGGCTACTAGACATTTAAAATATGAACAAAATGAAGAAACTTATAAAGGGGGTAACTTGTGCAAGACACTAAGGTGATACTTGCTTTTCAAAGAGTAGGATAAGATTCCTGCCATTAAGAACATAAAAGCTGTGTTGGATCAGACCAAAGTCTGAGTTAATCCAGCATCTTCCTACAGTGGCCAACAAGTTACCTACTGGAATCCCACAAGCAAGTGTAATAACATCCTCTCATTCCTGTTCCCCAGTAACTGGTACAGAGAACCTCTGCTTCCGATACTAGAAGGAATATAGAGATCATGTGACTAGTAGCCATTGTTCGCTTCATCCTTTTTGAATTTGTTTAATCCTCTTTAAACTCCACATTGGTGGACTTTGCTTTGTCTTGTGGTGGATTAACTATCCACTGTGAATTAAGTCCTTCATTATCTTTACATTCTTTGTTACAATTCCAAATGCCTAAATCTTCCCTGGCTAAATAAAGTCCCATAGATTTTTCCCCATCCCATCCTATTCCCCTACTCTTGAATCTCACTTCTTCACTCAAAACCAGGAACAGGTGCTGCACCACAGTCCTCTACCATCTCAAGATCCTCCTGCCGCTTCTGGTTTCTAGGATGATTCAGATGATGCCAAGACTGCTTGAAGCAGATCTTTGTCTCAGCTATCAGTAATCTACCTTTGAGTAACTGGATTTTCCACAATTTTTTGGTTAGAACCTTTCACCGTGATCTTAGGGTGCACCCTTATTGGTCTTTTAGTAGCCAATCATTTCTGTGGACCATCCAACCATCAATCCAATTTAGTGACCTGTTAGCTAATCCAAGTTTTTTTAAAATTGTTTGCCTGGCACTTAAAGACACCTTTATGGGATTTAAGGGCACTTAAATGCTGCTGGTTATTTTCAAACTGTCGACGTGAAGTCTCTGTCCCATAGTAATCATAGCTAAGATGGCTGTAATTACCTTATTCCCAATGCAAATAGAAAAGCCAGGGTTGAGTCTACTTAGAGATAGTTTATTTAAAACTTTTATAGACCATCCATCTATAATGGTAATGATGGCATCTTGGGAGGGTTTGCAACAAGCAATGAGTTTACTTGATAAAAACATTACAAAACATACAAACTGTTCCTTCATGTGCTATTTGATAAGCTTTCTAGCAAGAATATCTTCATATGAGCTAGATTACTTTTTTAAGTGTAATGGAGAAACTATCATGTAAGTCAGAGTCAGAATCTGGTAACCATAAAAGGCATATGTTAGATCATATCAAATGTTTTTCTTTCATACAATGCTATTCACAGCTGTTTCTTATTTAAAAGGAATGGACTTCCAGGCCTAAAAAGATTAATAAGAGATGAAAAAGTGTCTTAATTAATTTGTCCTGACATTTCAACTTCCTGAGAGCAAGACTGCAGACTTGAGATTGGAAACATTGGAAAAATTACTAGCACCATGCGTTCCATCCATGCAAGACCACCCTGCATTTATCTTTTTTAAGGAGTGGGAGATCAAATAATAAATCTCTCTATACTGGCTAATTTAGCCTGCAGTCACTCTTTGGAGCACCATTACACAGTCGGAATAGATTTGGCATATTAATATAATTTAGAATTATCTGATGCATGGACAGAGTACTTTCCTCTCACCTCTGAGTAACCACAGAAAGATCAGTCCTACGAGGCTTAGTTCTTGATTTTTTTACTGCAACTTTGAATCTTTCAGGCTATGTTTGTATTACTCTCATTTCTTTCAAGGGAATCAGAGTAGGTTGCAAATTAGCTTTACCAGCATTTTACTCCCTTGCAAACCTTCTGTGCCTTTATGTGTGGATAAAGAGACGTTCTTCAGATTTTTCTGACACACAAATGGGGAAAAGAGGGTTCATTTATTCAAGTTAAGTGACAAGATGGGGAAGGGAAGACTGTCAGAAATGCCATCTGCAAACCCAGAGAAGGGTACCTTAGGCTGAAAGAACACCACACTGCGCTTAACAGTGTGGCAGACCTGGAGCCCCTCACAGGGACTTTCACAAGGATTTGACCACTACAACTGGCTCTCCTCAGAGGCAGTATAGTAAATTGAAGCAGCACAGGGCTCTCTTTCCTTATAAGCAGTTGGCAATTCAAGTGCACTTTGGGTGGTCCCAGATGTACAAGAATGCCCTTCCACCCCCAAAACAGGCTCGTGATCAGAGTTTTCAGCTGAATACCATCCGGTTCTAATAATGGATTGCACTTCAGTTTCTAATGTCCTCCTCAGTTTCCCCCTCAGAGATTAATAATATATTAAGACCACATCCTTGTTTCCTGTACAAAGTACTCTTGGGACTTGAATTCCCCTTCATCCTCTGTAGTAAAAGGTGAGGAAGAAGTGAAATTTTAACTACTGATGGACTTAAACTAAATGATTATTAGTCCAGCCCTTTAAGATCAGAAAGGAAAGCACCAGGATAGCTCTGTTCTCTCATGTTTCCTTGTCTGCACTTTTAGAAAAAGAGACATTACAGAATAAGTATCCACACTTGATGGCTCCAGGGTTGCAGCTGTCAAACCAGCAATGTACTCAAACAGAAGAACTGAGGAAATATGAGTGTATGTGCACACACAAAATCAAAATGTTACTTAGATGCCTTTAACTAAATGCATGTGTTATGGAGGCAAGCAATAGCTTATCCTACTGAATGCATGCTTAAATATTTGTGTGACAGGATTTCATGACTCTTATTCAGTACATTGCAATAGTACAATGTGGTTTTCAGCTCAATCAAAAGCACAGAAATTCAGCATTTATGAGCTTAAGAAAATGGTCAGTAACCAGTGCTAGCACATCCTTAGCACTTTCTAAGAAAAAGGAAACAGCAATGACCTGGCACCAAATTTGTGTAGAGAAATACCACTTTCCCCCTAGTATCGTGGTAGCATTGGACACTGCCCTTTCTGTGCTTCCTTTTGCCATTGAATGCAAGGGGATTCAAATTTGCCAGACCCAAGTCCTCTGTTTGTAGAGCAGAGTCTATATGCGCTTGTATGCATTTGGAACAGTGTTCAGTCTTTAGGCACTTTACACACTGCTTCATGAGATCAGAACCTGGGTGGGTCAAGGAACAATTGCTGTGTATAACACTCAAAGGACTGGGACAACTGGAGAGTTTTCCTGTGTTTTAACTCTCATTTCTTAAAATTATTCTGTTGTTATTTTAATAGTAGAATTCTCACTTTTTATTATTCAATGTATATACCACTTCCCACATTATCCAAGTTGTGAATATACAATGGCATCAAAATAACCAGAAATATAACAATAAAATGGCACAATATGAATCAGTCAGCCAGGAAACTTCACACTGTATGGAGTGCTACAAACCAGAGATGGCTGAACTACAATTCAGAGAAAGCCTGTGTGGAGAGAATTGTGCATTCTTTAAAGCACAATTCTGTGCTGCTTTTGATGGTTCAAATGGCTATAGATAAAGATAAAACACTGGGAGTTTTAGGCCTAAACTTGCATAGGATCACACCTTAAATGCAGAACTGTGAAGGCCTATCTAATGCCAAGGCTGAAGCATTCCAAGGCATAAGTATTGCAACCCTGAATACTGTGTGTATTGCAGGCATACAGCATCATACTACACACGCTTTGAAGAAAGCCATAAATATAGAAAGAAAAAATAATTCAACCCTAAACCTGTTTACTCAGGAATGTCCAACCATTTTTAATGGGGCTTTCTCCCCAGGTAAGTCTTAACTGGTTTGCAGACTGAGTGTGAGTGTGTGTGTGTGTGTGTGTGTGTGTGGATATGTCCTTAGGGAAACAGTTACTATGCCAAACATACATGTGCAAGCAGCTGAAGGACTTTACTAGATCCAAGGCCAGTGCAGACAGTATCATGTCCAGGAAGAAGTGAAAAATGATGAACCAGAGAGCTTGGCAAGAGTTTCAAGGGATTTCTGCTGCTTCTGCCTAGTGGCTCACTCACAACTTCCCAATATGCATGGTGGAATTTGCCACCCACGTTTGGACAACATGACAACCCATCATGGGTGCAACTACCCCTAAAACAAACAATAGGTTGTCAGGATGGCTTTCAGCCCATGCACAAGCCACCTTCTGGGAAACATAGTCACAATGGTTCGAACCCGTCATGGTTTGTCATGATGGGCAAACATTTGTTTGCATTTATTTACATGTAGATAAACCAATTATTTTCTCACTCCATGCTACTGCAGATCTCACATTTAAACCATAGAGAGTTTTGATTACCACTGCACAAAAATAGCTTCCTAGTGTAATACTCATCCTGAGAAACAATTTATGTGGCTTCCATGTGTGCATCAGGTCACCTACGGAAGCAATAAAACTGTATATCTTTATCACTTTTGTGCCTACAAAAATCATTGCTTAACCAATGAAGAAATGGGAAGGTTATGAAAGAATATGACATTTTACTTATGGATTATCTCACTGGAAGAAATCCTTTCTTTTCTGCCCAGGTCAGTATTCTAGAAATTTTGGCACACAAATTTGTGCAGTTCCCATCTTGTCTCATGAAACATGGAAATGGCAGTGTACGACACTGTTGCTTTCTGTATGCATAGATCGGGTTACACTGGATCAATTACATCTAAGGAAGTGGATTGTCCTGCCTCCTTGTTCACATGGCAGCCCGCTCCAGGAATCAGGTGTCTTTGTTGCATCTGCATGCATATACAATGATAAGACAAGTAAGTCAGCTTTATGAATGTACTTGTGAGGGTTCTTTTTTATGACTAAATAGCACAATCTTCAGGGTGGAGTAGGAAGATATCACTCCAGGGAAGATAATAGAACAGACTGTAGAGTTGTCTGTCTGTAAGCATCTTGATTACACTGCAATAATCGAAGCCAGCACAGAATCGTAAGGAACTGTTGAACTGGATTGCTGAAATGCCATAGACATGATTTATCTTGGTTTCAGCAAAGTACTTGGCAACATTACTTCTGATAGCTTGGTTAAGCAACTGGTTACAATGTGAGTTCACTAATGCCATCAAATTGGGAAAGGCTGGCTGGCAAGAATCCAGCCTCTGCTGGGTGAAACACCCTATTTGTCAAGTGCTCATCAGTAATTTATCAGAATTCCATTTCATTTCTATGCTGCCCAGTAGCCAAAACTCTTTGGACAGGTCACAAAAATTACAACACCAGAATAAACAATATTTTTTAAATATTAAAATATTTATGTTAAATATTTAAAATATTTAACATAAATATTTAACACATTTAAGATTTAAAAACCAGGTAAAGCAACAGCTGCAACAGCTTCAAAGTAGAGGTAGTTATGAGTGCCAATATTGTTCAATATTGCTATCAGCGCTGAAAGGGTGAGATTCTTATCAAATTTGCACCTGACACAAAATTAGAAAGGATAGCTGATTTCTCAGAAAACAGTAAAAAAGTTCAAAATGGCTTTGATTGGAAACTTGCACTAAAACAGATAATCCAAGAGCCGGAAGAAAAGTTCTACATTTAAACATCAAATAATAAAATAATAAAACATCAAATAATAAATAATGACACTTGGTCTGGTATCAGTTCATGTGAAAAAGATCTTGGGATGGTACTTGATCACAATCTGAGTGTGCATTACCACCAAGAAAAGGTGCTTTTGACTGCATTGATAGAGCGATCTTTTCCATATCACAACATAGTATTGTTTCACTTTGTTTTTTGCAGGAACTTTGGGGGACAGAAAGAAGTACTAAAAATACTGGGTATGTTTAGTGGGGAGAAAGGAAGACTGAAGTAGGACACAATGGCTCTCTCTCTCTCTAATAAAGGCAGAAAAGGACAGGCGGCAGGACTAGATCTCATGGGTTTGAGTTACCAACTTAGTGGTAAGAGCAGTTTGACAATGGAACCAATTATAGGAGGATAGCTGGACTACTCCTTAAAGCAGGCGCTAAACAGCCACTGGTCTAGCTGTTTGGGTATGTTCTAGCTTTGGATTTGCTGAAGAGTTTGGACTGGATGGCCTATAATGATCTCTCCCACCTGTACAGTGTTATTACAAAGCAGTTTAGTATGAGAAAACATTTGCCTTCTATTCTTACAAAGATGGTGAGCCAAACATGTCGCTTTCTAAGTTGTAGCTAAACACATTCTTAGTGAACTCAACAAGCATGTTACTGATTAGTCATCTAAACTGCGCTACATCAGAAAAGGTGGATTGTGTAAACTACCTTGGGTTCCTTGCAGGAAAATGGTGGGATGTAAATATAATTACAACAGAAATAAGAAAATAACCACACACACTCTCTTTTTTACAGGATCCCATAGGATTCTTCTTTTTCTGGAGAAAACTGGTAGTCCAAGAACTCCTATGTGTTGTTTGAAATTTCAGCATGAGGACAAAACAGTGTTACTGTACTAGCGATGAGTCCAATATCTGCTTAGCCCTCTGTTGCGGTTGTGCTGCAAAGCACTTTAACATCAGGTAGTGAAGCAGAATTAGCAAGGGGACATTGTCTTCTCCAAACCTCTGCGCCTTACTGAAATTGCCCCAGGCCTTTGTAGCATAGTGATGAAAGACAGCGAGGCTGGCAAATAAGCTTGATCCATAGACCTCTGGAACAGAGTCCCACATTCAACTGTTCTCCAACATTATCTGGTACGAGCTGTTGTTGGAGACTGGGAAAACTGGTCATCAGAACAAATACACAATGAGCAGGACCCAGCATGGCGATACCACAAGCAGAGAGTGCAGCCTGTAGAACAAGATGTCTGTGTGCTCCCCCCTGCATCTTTCCCACAATGCACCTTCCAAATCTGCTCCAGAAGGTTGGTGGAAGTTCTAGGGCAGGTTTGGAGAGGGAAAGCAGAGGATGTCTAAGTCCTGCTCTGTAAGGGAGAAAGAGTTTAGGTTAAGCACAAATGGTCTTTTGAAAACACACCGCACCCCCTTTCCCATTCTGCACAACACATCATAATAAAGTCTCGGCAGCCTTTAGTAAATGCCAACGTTATATGTTTTATTTTTCATCATGTGATCCTTTTAAGCCTCAGTCACAAATCGATGATTGATAGAAATAAAAAAAAAATAGGCAATAGGCATTAAATGAAAATATAAAATACAGGATATGTAGAAAGGCAATCAGTGCTTCAGTCCAACAAGACAAGAGACAGAAAACGTGTGAAAAATGAACTCCCTCCCACACACAAAAATCATCTCACTGTCTTTTCTTCTGAAAGACCTGAACAATTCAAGTGATTTTTTAAAAATTATATCTTGTAAACAAAATATGAGTCAAAATGGACCATGAGGTAATCTATACACTACAGAGGACAGTTTTTAAAAACACTAGATAAAAAGACAATATTCAAGACGCATAGATATCAGTGTTCACTTTGGTCTCTGGCTATTAGGTTTACTATGAACAACATAGAGATTCAAGCCAATCTGGTAATACTTGTCAACCAGTTTGTTAATTAAATAGTAGCAAAATGCAAGAGGTAGTCAAAACCATCACAATGTCCTTAGTCTGCCATTTTAGGTTAGAAACAGTTGTTGCAAAAGGCGGAACCATTTGTCTGATATTCAGCTTAATTCCCAGGTTGTGCTGGCTGGCACGTCGCACCTTCAAAGGAACAGGCCATGTGCTTGAAAGCTCATGAGTTTTAAGCTCACAACCCTGATCAAAAAAGCCTAGGCAGCAACTAGGTTTAGGGCATCTTCAAATTGCTCTGCGCTCAAGCCCCACTGCCCCCGAATCTGCTGATCCACCCCCCTCCTTCGTATCTGGGCTTGGCAGTTGTGGGGCCCAGAGCACAGGTGGGTACTTTTGGCTCCGGGATCACACTTTGCTTACCAGCCTCTTCCGTCCAACAGAGCAGTTGCACAAATAACGTTTTATGAAGGTTTCTAAGCCAGCATCTTGTTACTAGCTAGTCACAATGACAGAAGTAACACAACCAGCATATCCTTATAAAGCTGTTGATGTAAAACAGAACAAGACACATTTAATAAGTCTTTAAAACCCAGCAAAGACAAAATAATCAAATCTCATTAAAGACATCTAGTAAAATTAAAATCAGTGCATCTGCACTCACACCTTTTCCCAGTTCCTTTCATATCCATCATAACGCAAGGGGAAGAAAACACACACACATATATTTTTATGATAAACATTTCTTAGAGATAAATTAATTTAAATTAGCTTTAAGACTTAATGAGATCTTCCCACGTTCTTTACCATTTTCCTTACAAAGAAGGTCACAAGGTCTATAAACACTTTTATGGGTCTCTATCCACAAAACTACATCCTAGAAGTAACTTTGGGATAGCACTAAGCACAAATTAATTTTACTTTTTTAAAGAATTGAGTAGCCTTTATTTGGCAAGAGTATCAGGTTTTTCGAACTAATTTTTGTGCCCAAACAGCATCTAAGTATTCAACCAGTTGTCTTTCTCCTTCCAGAATGGCCCAAGAGATGCCATGCAAGTGTGCGCATTGTCTTTGGGGTCAACTCAACAGTGTGACCCCACTGGCTTCAGCAGAAAGGCCAGAGTGTTTCTCAGGATCCAGCAAGTCCAGTCCTAATGTATCGGCAGAGAAGAGGAAGGGCTCCATTCCTGTGGTGGGGAAGACATTTGTGCTGTCACTCTGGCATGCATGCTGCTTGAAGCTTTGGCCTAGGGTGCTGTACAAATTCACACTGCTTTACAAGAGGATGCCAAGAAAAGCTCTGGCAGAGTGCTGTAGAAGCCTTCACATGTCGACTGACAACAGACAAGGCGAATTTTACAGCCACGTGTTCCCATATTGAAGGATGTTGCCATCTTTCATCTTAAGACCTCATACTGGCCCAGTTCAGATGGATGTCTCCTGCCCAAGCTCTTCATCCTTGACCTGCTCCTCCCATTGCCGTTTGGAACGAGCAGCAAGGAAAATATTAACCATACTTGGGAGCTATCTCTCCCTTTATAACTTGTATTTAACAGATTTTTTTGCTCTGTGATTCCCACCATTGCTAAAGATTAGCTAAGCTGGCTAGGGCAGATGGGAGTTGTAGGCCAAAGCATCTGGGGGGACACAAGCATCCATCCTGCTTTATGGCACTACAGTCATGTGAGGGTGGAAGCGGGGCTGTGCCCCTGGCCTCTGCCATCTGCAAGGGCCAGGACAGGGGAAACACCCAAAGAGGGAATTCTGCTCTACACACATAGGCCCCGCGCAAGGATGCCAACCCTGACTGCAAAGGGTTGCCATCATCACGGGTGTCTTCACACATAGGCTAGGCTGCCTGCTTCAGACTGCTGCCCAACACCAGGACAATAGGAGAGGACCAAGCGTAGAAACCGAAGTGCCCACGCTCTGTGGAAGGCAGGGCTGTCAAGGACGGGATGTTCGGAGGGCATCCATTCACAGGGTTGCCATAAGTGGAAGACAACGTGATGATAAACAACAAACATTAGGAAACTGGTTTGGGCAACATGGGGATGCATGATCTGAATTCTGTTTGCAAATGAGGATCCAATCCTAGTTTGTAAGCCTAGTTAAAACCATAGTTTTCTAGTCCAAATGTTACATAAACTATGGCTTAATAAGCCACAACATCCCCATCAAAGCTGGGCATACAAAATGAGGTGGGGCAAGTGTGAGCAGGTGCAGGGTTCTTTGTCAGTCCGACAGCAGTGGCTCATTGGACTGGGATTGCTACATCTGAACTGGGCCGTTGGGGCATCCTCCTCAGGTAGGCCGAGCGCTGGAGCCAGGTGGCAAGTTCTTATTTGGGCTTGCTCATTGTCAAAGTAGTGAAAGCCAGGAGAACAAATGTTTACATGGTAGCTTTACAGAACCTGGCAGTGACTACAATTTTTGGAGTGGCACATTCTGGTCCTATCAATAGCTTATGATGCAGCGAATCTACTTCTCCAGTCAAAGTGGGATAGCCTCATTTAGAAGTATATCAGGCTGTAACAATGGATCTTTGACCTTAGCTGCAAGAAACAGGAAAAAAACCCACTGTGATTTTATTGCAATCCAGGGCTAATCAGTTAATTCCAACATACTGGTACTTGGTCGCCTTTGCATGTAGTATTTGTCTGTGAACAGCACCCATTTCTTCTCCAGGCAGGAAAAAATAAAATCTAAACTTTAAGAGAGGCTCTCATAACCATTTCAAATGAATGCATCACTTTTAAATTAAGCACATAGCTGTTCTAACACTTGCCGTGAAAGCAAGCTACATAGACATAGACAGAGGCAGTGAACTGCAGAATAGTTTAAAAACTGGTATGTACCATAAGATCAACAGCCACCTTTAAGGCCTGAGCAGCACAAAGGTGTTGCTTATGTGGTAAGTATGAGGTAGTTGTTTGCTGTAAACAGAATAATGTTATTATTCCCTATGTAAACAATGTGGCTGAGAATTTCAGAAACGGGGAGGAGCTGCCTTGCCCGTCCCTCTATCAGTCAGCCATACTTGTGAATGTCAACTCACAAATGTTCACTTCAGTACAGAAATACCACTGTACTTCTATTTTCACAGGAAAGCAGAATGCAAAAGTTGATATCTGAGTTGTCAGAAACCCATTAATATGTAAACAGAGGTAGATATTATCATCAGCACAAAACATGTATAGAGCAGTACAGTAAATAGTAGCATAAAGTATTTTTGGTTTGTTATGAGCAAGCACATAAACTGTAAAAGAAAAAAAAAGAATTAACATGGCATTTTCCCTGAGCAAGGTTCTTTGTCCTGAGAAGTCTATTTTGTAATAGTGACCATCCTCCCATTTATAAAAATAAAATGTAAACTTTCATGATATAGGCTTGATAGGCTCTCTTAGCAATTCACTCTGCAGCTGCTGGAATTTATTTCACAATGATTTCAGGTCTGGAATTATAAAGTATGTAAATGGGGGAATGGCCAGTTTTCAAATTCACCATTTCCATCCACCATTTCTATATAAACGTCAAGGAACTTTGGTTTATATTTTCAAAGTGACCCAGGTTTTGCATTGTTGCTGTTCATGGGGCTGTTCTCATGTAACAGTCACAAATTATTGGGTAACTAAACCACAATTTGCTGTGCCACATGGCAGGTGGGTTTCCATAGCCATTTTGAATATTCAGCCGTTGAGTAAGCTGTCTGGTAGTTGCTGTTTGATGTCTGAATCCAGATACTATAGATTAATGGTGGGTTAAAGAACAACAACAAACTTCCCACAGATAACCAGTTGTTGGTTAATCATGCTCTGTTTTGCCTTCGATTAACCTATAGGTTCAGGTCTGGACATCATTTACATAGCAATCAGCCCCACTGGGGAATGAATATTCAATATAGTCATGGGATGCACTCAGCATACATGACAAGAAATCATGGTTCAATCCATGATTTGCCACCTTTACATGTGAACTGGGTCTAACCCAATTATCATACCTGCTAGAAGTTTATGCAATGCCACTTTGATTTGTCTACATAACTTAAATAAGTTTACAATCCTTACATAAGGCAAGGAAGTACTCTTCTAAACATATATCACATTCAGTATCGTCAAAAAAACTTTGCATTGTAGCACACTGAAAACTTTAGTATAAACCATTGAGATATTTTTCCTTGAAGACTGTCATGGAATTCAAGCAAAGTTACATAAGATTTGTGCCTGTTACTGAGGCTGTTGAGCCTTATACATTTCCTGAAAAAAGGGAGGTGGCGGCAGCAGCAGCAGCAGCAGAAGTAGTACAGGATTTGGGCTTAGGACCAATGCCTTCTCTGCTTAAGCCAGGTGCAATGAATGGAGTCCCATCAGCCTTGATGGGAGGACTGCCAAAACAATTCTTACTGTAGGCAGTAACTCAACAGAAGAAAGTATGTTTTCATGATTTTAGCCAAAACCTCTTAGAAAGGATAATGCTTGCTTTGCTTTTAACTAGTGGGGAAAACAGTTCTACAAAATAATATGTTCCTCAATAATACACTCGAGTGGGAACAGCCATGATCCATGGAACACACAGCTAGGGCTTCCCCTGGAAGGTTCTGCAGCAGCTGCCCAGTGTCTGGGAGCCACACAAGGCCACAGGTGCACGTGGTCCTCATGTCTACAGCTAAGTGACATCTCTGATTTACAGTCCTAAATTGGGAATCTACAAAGGAAGTGAATTTATGTCAACTCCTCTGTAGTCAGTCAAAATGCAATGTACAGCTGCATCCCCAACTTGGTACCCTCCAAATATCTTACATTTCAGTAACAATTAGCACCAGCCAGCATGTTCAAGAATGCTGGGCACGGCAGTCCAAAACTTCTGGATAGCACCAGGTTGAGAAAGGCTGGACTGAAGGTTTCATGAACGTCGCCTTGAAAGATGGGATCCAACACGCACAGATCTAAAGTGCTGCTCACAATGAAAATAGGTTAAGTGAAAAACCTTGGTCTGGCAGGGTTCTTGTTCCAACACTGCTGCCCCCTTTTTTCATTTATTACCAGAAACACGTTCTAGTCTAAAAGCTACTGATTGGGGTCCCCTTTCATAAGCCTCGAGGAAACACTTGAACATTGCATGCTCTCAACACACTCCCTTTACAGAAGGGGCTTGTACTGGGAAGGCTTTAAGAGGAGGCGTGAGTATCCGAGCAATCCATATGTGAGAAGCTGATCAGCTGTGGAACATTTCAAAGCACTGGTGGAGAACAAGCACCACTGATGTCCACTATGAGAAAAATGCAGATGCTAATCACCAACCATATACAGTGGTGCCTCATACTTTCAATTTAAATAGCTTCAGGAGGCAGTTTGAACTCTGAATGTTCAAATACATTTTCCCCATTAGGAATAATGGAAAGTGAATTAATCTGATCCCAGACCCTGAACAATACCCATTTTGGCAAACTTAAACAGCAAATAGTGCCTCCTGAAACTAATTAAGTTTGAGGTTATATGTGATGTGTGATAAAAAAGGTGAATGTTTACATTTTTTAAAATTACAGTGAAAGATATTTGCCATTCATCCCCCCCTCAAATACTACCCGTTGCTTCGAGCACACTTACCCCATTGTTCTTGCGTTGCCATGGCTGCCTTGAGGTCCTAAATCCATTCAAGACAAGATGAATCGATTCAAGACGAGACAAATTGATTCCAGTCAGGGCAGCAAGGCAGCCACGACAGCGCAGCTAAAGACACTTATGAAACCCTTGCAGAGCTTCTTCAGAAAGTGGCAAGAATGATGGGATGAGTCTGTTCAGAGCGAGGGGGAGCATTCTGAGGTAATTAATGGCAATATGTCTTTTACTGTCATGATTTTTTTTTTGACCTGGGCGCATAACCAATGATATTTTCACCGCGACTGCATTTTTTTTCACTGCAAACTTCACTTGCAGTTCAAACTTAGAAGCATCGTTTTAACTGCTTAGCAATTTTATCTTGGCTCTAATGTTCAAACTCTGGATTGTTCAATGTTAAGAGTCATTTGAGCTACGAGATACCACTGTAGTAGAAATAACTATGGTGCCACTGGATGCGAGGTGAGCCTTCCTCAATGTGTTGGACTGCAACTTCACTCGCTCTTTCATCTGTATAATGAATAGTCTGCAACTGTATGCTCACTAAGCCCTACTGAACTTAATGACACTTAAGTGTTACTTCTGAGCAAACTGGGTAGGATTGGAAATATTAAAAGCCTAACATTTCAGAAACGAAAAGGCCAAGGGGTCTGCTTCAGGTTTTCTTTCCTCAAAGTGGCAGGTATTTCTTCTGCATTTTTATCCTGTGTTCCCTTTTCAGGAGATGTGGAGATCCATTCACTTATATTTCATGCAATTGGTGAGAATGGAGTCTGAAGAAGATGCTGCTACTGCTGCCTTCACAACACCCCGGGATTTGCACAAAATACAAAGATTCAGGGTGGTATCACAATACCAGCCAAAACAATCATTTCAACGTTATACATTCGCCCTCACAGTTACCTAACCTGCATTCCAACCATATTAATTTAATACAATATTTGAGATACCAGCACAGAAAACAACACATTCATTGTCTTTGGGGGAGGGGAAAGTGTGGGGAGCGCCTTTTAAGTCTTTAAACATTGTGGCAATTCTGAGGCATATTTAAACCATTTAAGTCATTACCCTTTCAAGATGAGAAGCTAAGAAGACATAGCTCTCTTGGGTAATGGGGAGGAGATTAAAAAAATCTACCCTGAACCCTATAGGGATGTCTTAATATCTTTAGTACCATGACCATGGCAGCTTTAAATAGCATTTCTTTGGGTTCACGTGAAGTAACAGTTGTGATTTGTTTTCCCTCCTTTCTTTTTCTTGTATAATTAAAAAGGCAACATAATAAAGAAAAATTCCAGGAATAATTATTTTAAAAATCACTCAAACTATTGCTTTCCAATGGATGGTGTATCCAAGGAAACAGAGTGTCGAATGTATACATTCAAGACATCACACACTCAGACCATGGGCCAGTTCGGACATCACGAAAAATTATGGTTTATCATGAGAGGAATGAGCTGCAGTGAGCCAAGGGATGCCCCAGAGACAAGCAATTCAGTGCCCTCCAAAGGCTTTGGCCCACCACTTCCACCATCCCTGACCACTGGCCCTGTTGGCTGGGGCTAATGGGAGTGGTAGTCAAAACACCTGGAGATAGCCAGGTTGTCCATCTCTGGGCTGACATGTTCCTTGGCATTCCTCCGCAACATGGCCCTGAGGTTCAGAAGCTTTCATTATCATTACTGCATGGCTGCTCTGGAGAAAGGGAAGGCAGAGCATACAAACCATACTTTACCATGACGACAAACCATGGCTTATCGTGGCACCCAAGCCAGCTCAATGAAACTCAAGACATTCCACTCAAATGAAATTTGCTTGGAGTGATCAGTCCTCAACAGTAGTTAAAATTTTAAGTTGGTTGCAAGATACGTGAAATTATTCTCCTTGTGCTTGTATGAGGTAGACATCCCGAGAGGATAAGGAGATGAAAGGCTGTGACCAAAGCTCTCTTAAGTCTTTTTCCTTTTTTGAACAGAGGGCCCCTTTCGGCTTTGTTCTTCAGGTGATGGAGATAATTTACTTGAAGTGGCTTCTTGTGGAGACCGGCCTGAATGTTCTAAGATGTCGGACCTTCCTTCCTGAGAATAGGATGGAGAAATGTAGCCATAAGCCCCTCCCCCTTCTCTCAGGAACGCTGATGTGGAGGGCTGGGGTTCTGCTTCGTATCTTCCCTGATAACTAGTGGGCTGCTGCGGAACAGTTTTATGTGGGCAGTTTGCCACCATGTGCATGATACTCTGACAGTAATGGCACTTCTTTGGCTGTGGAGGTAGAGTACATTCCTTAGCATGATGATCGAGGCCGCCACAATTGTAGCATCTGCAAAACACACATATTTGTAAACATGAAGACCATTTACAAGAGCAACCTTTTAAATGTTAAAATGTGGGAAACACTAATCTGTAATTAGCCAATACCATACAAGGTCTTCTGAGACCTATTTAAAAATAGGGTAAAATAGCACTGCTGGGTGCTCACTTGGGAGCAGAATGAAAGTGAGTGAGCAAGACTTGCTCTTCTTGCTACCTGGAAGCTTTAGCCAATTTATCTGGGCTTCAGTTGGACTTACACTGGACTTCTTCCACTCATCTATCAATTGGTAAGGAGCTCTTTCAGGTTCTCCTTCAAGTGTAAAGGAATGGAACAAGTGCACTTCTTGACTGATCAATATTGTGCATAAAAGTTCTTGATGTAGCCTCAACAAGTGTATACCCAGAAGCTGTCTAAATGAACATGTATAAGATTGGCAGATATGTGTAAACATAAAGTTAAATTGAGCATTTATTACCAGAGTAATGTCTGGCATTGCAACATTTGCCAATTCCTTCAGCACCTGCTTTAGACTTTAGAACTTTCTTGAAATGAAACATACACTAAATCCTGATCCAAAGTCACTTTATGCCAATGTGATTATCTCTTAGTCTACAAGAAATAAGCCACATAAAATACAAGGATTCCTGGAATTGTTGTATGGTGCTCAGTACTGAAATATATGATCATTAGAAAAATAAAGAAAAAATAGGTTATTATTTATACAGTGCCGTGCATATACCATCAGCGTCAGCATCTTCTCTAGTCCTCTCACTTGCCAAAGCTCTTTGAGTGGTTTAGAACAGTTCATAAAACAGCAAATGTAGTATAACACCCTTCAATTTGTTTCAAAATGCAAAAATATAAAAATAAATTTTAAAATAACTAAAACAATATATGATACTGAGTACACCTGTACAGCATCTGGGATGGATGCTTCCTCCAGACCATTTAATAGCCTTCAATGCCCTGGCATAGATGACCATGTTGATCTCGTTCTGCCCCTGACAAGGCCCTTCTCCTTGCTGCCGCCTCTGAGATGCCTGCGGAGTCGTCTCGGAGGAAGGCCTCAGGCACTGATTGCAGTGTCTGTGTAGAGTGCAGAGTGTGTTGGACAGGTGCTCTATCAATATTGCAACCCTAAGCCAAGCAGGGATTTATACATTCAAACCAGCACCTGAGAAGCAGTCCCGGAAGTGAATAAGCAGCCAATGCAAGCAAACCAGACTCTTCAGAGCTCTTCAGGTCCTAATTAATAGTCTGGTGACTGCATTCTACAGAAGCTGCAGCTTCTGAAGAGTCTTAAAGGACAGCTTTACCCAGAGTGCATTGCAGTAACCTAATGCAGAGATTACCAGAGTGCAGATCACTGAAGGCGGGCTATCTCTGTTAGACAGTGGAGTAGCTGGGCCACCAACCAAAGTGGGTAGAAGACACTCCAAACCACTAAGGTCATCTAAGCCTCAAGGGGCAAGGCTGGTTCAAGGAGGAAGATACAAGCTAATGCCCTGGCATTGCAGTAGGAAAAAGAAGAAACATAGGAGACAGAAAGGATGGACAAGGGTGATAGAGAGGAAAGGGAAAGTGGAAGTAAAGATATTAGAGAGGATCAATGTGAGCAGAGGCAAGTATCTATATTTTAGCTTTAGTTCTGGATATAAACTGATATGCTAAGTCCAATACTTCAGGAAACAGATTCTGCCATTTCAAATCTAAGACTAATCTTCAAGTGAAAATTTCTTTGAGGATAGGCCTCTACCTGGATGGGATTTAGGGACCTTCGTTGCCCACAGCCACATGGGACTTGGATTCCAAGATAACAAATGAAAGTTCACAGAAAGGAAACTTCCTGTCACATCCCAGACTACCCTGCAGCCACCGGTCTCCATTTCACATTATTCAGAGCTCCGTATTTTGTAACCTAAAGGCTGAAAGGCTTTTTATACACAGTAAACAAAACTTTTGGTAACGTATATCAAGATACAAGATAAATACTACTGTGAAGAATAAACCTTTATAGAGCTCAAGAGAAAATTAAAGTGGGGGGGGCAATACAACATCTAAGCAAATGTAAAGAAAAGTATTTAAATAAGAAGTTGTTAGTGAAGTAATCGCAAAGGAAAAATAGTCATAAGGATTGTACAGACAGGTATTGCTTGCTTAGGTTTTTTCTGCATATTTAAATATAGGCCGCTAGAGGGCAGCAAGGATCTAAATATTTGCCTCTATCATGCAGTTGCTTTTAAGCTACTGTTTCACTAATAATTGTATTAGTGGTACATGCTGGAGGGTTTGAGTTCATTAATCTATAGATACTGAGATCTGCACCAACATCTAATCTGTTACTAATGAATAACATACGGTGTGTTAATGTCAACATGCACAATCCCAAAGCGGAAAGGCATATTAGCAGAGAGCCAGTGCGGTGTCGTGGTGAAGAGCATGGGACTGGGACTCAGGCGATCCGGGTTCTAGTCCCCGCTCGGCCATGGAGCCAACTGGGTGACTTTGGGCCAGTCACAGACTCTCAGCCCAACCTACCCCACAGGGTTGTTGTTGTGAGGAAAAGATGGAGGAGGAGAATGATGTGAGCTGCCCTGAGCCCTTTGTAGGAAAAAGGCAGGATATAAACCGAAAAATAAATAAATAAATATTACAATCACTGTTGGAGCTGACATACAAAATACTAGCACTATGTGGGCTTTGCAACAGGACAGAACTCTTTATTACACGGAACCATACCTCTCCCGCATCAGTTCAGACAAGAGGAACGACGCAGTACTTGCTGGGCAAGCCTCACTTATGGTGAGTGGAGCTGCACAGCAAGGGAACAGAGGTTACATTCAGCTTGTACCCCATTTCAAGAAGTGTTGCCCATGGATCTTGTTCTTCAATAGATGGGCTGAAGGACAGCAGGGGCTCTAAGGTGTGGCGGAGGACTGCCCAGGTGCGGAGAAGAGGCGGCACATTCTGCCTCGCAATGGATGAGTGCTGCGCTGAATTCTTTGATGATCCCATGCCGGGGTGGGGGGGGGAGCTATGAATAAGGAAGGGATCATCTGGCTAGACCCAAGAATGAGGTGTTTATTTGGTCAGACAAGAAGCACAACCTGCCCACATGTTGTAGGCTGACATGTGCACCAGGCTTTGACGGGACATCCTCAGGCAGACAAATTTTTTTCCTTGCTAGCCCTGACTGATTGTTGGGCTAGGATGATCCCAAGCCCCCTTCTTTAGCATATTCATGGCTAAGCTTTACATATTAGTTTGACTTGATTCAGTTTGGCAATGTCTTCACTGTTATTTCTCTCAGCATCTCTGGCAAATGGATCACTGCAGGCCTGGAAAATGATACAATGGCCAGATTCACACGACATTTTAAATCAGCAGTGGCTTGTTAGCCCAATAAACATGCCCAGTAAATTTTCTAGCACAGGGACGAGGGCAGAGACACCTCCTCCCACCCCACTTCTCCTGCAGGGTTCCCATGAGACTCAGGTCTACCAGAAGAAGGAATCATTGTGGATGAAGGCTGCTGGTGCTGCTACTAGTGACTGAGGAGATGAAAGAGGCTGGTTGTGACACGCTGGCATCTCCCCCATAAGGAAAGGCCAAAGCTCAGGCTTGGCCTTCGTGGTGCCAGGTGCATCCCAGCCGACTCTCCATGTTCCTAGAGTATCTAACAAAGACGACCAAGTATGATCCCCTTCTCTGGGCATGTATGCCATGTTCCTTTCATAAAGTCATGGCCTCTTTCATCCTATTATCAGTAGTTTGCCTCTTTTGTGTTCTCAGCAAAAGACATGCTGCAATTCTTCCATAGTGCATGCTTTGGACATGATTTACCAGTCTTTTCATTCTGCTAAAAGACTGTCAATAGTATCATGAGGCATCCTCTTCAGACAGCAAGATTTGGGCCATGCTCCTCAAAACATTTCTTCAACAGCCAATATAGGTGGATGATTAACACTCCACGAAGATGAAATATTATTTCTTTATACTGCCTGCCACATGCATGCCAAAAACTAACCATGAGCCTATCTTTTCATTTTCACAACCTTTGTTAATAGTTTTCTCAATATTTTAATGATACATAGAGATAGACACTGAATTCCTGGCACAGAGCACTGAAGTAATCAAAGTTCTGCCTGTGATTCATAGAAAGAGTGTTGGAATTGTTCCCTAAGGTCTGCATTTGGATCATGCAAACCAGCCTATATTTACACACATTTAAACCTACCACTCTCAATACAGTGAAGAATTTCACGTAACAATTGCAATTCCAAACTGATACTAGAGATAAATAGATACTAGAGAACCCTATTAGCCACAGTGTGAATGGCTCTGAAGTGGCAACAATATTATTTTGGAAAGCCTTGTAGATAAAACTATCTCCAAAACTTAACTTTATATCATATAAAAGTCTTAACTAGAATTGTCCAGAGTTGCTTTTTTGTCAGCCCAGTGGCTTGTGATCATACTATAAATCTAAGTTACATGAAGTAGCAGCAAATACTCTGACACTATACAGGAACTAGGTTTGGGTGGACTAAGTCCTTTGTCTTTTAATCAATATTCTGTAGATTCCCAACAAAGATTTGTGTTTTGAAAATACTAAAAGGTAAGTAACTGTTCTGAGAGTATGAAAAAGGATAAAACAAAAGAAATTTATGTAGAATTTCATAATTACATTTCAGAAAGAATTCACTTCTAGCATATTTCCCAATCAAAATCATAGCTTCTTTATAACCACCATATGCTAGCTCTTTATCCCATGCAGTATTCATGTTTAAATAATCTAACTGCTACATTTTACTCAATCACTTCAATTGTTTGAAGTTAAAAATTATCACATGATACCTCCTTCGGGTTTTTTTTCAGCTAAGCACTCTGTTGTTAATTTGGCATTCTCTCTTTTTATTCAGCTACACTGGGTCATCTTAAAAACATCCTTTTCAACACTGTCAAGAGATTATTTCTTACAACAATGTTAAGGCAAACATTTGAGACAAGGAAGAAGAGAATGCTTTAAATAATGTAACTAAAAGTTGGTACTAGGTTATGCCCATTGGTCTGTCTTTGTGGAGGAAAAGATCTGCTTCAGACATTGAAACATCTATATACTCCACTTCAATAATAAAACCAAGTTAGGCATTTCTCTGGCAACAAATTTAATTTAGGTCAGCTTTTTTAGTTTAGGTTCACATAAATCTAGAAACATAGTATTTCCCCACACCCTTTTCTTTGAGAGTTGAGCTCTAAAGTAGGCTAAAGGGCTTCAGCAACGGAGCACACAGCAGCAACGGACAAATCAATTTAATCAGTCACTATGGTATGTACAGAGTTACCCAATTCAGTGAACCATTTCACCTCCCCATTGACCAAAAGCCAGCTGTCAGGGCCCTTGAATCAACTCAAGGGGGCCTCATCACTTTTTCCAGATGCACATGGATGTCGCCTGAATGGATAAGGGGCCACCCCACAAATCTTAAGGTTGGCAAAGAAACTTTTTCCCTAAAATCATTTGCATTTTTGGCTTTCCTTTTACTTTGAAATAGCACACATTGGAGATGATGTAGCAGATTCAATTCAATTCTTTCATGCCACTGAAGCAAGGAAATGTATCTTTTTGGTTGAAATACTGAATTTTGTTGTCTATACACCCATTTATACTACTGATATACCTTGGATTTGGCCAAAAAAGAGCTAAACTGGGCACTTTTGAACAGTTTCTGCCACTTTCTGTGGCAAAGCAGACTCCATTTCAAAGTTATTAGAAGTGAAGTTGGACCCTACACAAAGCTTCATTTGTGATTTGGGTTTTTAAAGACAGTATGTCTAAAAAAAATAAGAGGTTTTGCCTTCCTTTCTCTAAAAATGCTGATGGGTAGAGGAGAGAATGGGGATAAGTAACTTACAGGTCATCTTTTTAACCATACAGGGTTAGGGTTCGGCTCTTCAATCACTATGATTTGGGGAAGGGCAAGGATGGGACTGTGAAATGTCTATTCTTCTAAAACTACCAGGTTTCATTATATTAAAAAGGCTTAACTATTCTATAGTCATCACCATTTCCTGCATCTATTCTCCTGAAAATCTGCAGATTTCTTGCCTGGGGTACCTCTATGATAATCGTCATTTTCACACCAATCTGTCCTCACACACCAAATGGGAAAGGAATAAGAAGCAAATCATTCATCCACTCCCAAATTTGATGACTCCCCATCAACAAAGAGGTTGCCCACCTCTCATTTGTACATACTCAGGCACACTAGATGTATGGTGTTTATACAGTAGGTTTTTTATTTTGCTCTCTACAGGTCACATTGATCACACTGTCCTAGCAGATCATGCCCATTTTGAAATATTTTCTTTCCCAAGGAATCTATCCAAAAGGAAAATAGCCACTTTAAGTGCACGATGGCATAATCAAGATTGGCATGAAAGGATTCAAAACAGATGAATTCTTTTTAATTGAATTATTCACCTCTACACATTAGGCAACTGAGAGTTAGTGTGTTGTGAGCTGAAAATAATACGAGTTTTTACATGGTCCGAATATATATTTTCTAGAAACACTATAGTAAGTCCTACATTTAATTATATTATTATTATGACATTTCTACACCACCTGTAGCCAGAGCTCTCTGGGTGGGTTACAACAATAATTATAGAATCATACACTCAAGTCACCCATCCAGATTCTAACCAGGTCTGATCCTACTTAGCTTCCAAGATCAGGAAGGTTCAGGCACTTCAGGCTAATGGGGCAGAAATATATATGATAAATATTTCTGAAAGCAATTAGGAACTTCTCTTACTATTTTATTGGAAAAATGGTATTTTAAAGGAAACAGCATTCTAGCAAACATGCAGAATACAAGGCAGAAAAATACTTTTGCTCATCAGACCTTGAGTGCAAGCGCTACATCAAGGCTGCCTTTCAAATCAGATGAATGGCTTTATGTATAATTGGGATGACAGAAAAATGTAAGCAAACAAGCAAAATACTCAAACACATGAACCTCGCTGAGTACAGTAGGCAATTTCTCATTATGCAGACAAGTTGCAGAATTTCATCCTTCAGAAACTCATCTTTCATATGAATAATGAAGTAAAACTTATCCTTCAGAAGGTACCTATTTCTACAAAATGAATACCAGCTTGGTTTTGTTTTGGATTTTTTTGTTTTTTGACTGCCAGTTCAATAGTTTTGTCTTGTATATACTAAGCTTGGTTGTTCTGAAAGTTACAATCCTGTGCATATTTTATTCTGTGCTAGTTGTACTTCAACATATTAGCTACAGAAAAAATGTCTAAACTACCCACAAGGTATCTTTTCTGACAATAGTACAGGATAGTAACTTACTAGTTCAAAGTTTTAAAGGCATCCTTATGCATTCCAAGTGAAAGATGCTCAACAATTTGCATTTAACTTTAGGTCTGTTAAATCTAGAGCAAGAATAGGTAGACTTTAGACCTTTAGATTGACTTCATTTTTTACTAGAAATCCAAGATCTTCCATCCAAAAAATAGGTGCAGTGAAAAATAAAACAATTTTGTAAAGCCAGAAATTTGTTTCTAGTACTCACACATTTCCTAAACAAAAAATCCTGGCCATTCCAGTGTTTATTTATTTAATTTATTTATTATTTATTTATTAAAACATTTCTATGCCGCCCCATTCGCCGAAGCCTCGGGGCGGCTCACAACATAAAGTTAAAATACAAAAAATAACTATATAAAATAAGTAACAATATAAAATAAGTCGCCCTGGCCAGATAAAATAAGCAAATACTATTAACAATTAAAATGACGCTTAAATAAAAAGGTCTTCGCCTGGCGCCGAAAAACAAATGGTTTCTTTCTTTCGGCAGTATAATTTAGAGGGGGTGGAGTAAAAAATTCCTGATGAACTACTGAAAATCATTCAGAGACCTATCTGAGAATACCTATGCCATCTAGAGTATAAGAGAAAACACACAAAATTTTGTTGCTTATAGAACTTGAATTAGGGAGGAATAAGGAAGTTGGTTCATGGTATTTGATAAGGGTTTTATTTTGTTCAGCTAGGAGGATTGTCTCTGCCTCTTGCCCTGAGCCACTGGATATGGCACAGTGAAAGATTAAAACGAAAACAAAGATCTGCTAAACTGAAGGGTGAAACTAAAGTTGAGACTGAATTGCTCTTCTCTATTCTCTAACATAAAGATGGCATTTATTTTGAGTTGTACATCACCTATGGCCTATTTTTTCAGTGTGAAGGGTCTTGAAAATTGTTGGCTTTAATTACTGCTCAGCTGACCAACACAACAAGGAAAGCAAGCACAACTGTCTTTTTCATGCTGACCTATAATACAATTTGGATCATTAATCCAATATACATGGCAAGCAGCATTATCATTTGTACTGTTTTGCAATATTATTCATTGGCAGAAAACAGTTGCAGAAAACAGTTTCAGTGACAATTTGCAGAGAGCTTTATGTTCTCCTGCCAATTCTTTTTCCTCTTTAAATGCTAACAGTTCACAAAATGAAAAACAGTGATCAATTAAAAGTTTCACTTACTGTCTATGAGATTTAAAAAATGGTATCTTGTTAGACAAAAGCGAATGAAACATTCTAAAAAAAGAAGCTACTATAATCTTATAAGCATTTTTTCAGAAGTAACTGAAACAGAAAAAAGTACTTCTAAGTCTGCATATATGAGATGGGTTTGCTTGGTTTTTAGAAACTAAGATTCAGCTACTGGGCTGCACAGCAATAAAGTGAACTACCACCACAGCAAAAACACCACCACCAGCAGCAACAACAAAGTATGTCGAGCCATCAATGTCACTTAAGGAAATTGAAAGTTCCAAAAAGCAAAGTACAGGAGCAGGGATCTCAACCTAACGTCAGAGGCACCACACAAAAGATGAAACGACAAAAATCAACTTAATTAAAAGATTTTTTTTTTAAAAAAACAGTGGCTTAAGTGTTGGCTCAGGAGTCAAAACTTTCTACAGGTTAATTTCATAATGACAAATCTCTACCAAATGGTTCCTTCAGTTAGCATCAAAGCTGACAAAATGAAAATGAAGATGCTAGTCCAGGATTATAGCTAATCCAGCATTTCAGCACATCAAGATTATTTTTATGTTCCCCATGGGCAAAGGATGGTTATCTCCTCTTGTTTATGTTTGGTCTTCAAGTCCTCTCTTAAACCTGGACATCTCACATGCAATTTCCTAAACCTGAGTCTAAATTATTATGCAAAAAGCAACACACACTCCTCTGTTATAACAGGAAAAGTATTTTCCTTTTAAATAAACTAAGCATTTCAGTACCACACTGTGAAGCAAGTTTACTTTAATATAAAGCTATACAACTCTTCTTCTAACACCACAACCACTAGAAAGGGACAGCCTGTTTTTTATATTCTGGCTATACGCCACTCAGTTTAGGACTTGTTGAACCATAAATCCCACCCATGTTTGAGAGACCTAGCCCCTGAGAAAATGTGTCGAGGTTGATACTGCTATTGCAAATACTAAGATGACCAAGAAAGAAAATGGATCTGAAGCCAATTCACAAGCAGAGTCGGCACTGCTGTTTTAGGAAGGTTGCTGCACAAAATCAAGTTGTGTGTGAATAATTGAAGACCTGTGAAGGGATATGCATGATGGGACCTTACAATGAGTGGAAGGGGAGGGCAGTGGAAGAGAAAGGAGTTCTGGGAGCTCCAAAGCGGGGGGGGGGGGGGGAGCGCATGCTGGGTTTCCCTTCTTCATGCCCTGCCTTTTCTGTAAAGTCAAGAAGCTTGCAAGGTTATGCTTGCTCACAGCTAATCAGGGTTATGTTCATGTTTTCTTAACTGGAGACTCTCCAGGTGGTTAACAAAAGTTAGAAAACATACGAACAACCAAAACTAACATAAAACAGCAAAGCCCCAGCAACTGCAACTGAACCAACATAGAGGCAGAGCAACCATACAGGTAAAATACAATATTAAAACAAACAGTTTAGTTAAAGTGCTGGAAAAATAAAAATGTTTTCACCTGGCACCAAAGAGAATACAAAGTAGGTGCCAGGCACACCTCTTTGGTAATAACAACAAACAACAGCAACAGCAACAACTCTCACAGCAATTGACCAGTGAAAGAGAAAACAAGGATGAAAAGCATTTTAAGGAGGCATGATGTTGTTATTGGGTACTTCAACTTCCCCAGTATCTGTTGGTACGAGGGGGGGTTCAATGTATTCTCGGTATCAGCATAAAGAAAAAGGAATAATAAATTGAAATATTTTTTATTTTTCAGTGTAATCCCTCATAACTTCAATACACTTATTACATCTAGAAATTAACTTTTCAATTCCCTGTAAAAAATACCCTTCCTCCTTGTCTAAAAAATGTGCGTTGTCACCTTGAGCTCTTCATCGTTGGAAAATCGCTTTCCACAGAGATCTTTTTTCAAATTCGGGAATAGGTAGTAGTCACTGGGAGCCAGGTCCGGGCTATGGGGTGGGTGGTTTATTTCTTCAAAACCACAGTCTCAGACAGCAGCCTTCGAAACACGTGCCGTGTGAACAGGCGCATTGGTGTGAAGGAGCAACACACCTGCAGTCAGTTTTCCCCGCCTTTTTTCTTTAATTGCTTCTCTTAAATTATGCAGAGTGGTTGCGTAAGATGCTGCGTTTATGGTTTCACCTTTTTTCGTTACTCGATCAATAAAATTCCCTTTGAGTCCCAAAACACTGTGGCCATGGTTTTTCTGGCTGATGGAGTGACTTTGAATTTTTTCGGATGGTCAGCACCTTTTTTATGCCACTGCATGGACTCCTGCTGACTTTCAGGGTCATAGTGATCAACCCAAGTTTCATCTCCAGTAACAATCCGGTCAAAAATACTCGATGGATCTTCACCACAGAGCTCTAAAAACTCCCTACAGCACTCAACTCGCACTGAGCATTCGCGGCACCCATCTTGCACAGACATTTGAAAGGTTAAGATGGTCATGCAAAATAGTAAATATGGTACCAACGGATAGGTTTGTCATCTCTGCTAACATTTTGATTTTTATTCGGGCATCTTCCAATACAAGTTTTTCAATTTTTTTCACATTTTCTATCGTAGTGGCAGTAACCGGCCCACCCGAGCAAGGGTCATCTTCAATGCTTTCTCTGCCCCTTTTAAATCCACTTGATCACTTTTGAACAGTAGATAATGAAGGTGCAGAGTCCTGGTAAATGGCCACCATCTCTTCATGAATTATTTTTTGACTTTTTCCTTGTTTTGTAAGGAACTTAATCAAAGCGCGGTGCTCAATTTTCTTCAACATTGTCACGTCAATCATCATGGTTGTCTTTCACTGAGGATTACTAGGGAAGTAATGATCACACTTATTTGAAATTCTGCATGTATACTCTCAGATAGTGTCATTAGCTAATGAAATAATTAAATAACCCACATCAATAGCAAATCAACCCGATACCGAGAATATATTGAACGCCCCTTGCAGACAAATTCTGCCAAACATGGCTCCGCCAAAAGATCTTTAACATGCATTACTGATAAAGTCCTCCAACAGAAAGTGGAGGAAGGAACAAGAGGAAGCTATCCTTGACTTGATCCTAACCAACAGGGACAACCTAGTAGACCAAGTGACAGCTATGGAAACTCTGGGGGAAAGTGACCATGCCATACTTGAATTCCTGATTCTAAAGCAAGCAAAAGCCAAATATAGCAAACATGTACCCTGGATTTCAAAAACCCAACTTTAACTCAGAACAATTATAAGGCAGACGTGCTGCACTGGGTACACCTCTTGGGTGGGACCTTGGAGAACAGACCCCTTTTCTTGCAGGCCATTTGGGCTACCCTGCTGTATCATTGTTTAACCCACATGGGGCTGCGATTCTTTAGCTAACTGTACTGATGGGCAATTGGGCTTTGTGTGTGTGTGTGTGTGTGTGTGTGTGTGTGTGTATTATACCTGTATCTTATTATTATTGAAATTATGTATTATACTGCATTATGTATTGCTGATATTATATTATGTATTATTGTACTAAGCTTTATTTTGATTTTGCATTGCTTACAGTTAAATAGATTGTATTGCTTGAATATATTATTGTATTTGTATGGAATATGTATGTTCTTGTTCTATTGTAAGCTGCCCAGAGAGCCCTATGGGCTATGAGGTGGCATACAAACGTGATGATGATGATGATGATGATGATGATGATGATGATGATGAAGAAGAAGAAGAAGAAGAAGAAGAAGAAGAAGAAGAAGAAGAAGAATAGCAGTCATCATCATTGTTGTCATCATCCCTGGCAAATGACTCTAATGAGAAAAGGAGTCCAAGATGCGTGGGAATTTTCAAAAAAAGGAAATTCTAAAGGCACAATTACAAGCAATCCCAACAAGGAAAATGGGTAAAGGAAAAGGGGACCTCTGTCTGAGGTCCTTCTTCAGAAGCCCTCTTTGAAAGAGATTAAAAGAGTGGCTATCTAGAGAAGGGCCTTTTATGTGGCTTTGGAACCTGCTTCCCAGAGACATGCACTTGGTGGCGGTGATTTATTCATTTCGGCACCAGGCTAAAATCTTGTATTTTCCCTGGATGTTAAGGATTAATTGTTTTGATGTTGGTTTTATTAGATATTTATATTCTACTTTTGTGTGCTGCCATTGTATTGTGTTGCCGTCCTTGTATAGGATGGGATAGAAATGCCTTACATCAATCAATCAATAAATGACAACAGAAGAAGCCCATGTGACTTCACAAAAAGCTTAGAGAAGATCTGGGGGGAAAAGGTCATGTATAGGAATTGGTAGGAGGCTGAGGCTACAAAGGAAGAATACAAGCAGGTAGCACAGAATTTTATGGTTGAATTTGCAAGGAAAATGTCAGGAAGGCTAAAGCTAGAAATGAACGGAGGCTACCGAGGAATGCTAAAACAACAAAAAAGTATTTTTCAAATATGTCCAAAGTAATAGCCAGGGGAAAGAAAAGGGAGTTCAGCTACTCAGTGAGGATGGCAAAATGGTAACAAATCACAAAGAAAAGGCAGAAGCGCTCAGTTCCTACCTTGGCCCAGTCTTCTCCCAAAACTATGCACCTTCTGAAGAAGGGGAAAGTACAAGATGCTGGATGCGGGCTCAAGACTGATAGGCAAATAATCAAGGATCATCTAATTGGGTGGAATGAGTTCAAATCTTCAGGGCCCAGTGAATTCAATCCTAGGGTGGGGCTGGAGGAAAAACTCTCACAACCACTGCCTATTACCTTTGAGAAACCATGGAGGACGGGGAGTGCCAGATGACTGGAGAAAGGCTGTTCTTATATTCAAAAAAGTTTTTTTTTAAAAAGGAGGACCTTGGGAAGTACAGATCAGTCAATCTGACATCAATCCCTGGGAAAATTCTGGAGCAGTTTATAAAACAAAGTCTGCAAACACCTTGAAAACAATAAGAACAAAACCTGTCAGACTTATCAGACTTCAGTTTTTGATTGGGGAACCTCCCTGATGGAGTGTTGGAATGCTATGGACATAATCTATCTTGACTTCAGCAAAGCTTTTGACAAAATGTCCCATGATATCCTGATTAGCAAACTAGCAAAAAGTGGGCTAGATGAAACAACAATCAGGTGAATTCACAGTTGGCTGCAGGATCAGATTAAAAGAGTGCTCATCAATGACACCTTCTCAAACTGGGGAGAGGTAACAAGTGGGGTACCACACGGTTTAGTCCTGGGTCCAGTGCTCTTCCACATTTTCATTAGTGACTTGAATGAGGAAGTCCAGGAAACAATTATCATATTTGCAGATGAGACAAAACTGGGTGGGATAGCTAATACTCTGGAAGACAGATATAGGATGCAAGATGATTTTGATAGCTTGGAATGTTGAGTGAAAACAACAGAATGAAATTCAATAGGGACAAATGTTGAGTTCTGCACCTAGGAAAAGGGAACCAAATGCATCATCATACTTGGCTCAGCAATACCACAAGTGAGAAAGATCTTGAAATTGTGGCAGAACACAAGCTTAACGTGAGTCAACAATGTGATGCGGCAGGCAGCAAAAAGGGAAAATGCTCTTTTAGGCTGCATTAATAGAAGGATCACTTCCAAATCCCATGAAGAACTAGTTCCCCTTTACTCAGCACTGGATATGCCTCATTTGGAGTATTGCGTCCAGTTCTGGGTGCCACAGTTTAATAAAGATCCATACAAGCTAGAAAGAGTTCAAATGAGGGCAACAAGGGAGATCTGGGAAATGGAAACAAAGCCCTCTGAGGAAAGAGTCAAAGAACCGGCATGTTTAGCCTCAAGAGGAGAAGAATGAAGGGAGATACGATAGCACTCTACAAGTACTTGAAATACTGTCACAAAGAGGAAGGACGGGACTTCTTCTTGATCATCCTAGACTTGCAATAAGGGGCTCAAGTTACAGGAAACCAGATTGTGGGCAGATATCAGGAAAAAATTCCTGACTGTTACAGCAGTACGACAATGGAAGCAATTACCTAGGGACCTGTGGGCTCTTACACAGTAGAGGTATTCAGGATGCAACTGGGCAGACATCTGAGAGAGATGGCTTAACTTGAAGTGCTGAACTGAGCAGAGGGTTGGACCTGAGGGCCTCCTGGCCCTTTCCACTCCTGCTATTCTGTTATTCCATATCGTTCAAAATGTTTCAAGTGCATTGAATATTTACTACAATCCTGTAAGGCAAATCAGTATTATAATCACCCCATACTACAGAAGGGGATGCTGAGGCTTGCCTAAAGTCACATAGTGAGCTTAAAACAGGTGAGGTTTAAAATGAACCGTTCCCAAATCATAAACTCAGTCTGTTAATCACTATGGTCCTTTGAATCTGATAAAACAGATGGAGTCATTTCATATGAGATGAGTTAATTTTTGGCCCATGCATATCACAATTTTTCAGTATTTACAGTTCAGATCAAGTAACTTTTTAAACTTGTGGTTAAGATCAACTTAAACTAAAATGTTGTAGAACAATGTTGGTGCTTTCAATTCAAAGGAAAAGCTGAAAAATTCACTACAGTCCTTAGATCTATGACTTTAAAAGAACTGAAACCATGCTGCAATGCAGAAAATATAGATATGATTTTGGAATAAAGAACCAGATTTTTCATGCAGTGCAACATCAAAATGGCAATTACTTTAAATAATGGCTTTCAAGGGGGTGGCAGCCCCCCTCCCTGCTTTTATATCCTACCCAATCTGCCCTCCACCCCAAGTAACAAATGGCATGGGCTTATATACTGCTTTGAATGGGACTGATGAACATGGGAAGGATGGCTTTGCGTGAGTGGAAGTGGTTTCAGCTCAAGCAAAAGTATGTTTTTGGATACAAGCCAATTGTACAGATGATATTTTATATCCAGTTCACAGTACAGCTAATGACAAATGTGGAAAACACCTGAAGTCTGAAATACCATTTCCCCTCATGTTACTGCCTTAAATGCTTAACATTTTCACTGCATATATTAAGCTTTTGTTAAAAAAAACCCTATATTTACAAGTTAAAGGTTAGAAAGTAAACAGTTTTATATTGTCTAAATTGAGAGTGAATTTATCTAAGAAAAATGAATTGTGAAAAAATTAGAAAAGCAAATATTGTCATTTTGGAACCAGACGCACACCACCACCTGGGCTGGCACTTTAGTAGTATCTTTGTGATCTACAGTGCGACCTTTTGCCTATCTAACTCAGAAGTAGGCTCCGGGAGTTCAAAAGACATTCCCAAGTAAGTGTATATTTCATTCACAGGGTCACATACCTTAGCTCAGTCATCAGTTCAGACAGAACCCTAAGCGACACCGCAGGCCAGCAACCATGGTGTTGAGCAGATGCTGCTCAGGAACACCTTCTCAGATTGCCCCTCCAAAGAGGAATGGAACCACTGCAGATCAGTGCCTCCCTGTAGCACTGCAGGAGGATGCCATGATCAATGGCACCCAAAGCCACCAAGGTCCAGCTGGACTGCCTAGAAGGGGTGTGCAGCTGTGGCCCATTCAGTCTTGGGTTCTTTGGAGGTGGGACTATCATGCACCTGGTTCTTATTCCCAGGCACTACAGCAGGTGTGGGCATGATTTGGTGTGGTTTGGGATCAGGTTGGATTTTGGTTATTGTGGGTTTATTATTACTTTATTGTTTTGATATTGTTGTATTGTTTTATTTTGATATTGTTGATGTTATCTTAGTTTTGATATTCTTTGATATATGGCTGTTGCATTGTTTACTTTGATAGTTTTGGCATTATATATTGATACTGTTTGCTATTCTGATATTATTCCTTTATACCTTGTTCCATATTTACATACATTTTTTCTTTTTGATTCCTTGTATTATGTATTTTCTGCATACTGTTTTATTGTGCATTTCTATACTGCCCAGAGAGGCCTAATGGGCTATGGAGCAGGTTATAAATATAAATGAAGATGAATATGAAAATAGGTGCCCAGCCACAGCAAGAGAAACAAGCAACCAGAATATGGGCACAGACTGGCAATCTTTCTCTAATCTGTACTCTCAGGCTGCTTTATTCCAAACAGACTTTTTTAGTCTGCCACATCCAGAACTGTGATAAATATAAATTGCTGGCATGACATTCTAGAGTCCTTAGAACTGATGTAATTTGATTAGCTGGTTAGATTTGTATCTTGCCTTTCTGCCAAACATGGTGTTCCACTTTTGTATGCACAACTTCTGATTTATTATTATTATATCAAGAATGTGTAGCTGTTTCACTTTCAGATTGTAATTGAAGTCAATGTTATTATCCTGAAACATTTGTTGAATGATAGCATATACAGAAACAAAGCTTTAGAAATTTTCTAAATTGTTCACAGATTTATTTTTAAGAACCAAAACAACATAGTAAGGGTTGCTATGCAGGTTCAAATTACTTCACTGTATACTTTGGCAGCAATGATTTGATAATAACCATAGAAATATTTGAAAACAAAATGTTTTGCAGGCCTTCAACCTTTTACACCATGTAAAATGTCATTAACATTTGCAGGATTTGAAGACAGGAATCTGGACAATAGAAGCACAAGGTGCCACCAATTTGCTCATCCTGTTCCAGTGAAAACAAATTAGACCTGAAACTCAGTTTGATAGCCAAACCAATGCTGGCTTAAATCTAGTTTATGAAAGTGACTTGTTTGAGTTTAATAAATTACAGGTCTGTGTTCACACTTTACATTAAACTGTTTCTACCTGATATACTCACTTGTTTGCATGAGCAGCAACTTTGCAGTTCATAACACAGTGGCACAAGTAGCCAGGATTCCTTTCTTTAAATGATGTGTGAATGCAATCAGTGCCTAGGCAATATCTGCACTGAAACTGTAAAATAACTTTACTTCATTGATTTCACAATCAAACACACGTAAGTTAATGCTAAACCATTTAGACTGATTTGCACATAACTAAGGCAAATTTGGTTTAGCTGAACTGCTGTATGTTTGTATGCCTAAAATCATCCTGTGCAGTTCTAGTCATGCTATAAAACCATGGTTTTAAGCTGGCTTACCAATCTCAGCTTGAAGTATCTATCGCTTGGCAGTATGTACAAACCCACAGTCTTGCCTGCTTTGTTTCTATGTCCCATCTAGTCCTTAAAGTCAGTTTTTCTGGTGTTTTTCTGCAGTGCACCCTTCTTCCCCACATTCCTCGAAAATAAGTTTCTTCCCTCAGCCAACTTACCTTTAGAAAGTCCTCTCTATTGAGCCTGAAACAATTTGCTTTCAAAGAATAAAGTTGTTCTTGCTTTAGACAGATGTTAGAAAAATAGCCACTGGTGCCTTTTAAAATTAACTTTCTCTGCAAAGCCATAGTGACCACTGTTTTTTTGTTTATAACATCTGTCCTGGACACCATATTGCAAGTACAACTTTACTCTTTGAAGACAAAATGTTTCACCTATGTATATTATTGCTTTCTTGATGACCAGAAAATAGAAACTTGTATCTTTACAGGGATGAACGGTTACCCGAGTCATGGACTGGTGCTGGTCAAGTTAAGCGCTCACTTCATTTGTGCTCAGCTGTGAAACAGATGGTGGCTATGTGTACATAAATATTTCTTTGCACAGAGCACATTTTACACAACTTACAGCTGAGTAATTGTGTGCTACTTTGAAAAATTGGAGCTTTTCACCACAGACTGAAATAGGTAAAGATCGAACTATCTTTTGGGAATAAATGGCAAGCATTCATCCTAGCATGCTTGGCTGGATGCTAGGCAGTAGCTATTGCTAAAGAGAGAATGGAGACTTCCCTTGGAAATTGTTCTGAATGGCAGAATGTCCATGTATATTCATATGCTCATTGGCCTCCCATTAATCACTTATGGGGGTGCTAATTACAATTTCAAGAAAAGCTTATTACTCTGCCAGGTAAAATCTTGAAGACATAACATGCTCTTACATTGTTCACTTTTTCTACAAACTCTAGAATCAAGCCAGTATTGAGTATGTGTAAGAAGTACAGCCCTGAGGGCAATTTGCCTGCCTTCTGGGAACAGCCAAAGTTTTCCTACAAGAGCTGCTGAAGCAGTTTGTATATGGACCAATAATAAACAAGCTGGTGACACAGGAACATCAGAGAACACCATGAAGACATCTGGGATATGAGTGGCAGAGGAAAATAGTAAAGGAAAACTTAAAGCAAGATTTATTTGCTTGCCTGTGAAACTAATCTTGACTTGCTTAACAAATCAAAGTTAAGTGTTACATGGTATGAATGTACTGCATAGAGGTTGGTGGGGAAAGCAGAAACATGGGTCAAGGTTGGGGTGGTCCACCAGGCCCCCTGAGGCCTTGTTCTGTGGGCCACTTGCCACTCAGAGCCCCCCGTTCCTCCCTATCCTGCATCCCAGTGATGGCACAGCATGATTGTAGTGAGCTCTCCGAAGCTGAGGATCAGCATGCCAATTCCAAGAAAGAAGGAGGGGCTGGACAGGTTTTCTGGATGGGAGAAGCAGGGAAGAAAGGGATAGGTCACCCCAGAGAAGCGGTCATTGAGCTTCGGCTGTGGAGCAAGAAGGAGCTGCCTGTGGTCTCTGCACAAATTCACTGTGTGGCCCCCAGCCCCCATGTCAAAGTCCTCATGTGACCCTTGAGGTACGAAAAGTTGGACTGCCCCGGACTAGGTAGCAATTGGTTTGTTTGTTTTTCTTTTTTTGGCAAAGTCTAGATATGCACAGATAGTATTTTTGTAGGTTCTGTGCAGAGGAACTGCTCCATAAGTGGTGCTTAGGGATGATCCCACTCCGGCCTGCAGGGAACCACATCTTCCCTCACTCTAGGACACTACTCAAGAAGCAGTGCTTATACAGAAGCTACACCCTGGTGTTTTCTCCTCCTGGCTACTCCTAGCTACTCTTCAACAGCAGCAAAAGAGATGTTACAAACAAGCTAAACAGCACAGCATGTGTAAAGCAGAGAATTCCTGCTTGCTTTTGTGATGCCAATGGCAAATTTCCTCTAACTGGAACAATAGATCCAACCATTTTCATATATGTCATGCAGTAATCAGTCACTGAAAAAGAGACATGACTAAACGAACATGTCAGCCGACAGCTTCAACAGGAACTTCCTCAGTCTTAGTGACACTTGAAATGCAAATGCAGGTCCTTTGCTACCCCAGCTAAACCTGGTTAGGTTGTTGCACGTGGCTAACGAAAAGAATGAGAGTACACATCTTGTACCACACGAAACACACACACAGAATGAGGAAAAGCTTGTTGAAAGCATTCAGTTACTCCAGAGTAAAATCAGTGACATCTCAATTGCTTTGTTAATTGGGGCATTATTAATGGAGACATTATTGTGGGTCTATTAAAACAAATGCAGAATTTGCCATTACTACATTTTTAACACAAAAATGATTTAGCACTTAAGCATTCCAAACTGGAAAATCTGGGAAGAATTAAAGAAAACAGAAGTCAGCCACGATGTTACTTTCTGCTAGTATTTCCTTTTTATGAGGTTTTTTTTTGGGGGGGGGGGGAGGGGTTAAGGGAGAATTATTCACTGCAATAAAAGGTATTTATAAGGTTAGGAACCAATTTTTCTAGCAAGACTGCTGATCTCTGTATCAAGAGCTTTGGATAAAATGTCTCATATTTTGTCTCATATTTTGATGCTTGTAGCCAGGAGAGGCCTGTTAAGAGCCATACTGAAAATAATAAAAAGTGGAATACCTTTTTTGCTGTTGTTGGGAAAGGTAAATGTGACTAAACTATTTTTAATGTACATATTCCCCTAGAAAACATGTTTGTTTTTCAGAAGTCACAAGTACTAATTTGGTCATTTCAGTGTAGAACTCATAGCATGAAATCCAACAGTGTCCAATGGAAGGGATACCAACAGTGGAATGAAATTTCATCCCTTCAGCCCCTTTCCAGATTCTAACCTAGAGGTTGGTGATTCTCCTGAACAGGTGGGGGATACACAGGAAAGGAGAGGAAAATCCCACTGCACAAGTCTACCGCATGTTACCCCACATTGCTTGAGCATCCACCTCTTTCTCTTCCTGTGGGGTGGGGGGAATTGAGTATGCACAGAAGTGATGATAGCCTGAAATACCCAGAGGGTGTACAAAAATATCCTTGCTACAAGGTTTGGTAAATCATAGGTTTGCAGATGCTTTCTCATACTGTCATTAGCTGTGCTCAAGTGGATGCTTGGAAATGAACTGATTATGTAAACACAAAACTCAGGAAGGATGAATTTAAGTTTATCTTTTTCCACAAAGTTATGTACCAGAACATACGTCAGAGAAAGCAACTTCTTGCTTCCACTGTAGTGAGGCTTGGGAGAAAGAGGGAAAGGATTTTGGGGGCAGGCTCAGAATCAAAGGGCAGGCCAAAAAGTGGGAATAGCAGCTGAGCATTATCTGAGGCACCTCAAGGGGACCGAAATGTGAAAGACAGATGCTGGTCTGCTCAAGCAGATTCTGAAGGATTAGATTCTGGGTGTTTAAGTGGAAGCAGCTGGGATCCTCTGCAGGAGGTTCAGCCAAAGGGAAAATATAACCTGCGAGGTTGCGGAATGACAAGTCCATCCTGAATGCTGGTGAGGCAGAGGCAATCCCAGTAATAAAGTGGATGGAATAAAGCAGTGTAAAAGGAAGGGAAAAACATGGTTGCATGCCACAGGTTTCCTGTACACTTAATGAACAACCAGCATCCATGAATAGCAGGATAGGGAGCTCAGAAACAATGGCGAACACAAGCAGTGTTGCTATTCTATAGGGTGGTGTGGCAGCCGACAGAAGGGTTGCTATGCTCTCACCAAGAAAAGGAAAACAACATTTCAGGGACCAAAGGAAGGTGGCTCCTATCTTTTAGATTTAAAGTCTGTCAGACTATGCCTTCTGGCATATAGGATTACAGATGCAAACAGCCTCCTCTCTCCCAGCAGATCTGCATCTCTTATTTGAATCAAGAACATATAAATCATAACATTCTGAAATGCCCCTTGTATGAGGGCTAAAGAAACAATTATTGGGAAAGAGTGTATTTAAACAACCTGTTCTGATCAGAAAATCCTCTCCTTTTTACTGGAAGCTTTCGCTCTTTTGTTACTCTGGCCAGCTTTTATGTTCTACCAGCAAGGGCATTCCAGGCAAAAAGGAGCACAAAGGATCTGTGTAGTTAAGTGCTGGGGATAAATCAGTGTAAATTAGGATTTCATTAGGTTTTAAAAATGATTTTTTACTACAACTTTTGCAACTATATTTTGTACACAGCATCTATGTGGAAGTTGTCAAAGCAAAAGGCTAGTACAGTGATGATGAGGATGAAGTTAATGACACATTAGAACATCTTTTATGATAGTTTTACTGCTTTCTTGGCTATTTCTCTTCTGCCAAAAAAAAAAAAAAAACCCCAAAAGAAAAAAAACCCCAACAACACCCCACTGTTGCTGCTGCTGCTATTGTTGTGCTATTTGGACAATAATGACAGGGTTAGCAGGTGTATTTTAATTCTACTAGGCCAACTGTTAATAGGAGAGCAACTGAATATATTGAATTGAATATATTAAATATTGAATATTAAAATGATCATTCATGAGTTATAGTTGAATTCTATAATCCACAATAAAACTACTGAGAAATATAGTATCTTTAATATTTATAATATAACATGGATTTGTTTTTGTAGAAGCCAATATGCAGAAAATGCACCACTGATGTGAAGATACACGTAAAATAATCATGCAAATCTTGAGAAGTAGCAGAAAGCAGAGCATAAAAGGACTGGGATGATGGAAGTTTCCCTGAAACAACTACAGAAATATCTGGAGGTTTGTAGGGAGGGAATCACTTTCTCCTAAGTCCTGTTGGACTGAAGCTGGACAATGAAGGGAGGTTTTTATCTTGTTTTTCTTCTTAAAAATTTCTTTCCCCGTTGATTCCAACAGGACAAAAAGTAACTATGTCAGTTCTAGGACTGGCATAGTTTTTCTCATCAGTGGAGGGGAAGGTGTATCTGGGAAATGAGGGTCCTTGGGATCCAGTAGATCCAAAGCCTCCCCTGATCCATCCTTGTTTGCCCCTATTTTCCATGGCTGAGCTCTGCTGCCTATCAAAAAAGTGGATCAAAGTAGATCTCCCTCTTCTCCTACAAGGAAGGAGTCCTACAGTTTCTTATGGCACCTGGATGATCTCTTAGTGATCACAGAATTACATCTGTAAAGACCACATTTTGAAATCCCTTCAACCTGATTCTTAAAAACTTTGGAACAGGTGCAGAAGTTAGGTTGGGGAGACAATGAGCTGTGTTTATTTACCATAGTTGATTGTTTTGGCTTCCAAAAGCTAGCATAGATATATTGTCCAGAAGTTATGTTTAAATTTTATTTTAAAAGGAGAAAAGCCTGTTTTCGAGAATACCAATGAGAATTTGTTGGACCAACAGATGAAAATAGCATTGTATGCCAGCTATTTCTGTATTAAATAATTAGTCAGACATGTTCCTTTGGTATAAGGCACAAATTAATGCACAAAAAGTATGGCTCTAAAAGATGTATATGACAGTATAGGCCATCTTAATGGAAGAGTTTAGTGTAAAATGTTGCCTTATTTGTTATCATCTGCAAAATAGTGTGCTTATTTAAAAATAAGAAGCATCTCTGTACTGTTCAATAAATTTAAACATGTGATTAAGTTATGTACATCTTGTTCTGAAATTTTTCATTATTTCTACCTCTCAATCAGCTTGACAGCCTTTACAGATCAAATAAAAATGTTGCATTGTTCAAAGTGAAGTTCTGCTCCAGGCAGCAGCTGCTATCAAGGCAACATATTTCTGAAAATATAAAGCACTATTAATGATTATTATGTTTCTCGTAACTCTATTAAGCATTTGACAATTTTAAAAAATCTGACAGTATTAGTTTCCCTATGTTTACAGACAACGTTTTTTCAGTCTGTGTCATGAGCACTAATTCCAATGTAAATATCGAGGGAGGAGGGACGGGGACTGACCAGCCTTTTGTTTTAGGGGTGTTAATGATGAGCCACATTGAACCAGCAAGTCATTCATTGTCCCAGCTTGCATTTTTCTATAATAGGCCCAGGCTATAGGTCCATAGGGTGTCATGAATTCCCCTTCCTTGAATATATTCTTGCCTGAAAAGGATCAAGCTCTGCTCCAGGAGAGCAGCTGGCTTTTTATATTTCTTTAATGGGTGTAGGCAGCGGGTTTTGTCCTCCCCCACTTCTTTCCTCTTCTTCCATCAGAGCAAACACTGATGGAGTAGGCCTTAGGTCAGAACAAGCTTTAACTGCCATGATAAGCTATGCAAATACTGGCTACCATCTCTCTCTCTCTCTCTCTCTCTCTCTCTCTCTCTCTCTC
>NW_025335268.1:60372272-60399772 GCF_004798865.1 Varanus komodoensis
CCCTGGTCTCGAAGGGACAGGAAGTCCCGTGAGAGTGATGGAGGCCCAGTAAACCAAAGCGACCCCCCCTCCCCTCCCCTCCGGCCGTGAACAGTGCTGGACCATATACCCGGGCGGGCACAATTGAGAGAGGGCAACATCCCCCCCCTCTCCCGCCCAGGTCTCCGTTATACAGGCCAGGTCGGCCCCCTCATCCACAATCAAGTCATGGATGAGGGCAGATTTGTTATTGGCCGACCTGGCATTAAACAACAGCACCGTCAGGCCCGAGGGGCGACTGACAAGACTCCCTGGCACCTTCTGGCTGGGAGCAAAACCAGAAGTAGGGACAGGTGTCAGCCATCTGTCCCTCCTTCTTCTATGCGGACACGTTAAGCCCCCACCGCTATTACGTCCATTGCCCATCACCACACCAATGGCGGCGCCAGTGCGCTCCCCAGGAAACTCAGGCGGCAACATGGCCAGGGACGACTCCATAAAAACAAGTTAAAACACTTTAAAATTATAAAACATTTAAAATTGGCCGTTCAACAGAAGGGACTGCCACAACAAAAGAGCAAGTCCCCTGGCCAGCCTAGCCCCCCCCGAACAGCCCCCCCAAACGGCGGCAAACCGCCCTTTGGCCGACGCCCTTTGGCCGCCGGCCCCGGCCGCTGCTGGTGCTTTGTAGCCGCCGGCCGCCCGACGCCCCACCCCGTCAGGGCACGCCTGCCACGTGTGCAGGGGCGTGGCAGGGCAGTCAGGTAGCGGCGGAGTCGGCGGCGCGGAGCGGTCTTCGTGCGGTCTTCGGGCGCGTGCGCGGCGTGGTCTTCGGGCGCGTGCGCGGCGCGGTCTTCGGGCGCGTGCGCGGCGCGGTCTTTGGGCGCGTGCGCGGAGCGGTCTTTGGGCGCGGTGCGGTTCTCGGGCGCGGGCGCGGTCTCCTGCCAGGTGTTGTTCCTCCTGCCGGCGCTCCCCCCTGCAGCACTTTGTAGCCGCCGGCCACCCGACTATCATATCTATAAGTACTATCATATCTGCCCTTTTCCTTCTTCTCTCCAGGTTTCAATGTATGAACGCTTTCATGCATTCCTTATGGAACTTAAGTTCCAGCCCTTCATCTCCCTGGTTGCCTGCTTTTTGACATGCTTAAAATGTGGCTCCTAGAGCAGGGCACATACTTGACAGAAGCTAGGGACTAAGACTGAGCCTTTATAAAATGAGAGAATATTTGTCTAGAGGTTGGCTCATCTCCTGTGAGAGTTACCTACTTAAAACCAGTTGAGTCCAGCCACAGGCTTAACACCTTGGTGAGAATTAGAGCGATGGGTACAACATCACTTCCCTCACCACACCTCACCTGAGTAAAGCAGCTTGGAGAGACACTGCATTGGAGAGAAGGTAAGTACTAAATTATCTATGATTCCTCTATCTGCTGTATATGAACAATACTGTTGTATTATTCTGCTGCATATTTTTTTTAAAATGTTTCATTGTTGTAGTGTCTTCCTGTTGTATTTCAAACATTGCAGAGAAAGACAGAGATTGTGCTTGGCCATCATTTTATTACTCTGACAGATAGAAACAAACAAATGAAGAGAACAAATCTTAGCCTGGGAGGCTTTATTTTGTCCTGTACTCGGCACTGCGTATTCCCTGACACCAGCTCTTTGACCAGGTCTCCAAGGGCATCATTAGCTGTACCTTCAGTGTAGGAAGGTTCAGCAGTAGAGATATAGCTTACAGTAGACTCTATGCCTTCATCTTATAACAAGCCAAAACCAATTACAAATAATGAGACATAAGCTGGGGCCAGAAAAGTTGGCAACCATACGGGACACAAGATAATTTAAGGTATTGTTAGTGTGTCACAAAGTCAACACTGAAACTTTCAGACTGTCTGCATCTGTTGCATTTCTTGAAAGTGGCTCAATCCAAGGGCTATCTAGAATGTGTGGACTGAGCAGACAATGTTGGCTGGAAAATAATGGCTGGCCCCATCTGACTACTTTTGATAGCACAGCCATCATGGAATCATCTCCCCATGTGTCACAAAACTTTCCCGAATATTCTCTTTGTTGGGCTTTTCAATAGTGTATGAAAGAAATTGCAGCATGTTCGAAGACAGACAAAGCAACAGTAGTGTAGTGTAGTGGTTAAAGTGTTGAACTACAACTTGGGACATCCGAGTCCCACTGCCCATGAAACTTACCAAGTGGCTTTGCATCAGTCACTCACTCTCAGTCTAACCTACAAAGAGTTGTTGTAGGGATAAAAACAGAAAGGAAAAGAACATTATGAAAGCCACCTTGGGTTTCTTGTAGGAAAAAGGTGATGTATAAATATAATAAATAAAGATAAGCAAACAATCACCTACAAGGTGTTTTTGAGAGCTGGAATGAGAGGGAAATGAAGGGTAATAGAAGGTTAAGTTTGAAATACAGAGATTTCAGGGTTCCTAGGGGAAGGAAGTTATGGGTCCATGTTTCTGTTCCTGTCTGGACAGTGAAGTAAAATGAAGTAAGAACACAAAGGAAAGGAGAAATAGAGGCCTGAGTAGTTGAGTTTTCAGGAAACTATACATGTAAACAAAGACTGAAATGAAGGAGAACATATTTGCTTGTTTAATTAATGAATGGCAGAGCAAACCTAACTGGAGTTGGTGAGGAACAAAAGTCAGTCTAGGAACTCAAAAAGAAACATATGTTGTAACCTTATGATGATCCATATTTGTGCTCTTAAAGAAGCACACAACTTGCCCCAGGCTGCACGGAAGTCCAAAGTTTGATGCTCCTTTGCTCATTTATGAACATTTTTCACTCAGATCAGTCTTTTGTAATGGTATATCCAAACACTGCTGTTGTCCTCCTATGTGTCATCCATCTGAAGGAAACCTTCTGAGGCTGTTATCAGTAATCGTAAATGGATTATTATGTTTTTCAGACTTTTCTGGCAGCTTGCTCAGATGCACATGATCATATTTCTTCCTAGAAGTTTCAATTTAAGCATGCCATTCAATGGCAGGTGATACTTCCAGAGGGGAATCTGAGGGGAGCAGTGAGTTACCAACCTCAAATGTCAACCCCTCAATTGCCTGAAATAGCATGTAGGTGCAGCGCCGTTTTGCTCATCCTTAGTATATAAATTTTTTAAACGAGAATAAAATCCATTATCTCTGCTATCTATGCTCATCTCATCTTGCTGCTACTGCCATCACAAGCCAGGCTGGAGTGTGCCTCTCCCAACCCAGAAGTTCTCAGAATCATGAAGTGGATCATGGGCAGACAGAGAGGCAAAGCGTAATCCTCACCATCTCCACTCCATTCTGATTTTACTAGCTGGGGTGGTCTCCAGCTCATCCCACCCAAAGGCTTACATAACTGATATCACTGTGTGAAAATCATCAAGCTCATCAGCTTGGGGAAGATGGGCCATATGGCTCCTTGTTCCTTCTGCCTGCTGTGGCTGGAGTGATAAGATGCCAGCAGATTTACAGAAGGCTGATCTCCACCTGGTAAGGACAGCAAGGTTTGGATGCATTAGAGTCGTTTCTTGCAAGGTCAAGTGACTGAATCACTTTTCAGAAGTTCACTAAGACCTCATTGTTTAAATTACAACCAACCCATTTCCATCTCAGCTGGTTGATATCAGCATTCTGTGCCTGAATGAACTTGTTTTTCTCTTCCTTCCTCATTTTCCTTTTTTGTCATGCCTTTCAGATTGCAAGCTGGAGCAAAGGGTTGAGTTTTCCTCTTATTGATTTGGGAACCTTTCTAGCAGAAGAGCAGGATAAGCATGTTTCCAATAAATATAGCTACTTATTGGCTAGAGTTCAATGCTCGTCCAAACTCTTCCTCCTGAGGCGTGGCATCAGCAGAATGGAGGTTCCCGTCTAAAGGACTTATTCCAGTCTTGGACAGAGAATTGCAGTGGAGTGAGTGATCATTGCCTATCATTCGCAATGCCACATGAGTTGTGGAAATTGTGTCTCCTGAGAATTTCCTAATTGTTTTTGAATCAAGTCAATTATGAAGCTGAGTGCATGTGGCAAGAGAGGCATTTGATTTTCACACATGGTGTCGCCTACTCCCCTCCACCTGTGAAGGGAAAATATGAATTGCACTGAGGAAGTAGGCTTTCCATGTTTATAGTTAAACCTGACAATTCCCCACCTGGAGAGGGCTTAGAGTGGTGTGGAGTTGTATGAAAATGTGCACTGAATAATGGAGAAGAATGGCAATTTTCACTTATCAAGCGAAACAGCAATTGCCTAATGGTTCATTTCATGAGTAAGTGGCAGTCTGGCTTTCTGCCTGGATTTTTGATTTATGCTGTTGTCCAGAAAATACCCCCGCCTCCCCTGGCAAATTACAGCAAAATGGTATATATTATCAGTATATGCAGACCCTGGGAAACTTGAGTTATGCAAACAACTTTGCTCCCACAGAAAAGAATTAGTAACAGAAATGAAAATGCACAAAATGGGCAGAAACTGAAAATATCAGGTACTGTAATAGGTTCTCGAGCTTATATGGAGGCAGTCTGGGCTTTCTGAAATTTCAAGAAATATTTACTATAAACAAATGAGCACTTTTTAGGGTTTGGAAACATTTTAATTCTCCTTTAGATGTGCTGGTTATAGCATTTTAAACAGGTGAAAACAAAGCCTAGCTTCAAAGGAAGTTTTTCTTCCTCACAGAACCATAGCAAGAGATGAAACCCCTCTGGAACTTCTCTGCGCTTAATAATGATTACTCCTCACTGCTAAGTTATAAGTCTTTCTTTTCCCTGCATATATAGCAGCTTTAAACATATAAAGCAAAGATCAGAAATGAGATCTCATTAAGGATATTTTGATTGTTTTGATTTTTGCATTTCCTATAGATTATATTTGTTTTATGTTTTTAAACCCTAGATGTTTTTGAACTCTTCATGTTTTTATTACTGCAGTGAAGTTAACATTAAATATATAACAGTATCCATGTCATAAATAAGTGGATGGCCATGTTGAATCTGCGTCAGGATGGCAATTTGAGTTTTAGTGCTAAGTAAAATATGGCTAATTGCATGTTTTGCAATGAAATGTCCATACTACTTTTATAGCAGTGATTTGTCTCATTTATTATGTTCTAAAATGACAAAAAATCATGAATGTTAAGCATTAAACTATAATCCTCGAGTTTGTTGAAGTGTAATTGAATGACAACTTAAGACTTCAAAAAGTTTCATTTTTGCTGGCATAAAGACAAAGTGAATTATTAATTCATGTTTTTTAGACATGTAATTCAGTCTTGTCCTATTTTTGTTTCCCCCTTAATTACGTGATAAGTTCTAGCAAAGAAAGAAAAATCAGCTTGAAAAAGTTAATTTAATGTCCTCATTTTCATTTAAGTAGCCAATTACATGCAATATGGAAGATTTACCAGTGACAAGTGTTCTTCAATTTCATTTGTAAATGCATATAAATTCACCCTTATTTTTTCTTGTTTTGAGAGAATGATCAGATAATATAATAAGAGCCCTTTAATTTAAGAAAGTACTTTTTAATTCTTTCCATAAGTTTAATTACACTAGTCCAAAAAAAGTTGATTTCTTGTTCTTACATAGCTATCCTTTCCTAATGGACAATATAAGAATCAATTTTATCATCTTTATATATTGATAGAAAATATACGTATAAATAAAAATATTACTGAAGTAGGGATATTTTATTTTATTTTGGAAAAGAAAGGCAGCTCCAGATCCAGAGCCAGATATTCTGTCTGTTTTAAAAGGGTTGATAACAATTCAGAAGGTGGGAGAATGAATTTTGAGAAGATCATGAGAAGATCTGTACAGAGTCAGCTAGATCTGCACAGGACAATATGCACAGCTCAGGTGTACCCTTGAAATGTATGGAGGGCATGATGCCAAAGAGCTTAGCAGCTAATAGCTCCCTAATTAAGTAAGCTTTCCTAAATAAGCATATCCCAACTGGTTCTCTTTACATGAGAAAACATTGAACTGATTCCTTATACAGTGAATCGTTTGCATAAGTAAAGTGGTTAATTTCTGTATTGTGCCTGTTCTTCCTGGTGTTTCATAAGAATCTTGCCATTTGTTGATTAAGCCACAGCACTGCTTTTGCTCTTAAGGGTGTGCGTTCATTTTAATATAAATGAAAATGGGGGCCTTTTGCTATAATTTTTATCCATTCCAAAATAAATGCACAGATATGCAAACTGATATGAAAAAGTGACATCTTTTGGTACTGCTTCCAGGAGAGGGAATTGCCTCTCTTCTGTCGCAGGAATGGCAAAAAAGCAGACCTTGGTGAGCCACTGTCAGTGTCTGGGCACCAGAACCCAGACAACCAGTACAATATACAGGCCCATTCCAAATCAGAGTCAGACAGTCCAGAGATCAAAGTGGATAACAGAAGTGCAAGGTAGCCCAATCCGAACAGAGCAGAGCAGTCAATGCCAGTCAGGAATTGAAAGCCAGAAAGACAAGCCGTGGAGAAGCAGATACCTTGGACTGGAGCAGAAGCTGGAGCAGGTGAAGCTGGGCATGGTCCAGAGGCAGAAGCAGTTTCCAGAAGGCACAGAGAGCTCCAGCAACATCAATACCTTTCATTGCTGAGGCCATATCTGAAGGGAAAAGCTGGTTCTTATATAGCTCTTCTCTCAGGGCTCCCAAGTGGTGCTCATAACATCCCAGGTGGCTGTGATTGACTGTGGACCCAGTCTTGCAACCACCAGAGGACGGAGCCCTAGTGCTGCCCCAGAACCTCACAGCCACATCACATTGTTGATGGAAATCCAGCTTGTGATCCACAACAATCCCAAGATCCTTTTCACTTGCAGTATTGTTGAGCCAAGTGTTACTGCCCCTGTAACAAAGTGTTCGGTTTCCTTTTCCTAGGCGCAGGATTTGACATTGTCCCTACTGAACATAATTCTGTTGTTTTCAGCCCAGTGCTCCAAGTTATCAAGATCATCTTTGATCTTATTTCTGTCCTCCAGGGCATTAGCTACCTCCCCCCTCCAGTTTTGTGTCATCTGCAGATTTGATCATTGTTCCCTGCACTTCCTCATTATTAATGAAAATGTGGAGGAGCACTGGGCCCAGGACTAAACCTTGTGGTATCCCCCTTGTGGTATCCCACTTGTTACCTTTCCCCAGTTTGAAATGATCAGTGCTGTTGGTAACATTTGCTGCTTGGATTTGTTTAGCAGGTGCACAAAGAGACCACAAGAATGATCTAATATCAGTCCTACAGGAAGTAGAGTCAGCGAGCTAAATGAAACTTAAGTTGCACCTTTACTGAAAACATGTCTTCCTTCATGAGAGAAAATGGCTGCCAAGGAAGGAATGTGTTGGAAACAGAATCAACCCTGAGAATGAAATGGTGCATGCCAGGGATGGAAGTGCAATCCCCCACCCCATTTAACGTGCCATGCATATCTGTTTGAGATATTTTTCACACAGTGAAGTCCTGGTACCAAAAGTGGGCCAAGATGGGGTGGTGGAACCTACCTCAAACTATGGAACTCAGATGGGTTTAGCAAGAGCGCAGATTTACTCTGTTCCTGCATATATTCCACATATTCCCCCTATTTTGTAGCCAAATAGGCATGTGTGTGTTTAATAAACACAGGCATGCCTGATTTTGTTCAGACCAAAAGAGCAAGAAATGGATTCATACAGGACATAGGCACAGAAGGTTCTTAATCAAGAGAGTCTGTCAAACCATGCTTCCTACCTTATGGGTGTATGTATGCTGTGGATCATGGCAATACCATTTCTTCAAGCCGTGTTTCTGACATTAGCTCAGCGTACATTTCCAGACTGAGGGTTATTTAAAACAAGCACATCCCAAGGAAGCAATTTTGCTTAGAAAGAATCATCACAGGCAAAATATTAAATGTCTTGCATTTCTCTGCCCACCCCGACCACCCCAGCTTAACTCTCTCAACTTCTCTCTATGCCTGGCAGTGAGTGCGTGGCAGCTGTGTGAAATATCACCAGGATGCTATACTGACGTTTTGTTGATAAGATTTGAATTAAAATATAGTCCTGCTTTGCAAATAGACAGCACTGCACCACCTTTATCAATTTCAAACACACTTAGCCTTTTCATGCATAAAACTTACAGTAACATTTCACAGAAAGAATTTTCCTAAAAGTGGGGGAATTGAGGGGTTGGGTAGGGGGCATGAGAGAGAGGAGAAAAAAGACTGTATTTCATTTATGATCAATTCCCTGTAGTGCCAGGTTGAACCAAAAATGTGAGACATTATAAATCCTTGTTTCACTTCTCTGCGTTTATTTCACTGCAAATGTCTTATGCAAATGTGGGACATTAACATACCCTTTCTTAATGCAGTATCTCATATATTCCTCATAGTTTCTTCTCCTTCATTTTTCTGTTTCTTCCTGTTCAAAGGATACATTTATTGAAGGTTGCGCTTTATTTTTTTAAATCCCTTAAGCGTCTATTATCCAATTGTTTTGTCAATTTTATAAAACACTCACAAAGAAGACACATTTATCATTTCTAATTTATCAGTTCAGAAATGTCACTTGGATTCATTAAGTGCATATATAACCATGGAACAGCAACTGCATGGAACAGAGAAAGTCTGAAGCTACTCCAAGTACCTGGGCATGAGCTTGCTAAATGGTGGGGTGGGAGAGCCACTTCCTATTCATTTAAATAAGTACCCATTTAGTTGCCACTGAAGCATTTGGTCAATAATCTCAATAGATCCTGAGAGTTCTAAGGACACATTCACTTGGCACATTTATTCCCCTATAAAGGATCACATTTTTACTAATTCTCATACCTGAATTTCCATGAAACAGTGGACACTCTGTAACATTCCTGGATTCTAGTTCCTATCAGCCCTGGCCAGCATGCACATTGGTTGGGAAAGATAGGCACTGTAATACAGCAAGGTGCCTCTTCCCTCTAATATACTAGCAATGGACTTAACTTGTTAAGTGTGGATCTTTATATGCACAGGAACATAGGAAGCTGCATTACACTAAGCTAAACCATGGGTTGATATAGCCAGTATTGTCAACATTGACTGGCAGCAAAAGCACTCCAGAGATTCAGACTGGAGTTTTTCAGAAGTATGAAAACACAAAAAAGTCAAAAAAATATAAGAAGGGAACTTCAACTATAATCTAGAGAGAAAAGCACATAACCAGTGGTCACACAGTACTGCTTGGCTGTTTGAGGAGAAAAAGCAAGAAATGGGGTGACAAAATAGAATAGAGTATCCTGGGAAGGGGCCCAACTGGCTGGCCGACTGGCTGCTGGAGCTACCTCCTTGAATGGTGTACCCTGTACTGCAAGACTTCATTGCTGATCTTACATCTGTTCCCTGGAGCCAGACTTCCCTCCATGTGTCTGCTGGCATACTGCTCATCCCCATCATTCGCAGTAGCTGTGATGCACCTTAGTAGCACCTTAAAGACCTAGACAGAAGACATGCTCCTGAAGTTCAAGTAGAGAATGAGTACCAAGTATGAATAAGCTGCAGAAGCATCTTGTTGCAGTTTTGTGTTGTTCTTTGAATTGCCATTTTATGAAGGGTCACATTTATTTCTAACCAAATTAGAAAATTCTAATGCCCCATTTGGAAGTTGCTCTGAAGATTTCCAATTGTAGATATAGGGTGGATAACTTCAATTATAACCCAAAAAGAAGCTGAACTGGCTAACGGAACTTAATTCATTTGCCCATCCCCAAAGCGTTCCCTGCGGTTGATTTTGAATTATATTAGTTTTGGATTTGGCATGTCATGCTTTGAAGCCACTCCCCAGATTTCTTTGTATCCTTACTTCACAGGTAAGTTTATAAAATTTTTTTAGTTTAATTTTCCCTGAGAGTTATTCATCTTCAGATGTAGCACTGCATGGTATAGAATAGGCAGGTTCCGATCCACCAACTATTCTGATCCATTCCTTTGAGGACTATTCACTCGTATGATAAAGATGATAATGGTTGTTGATGATGATAATTGTCGTGCCTGAAGCCCCGACAGAGACAGCATCTCACGAGGAGGTCTGGTGCTGAGGACCCTGTATCCAAAAGCCAACCCCGCAACCTAGCTTGGGGGTGGCTGAGCAGATAGCTGCACCTCCCACTGACTCCCTGCCCATTAAGCCAATACCCGAGCCCACATCAAAGCAAGAGAGGGAAAAGACACTATGAGTTCTACTCAGAAGGAGTCAGAGTGGGCAGTCCCTTCTCCTATTGATGCTGAACTTCCTGAACATGACACAGGAGATGCAGGGGGGCGTGATAGACTTTTCTCTAGCGACCAATCATAGAATTCTTAGAAGATATGAGCAAAGGCAGAGCTTGTTACGTCAGAGGGAAGAAAGGCGTGACCAGGAGGGCTAGTCCCAGGTGGGCTCAGGGAGGGACACCATTAGAGGATTAACATCTGCATTCCAAAGACCTCAACAGAAGAGCTTATCTATAGAGTTGTAAATCTTGTAGACAAGTAGCAATAAAAGACTTTAGTTTTATTGCTCGTGAACGTGAACATGTGGGTTGTTTACATGTTGAGTAGCACCGCGACATAATGACAGTGCAATGTTTAAATGATGGGCATGGTCCCAGGTCATTCAGTCAGGGCAGTGCTGCTATGGATTGGTGGAGGGGGAAACACAGTTGATCATGTAGAGGGCTGATTCATTTGATCACATGAACTGGGACTCTGCCTGCTTGAGCACTCACACACTCTTCTGTACCTGGATGATGGAGGGGAAGCCTCATGCCCACCCCCTGTCATTTGATAGCTGGCTGAGATGAACAGAGCACCAGGACAGAAAGCTGGTTCTGCTGGTATGTCAGTTGCTGAATAGTAGCTAACATGCGAAGCACTGCTAACTGCCAGGAAGGAAAAAGGACATGCCATTCAAAATGCATGGGGCAATAATTTCATCTCTTTTCTTTCACCACGACCTGTGACATTCCGGTACATGTCTCTCTTCTTCCATCCTTTTCAAAAACCTGTTAGCTTTGATCCTGACATGTTGCTCAGTCATTTTTCAGCACTACCTGTCCTTAGCTTGACATCACAGAGGCTTTAGCGAAGGCCATTTGTACCAGTTGGTCTTTGGGTCTATTCCAAATGTCTGGTTATTGGATGTTGTCTAGCCATAGTAGTACATATACCCTTCCTCAAATGAACTTCTGCCTGCTTCTACGTATGCCTATGTTACTGGACAGCACTGTATTCCTGCCTGTTCCCTAGGAAAGGCTTAATGTGTCACCGGGCTACCCCTTGGAATTGACTTGTACCACCACTGATTAAAAGGCTAGTCATGCTGATCTCTTAGAAGCCCCCAAACTGTAGTCAAAAGGCAAATAGACTGCACTGAGTTACAATTATCAAATTATTACAGTTGTCCTTGAGAAGAAAGGTATTCCAAAATCTTAACAAGTTGTCTTTTATTTGAACATAAAAATAGCTCTCCATTTACGAAAAAATGAAACCCTATGAATTTCAACAGATTCTTTAATAAGACCTAGGTTTAAGAATGCACCCAAGTAATTATGTCTTGTAATTACAAGAAATAAAAGTGTCCAACTAGTTTTCGCTGAAATGCAACATTTACCAGCCTGCAGCAAGGTAGAGATTAGTTCCTAACTGGATGGAATTAAAAAAGAAACAACATGAGTGTATCGAACTATCTTAAAACAGCTTTACTTCTAAGTGGAGGTGAGAGGTGGTTCTGTGGACATGTATGTTACAGATCCCCTTCATGGATCACTGCCTTGTCATGGTGAAGGGACTTGTGTAGCTTAATGAAGCTATGAACTATGCCGTGCAGGGACACCCAGGACGGACAGGTCATAGCAGAGAGCTCTGACAAAACATGATCCACTGGAGAAAGACACAGCAACCCACTCCAGTATCCTTGCCATGAAAACCCCATGGACAGAAGCATAGGGATAAAAGATATGACACCAGAAGATGAGCCCCTCAGGTCGGAAGGTGTCCAATGTGCTACCTGGGAAGAGTGGAGGGCTAGTACTAGTAGCACCAGAAAGAATGAAGTGATGGGGTCAAAGCCAAAAGGACACTCAGTTGTGGATGTATCTGGTGGTGAAAGTCCAATGCTGTAAAGTTCTATACTCCATAGGAACCTGGAATGTAAGATCCATGAATCAAGGCAAGCTGGACATGGTCAAACAAGAGATGACAAGACTGAACATCGACATCTTAGGAATCAGTGAACTAAAATGGACAGGAATGGGTGAATTTAATTCGGATGACCATCAGGTATACTACTGCGGGCAAGAATCCCTCAGAAGAAATGGAGTAGCCTTCATAGTCAATAAAAGAGTAGGAAAAGCAGTACTGGGATAGAATCTCCAAAATGACAGAATGATCTCAGTTCAAATCCAAGGCAAACCATTCAACATCACAGTAGTCCAAGCAGGGCAAAGGCTGGTAGAATTTTGTCAAGAGAATACAATGGTCATAGCAAACATCTTTTCCAACAACCCAAGAGACAACTCTACACATGGACATCACTAGATGGTCAACACAGAAATCAGTTCGACTATGTGCTCTGCAGCCAAAGATGGAGAAGCCCTATACAGTCAGTAAAAACAAGACCAGGAGCTGACTGTGGCTCAGATCATGAGCTTCTTGTTGCAAAATTCAAGCTTAAATTGAAGAAAGTAGGGAAAAGCATTAGGCCACTCAGATATGACCTAAATCATATCCCTGATGAATATACGGTAGAGGTGACAAATAGATTTAAGGAATTGGATCTGATAGAGTGCCTGAAGAACTATGGATGGAGGTTCGCAACATTGTACAAGAAGTAGCAACTAAAACCATCCCAAAGAAAAAGAAATGCAAGAAAGCAAAATGGGTGTCTGAGGAACCTTTACAAATAGCTGAGGAAGGAAGGGAAGCAAAAGGCAAGGGAGAAAGAGAAAGATACACCCAATTGAATGCAGAATTTCAGAAAATAGCTACAAGAGATAAGAATGCCTTCTTAAATGAGCAGTGCAAAGAAATAGAAGAAAACAATAGAATAGGGAGGACCAGAGATCTCTTCAAGAAAATTGGAGATATGAAGGGAATGTTTCATGCAAAGATGGGCATGATAAAGGACAAAAATGGCAGGAACCTAACAGAGGCAGAAGAGTTTAAGAAGAGGTGGCAAGATTACACAGAAGAACTATGCAAGAAAGATATTAGTGTCCATGATAACCATGCTGGGGTGGTCACTGACTTCGAGCCAGACATCCTGGAATGTGAAGTCAAAAGGGCCTTAGGCACTCTTAGCAACCACAAAGCTAGTGGAGACAGTATTCCAGGTGAGCTATTCAAAATCCTAAAAGATGATGCAGTAAAAGTGCTACATTCTATATGCCAGAAAATTTGGAAAAATCAACACTGGCCACAGGATTGGAAAAGGTCAGTTTCCATTCCAATTCCAAAGAAGGACAATGCCAAAGAATGTTCAAACTACCATACTATTGCACTCATTTCACATGCTAGCAAAGTTATGCTCAAAATCCTACAAGCTAGGCTCCAGCAGTATGTGGACTGACAACTACCAGAAGTACAGGCAGGGTTTCAAAGAGGCAGAGAAACTAGAGATCAAATTGCCAACATACACTGGATCATGGAGAAAGCTAGGGAGTTCCACAAAAACATCTGCTTCATCGACTATGCTAAACATTAAGAAAACTAAGATCATGGCATCCGGTCCTCTCACTTCCTGGCAAATAGATGGGGAAGAAATCGAGGTAGTGACAGACTTTATTTTCCTGGGCTCCAAGATCACCACAGATGGGGACTGCAGCCAAGAAATTAAAAGATGCTTGCTCCTTGGGAGGAAAGCTATGGCAAATCTAGACAGCATACTAAAAGCAGAGACATCACCCTGCTGACAAAAGTGTGTACAGTCAAGTCTATGGTTTTCCCAGTTGCAATGTATGGTTGTGAAAGTTGGACAATGAGGAAGGCTGAGTGCCAAAGAATTGAGGCCTTTGAATTGTGGTGCTGGAGAAGACTTCTGTGAGTTCCTTGGACTACAAGATGATCAAACCAGTTAGTCCTAGGGGAGACGAACCCTGACTGCTCTTTAGAAGGCCAGATACTGAAAATGAAACTCAAATACTTTGGCCATCTAATGAGAAGGAAGGACTCTAATGCTGGGAACAGTTGATGGCAAAAGAAGAAGGCAGAGAATGAGGTGGCAAGGTGGAGTCACTGAAGCAGATGGCGTGAGCTTAAGTGGACTCCAAGCGATAGTGGACAGGAAGGCCTGGAGGAATGTTGTCCATGGGGTCATGATGGGTCAGACATGACTTCGCGACTAACCACAAAAACATGTTACAGCTGTGCACATAATAATCAGAACATGTGGTTCAGCATTACATGAAAATGAGTCTAGTGAAACCTACTATTCAGTTTTATGCATAGGCTTGAACTGGCAAAGCAATGAAAAATCCAAGTGAAAACCAAAACAACCTCCAAAGCCAACGAAACATGCCTAAAGTCCCAAACCCAACAGTAGCAAAGCATCAGTTGTCAGCCAATGGAAAAGCAACTAATCAAAAATGTATATCAAAAGAAGTCTCTTACATACTTCCAGAATTATGGAAAGGCATTCCATAGCTTTGAAGCAGCAATTAGCAAGCCCTTGTTTCTTGCAGGAGCCACTTGAGTTTTGGAATATTTATTTATTCTTTCTAACCCCCTTCCATCAAAAATGTCATCCATAGAGTCTATTAATACTAGGAACCACCACCACTGCCAACAACTTCTTATTTTATACTACCCAAAGCTCTCTGGGTAGTTCACAGCAATCAACAAAGATTGTAGATAAGGCCGTCCTGTGCCACTAGTGTCAGGACCTAGTTTTAAGGTCTGCTCTTGCTGCCAAATTGCATGGAAACAACACAAAAAAATGTAACTTGTGTCTCAGATGATGGCAAGCAATGGTGAGGCATGGGACCTTTACAACAAACTGCTGATTCTTCGTGGGGTTTCATGGAAACCAAACATGCCAAGCTTCACTGTAGATGCTGTATTCATACATAACAAGCCCTGCCTGCAGAGTTTCCAGCATGGCTTGTTTTATCTCTGAATACAGTCAATGTCTTCCTTCCATTGTCAGCTAATGCCCAGGGTTTGTAGCCTTCACAAGAAACATTGTCATCTTCTCTGGCAGTATTCTCTTCATTTGGATTTACTACTGTCTGATCCTCTTGAGCAACTCTGATGGTATTTGTATTTATAATTTATTAAGAGCCTATAATGGGAAGGAGTTTTGTATTCTTGTGTACTATGGATTATTAGCCCTCACCTTCAAGAAACATAAATCTCTGGCTAAGCCTGACTCCTGGACCTTTCTATGCCTAGACTCCTGTGGTACAGATATTCCCAAGATGGAAACTTTGAACAGCAAATCTCTGAGCGTGGGAAATTACTTCAGATTTACCTTTGATCTTTTTTCTGGCTGTTTCCATGCCAAACCCTGGCTTGAATCCTGACAGAAATAGATCCCAAAAGGTGGCCTCATTCAGGCATGTCTGGACCTGGTTGGCCACCACCTTTTCAAGGCCAGAGCTCCATCTAGTCTGTTATTCTGTTCACTCAGGGTAGAATCAGCTGCAGACAGGACCATAGAAACAGGACATGGTTGTAACAGCCCCCTCCCACCCAAGTTCTCAAGAACATGATGCACACTGGCATACAACCTCTGAAACCAGAGATAGTATCTCGACATCAGGGCTAGTAGCCACTGATAGTCTTCCTCTCCATGAATTTGTCCAATCTCCTTTCAAAGCCATCTGCATTGGCAGTCATCACTAGATCTTGTGGAAGTGAATTCTATCATTTAACTACTTTAACTTGAACATTTTAATTGTCCTTTTCTGTACTTTCTCTAACTTTACAATATCCCTTTCCCCAATTTCTTTTTGCTTTTAGGTACAATAACCAGAACTGTATTCTGAGTTTGCCCCACATAATGATATGCCATTATGATATTGGCAGATTTATTTTCAATTCCTTTCCTGGTTGTGCCTAACACAGAGTTTGTCCAAATCATTTATGAATTAATTGAAGAACATCAGTCCCAATAGAGAGGACTGCACCTTTTGGGTGAAGAGAGGATTTTTCTAAGAGTGGCTCTTTCAGTCAGCTTGGAAACACTCATCTTTCAAGGTGCCATTAATCCACTCTCTGGCCCAACTGGCTATTCTCTCTTAGCTGGTCTTCATATGCCAAGAGGGGCAAGGGATCAACATCCTCAAGCTGTGCTAACTAGAACTCAGTCAGGACAGCTGCATCAGACTAAGCTCTGGGTACTTCACCTCATTCACCTGGCTATGACACTGCCATCTGTGTCCTGGAAGATGTGAAAGCATTTTACTGCAAGTGCCCAGAAAGTGTGATAGAAGAGGCTTCAGATGGGTCCATGGGTCCTCAGAGACAACAGGTAGCCAACTCTAACTGTGGAGAGCTCCACTAAGCAGCATGTGGAAGCAGTGAGATGTTATTCCTTGTCATCCTCAGCTTCCCTGAAAATATTCAGCTATACGCACCACCACTGTTCAGTTTCATCTTCATCTATAAGCAAGCCATCTCCTGCTTTGTTTCCTCAGTCTCCAGAATAAACCATGGAGTCATAAGAGCTCTGCTGTGGAGAGGGCACTCAAGAGGAACCGTGCTCTGCAATGTCTGCCTTCCACAGATGTTCAACAGATGCTCCAGTCATGTCAGCTGGAAAACCCCCAGAACCACATGAGTCAATTCTCCTGTAGTCAGATCATCTTAGTTGGCCCCACACCTTTTCAGAGAGAAAAAGCCATCATCTATCTAAGTTTCAGCTGGAGATAATCTGACCATGCACAGTCCCCCACCTTCAGATCACCATCTCTAAGACCAGCTGGGAAAACTGAAACACAAAAACAAACAAGGTCTAGCATGTGTCCTCCTACATGTATTGGGCTGATGACAGTGCTGTGGAAACCATGAGATCTTGAGCTTCCACAGTCAAACTCCTTTGGCATGCTTGTTGACAATCCCCCAAACCGGCACCCTCACCTAACTCAGCATCATCTCCAAGACCACCTCTGTCAGCTCAGGTAGGGAGACTTCTGAGTAATGGGGTGGTGGCACACCCGCAGAATTCCCAATCTGTTCTTCTTGTGCAACACAAGATGCAAACAGAATCGAGCTGTCCTTGTTTGCTGATAGGAGGTAGAGAGAAAGCAAGAGAGAGTGAGAGTGAGTGGCAATCTAGTCCCCTTGTCATGGTGTTACTCAGCCTGGAAACAGTTGTTATTTTTTTGGCTTCTTGAATACTCCTCAGAATACAATGGTCAAACTTAAGCAACATATATGGGAATGCATTTTCCCTAAAATAACAAACACTATGACTGCTTTGCACTGTATTGGGCAGAGCTGGAAGTGACTCAGAAACACACTGGTAACCAATGTAATTATTTCAGCACCAATGTGCTGGTTCTCTTTTATTATTCTTATGAAATGATCCTCAGGTTTCCTCAGAAACATTATTTAGAAAATGCCAGGGAGTCTAACCTACATTAGCCACTTAATGCTGGTATGTTGACTCTCTGTTCAAAACCAAATGGACATATCTAGAGTTATTCTAGGTCAAGAACATGCCAGCTGGATGAATCTTGCCTCTCATAATAGAAGGACAACAATGCAAAATTAATGGGAAAGCATGTGATAGCTGTGCATAGGAGCTATTTTGCCGCTACATCAATAGCACTCAGTAATGAATTATTCTCAGTTTTCATAAACAGTCACCGAAAAACCTTGAGAGGCTGCCACCATAAGGCTGCCTGGTTATGCAATAGGGAAAAAAGGGAAAAAAGGAAAGAAAACCCCATGTATTTCTGGCTGACTGCAATTATTTTGGTCTGGGGGATAGATGAATTTACACACTCTGTCCCAAGATTTTATGTGTACATTATTTGTATCTGCAACTGTGTTGGCTCCCCTCTAGTTCACAGTTTCCTGTAAACCTACAAGTCTCATTGGAGAGGATTTAACTGAAGTCAGGCATTTTGTGTCATTAGATAATACTTTTACTGCTAATGAGCTTTTTCCTTAACAGGTACCTTTTGGTTACATAAATGTAACCTTTTGTCTATGAGCTGAAAAACAAAGGCAAGCTGTTGAAAGACATAACTTTTATTGGATCCCAGTTAAATATTTTGTGCAAATTGTGCGTAAATGTTACACAAGTCTTTGTTTTAAGATTCCTTCTGAGGGGGACATGAGAGTTGTTTATGGAAGACTGCATTTATGTTGTTTATATGTATAATATGCAATGAAGAGATACATGGTTGTGTGTGTTATTTCTAACAGTTCTTCCCTTCCCATGAATGGTAGTCATCAAAGTTTCTCCTAGTTTGCAGCCTGTATTCAAGATTTCTATGTAGATTTTCCTCATACATTGCAACAAAAGATGGGGCAGGCGAAAATGGTTATTGCATGTCCCTTGACAGATGAAGACACTAAAATAGTCAGCCATGATGAAAAAGGGCACTTAATATTTCCTCAGTCCAGCAAATATCTGTTTAATTGCCCAGGATCTCTCTTTCCACATCCAGCAGAATTAATTCATCACCTAAGAGCCCAGTGCTTTCCATTTAGATAAGATAGGGATTCTGCTCAACTTTCAACTCCAAAGAAAGAAAGGAAAAGTCTTCACTTCTAATTTCTCATTAGAAAGTTTCTTCCATCTCTTTGTTCATTTTTTCACTCCTTTATCTAACCATTCCCTTAATAACCTTCTTGAGTTTCTAATGTAGCCTTGAATGAATTTGCTTAGCAGTTGGGCAATGGTCTATACATCAATAATTAAAATGAAAACTTGATGAATATCATCTGTGCGCTCACACTGCAAACTAAGCACTCCAGTTGGATTAGACTTGGGATACTGTTTTGAGAAGCATCTTCTGCCAGTACATCTCAACCAGAAATGTGCAATTTGTAGACTAGTCCGTGCACATCCATGACACAACGACTGCAACGTTAGGTGTTGACCTGCATAAGTGAATTCGGTATCACCCAGATTTTAAAAAAATAATAATCACATGCTTCAATCACTTCTGATAGGTTACGTGCCAGCCACCAAATCTCCAGGAAGCAAGTGTAAAGAAGTAAAGCATAGGGATGCATGAGAATTAATTTCAGGTTCCTTTTCCCCAAGATTTACACAGTTATCTCCCTTCTCTCTAAGCATAGGCTTGGATGCAATCTGTGGTCAGAAGAAAAGAAAAGAAAAGAAAAGAAAAGAAAAGAAAAGAAAAGAAAAGAAAAGAAGGCAGGCAGTCAATAGCATGATTAAGTTTGAAAAATGCTAAAGGAAAAAATTAGTACTTTTGCAAACTGCACACAAATATGCTTCAAGCAACAGGAGTAGAATGAATACATTTCAAAGATGGGGAGATTTTTAAAAATACAAACACAAAGGCACATGAATTTTCATGCGAAAAAACCCTGACCTGGACGCATGTTGAAACATGCTTCAGGATTAACTAGGATAACCTTGGGAAATCCTGCTCTTGTTGATTCACACATTTCTGGTCAAAGAACAAAACTGCATTTGCCGTTCTTTTCTTTTTTCATATTTCCTTTTTCTCTTTCTGTACCATCTTTTCTATGATTTATTGTTGAATGTGGGTATAGGTATATGTGCAAAGGAATAAGCAACACATACATGCATAGATGTGTTTTCTTGGGATGTAGAAGATGTTCCTCTGTCCTATTACATTTTATTGTATTTGGCTGTATTTGCTATTGGACAACCTTGTGTGTTCTGTGTCACCTTGAATGTAAGTGTGCTTATTAGAAATGCAGCATAGAAACCTTGCTATCAGTGCTTAAGTTAATATTATGTCACCTCATTGAATTATAAATATATACGGAAGGGAAGATGTTGGAAATGCATTTCTTTTTTGTGTTATACTTTTGAAAACATAAACAGAAATAAAAAGAAGGGGTAGTTCAATCCAAAATCTAACAGGGTCCAAACCAACCTTTGGGTGCAGCAAACCCTAAGGAGCAGCTGCATGGGGCTGAGCCTGTTCAGGGGAAAGCTACGTGGGCTGATACCATTCTATTCACTGGCAGACACTATTGAATCCAAAAGGCTGGGAACAGATACATCAATGTTTGAAAGAAAACTCAACCAGCAAATATTTTCATTCAATACACTTTCAGCTTGGACCCAAGATCATTGCCGTACCAGAAAGAATTGTACGAATGCAATGTGAGTTGCATGCGCTCTCCTCCTCTCCTCTTCTTCTATCTGTGCCCCTCTTCTTGTGCAACCCCCTCCTCTGAATCTACCTTGGAGTGTTAGAGCTCAGTTTTTCAAATGACGAAAGGGATAGTCTTGTTAGCATAGCTCAGTAATTTCTTTAAATCCATATAAATAGAAGCATTCTTCATGGCAAGCTGTGTCTGATGCTCTGTTGCAGAAGATGTCTGGGCAGCAAGCATAAAAATATGGAAGGTGGATCTCCACTCCCACAGAGTGCTTCAAATAAGGTTAAATGGAATGTTTAAAAAAGGTTATATAGGAAAGGTTTTACTGTTGCTTTTAATACTTAATAATAAAAATGATTCTTTTTTGTCTTAGTCATATTCATTAAATAAATCTAGATTAATAGTGCCTTTTGTACAAAAAGAATTTAGATAGCAGGAATCCATTTATTTAAGAAGCTTTGATGTTGTAGGTTGAAAATAATAAAAGACACATTAGAGTTAGCAGTGGGAGAACTTACACATATGCACTTAGTTTCCTGGAGTAGTTTCACAGGAAATACCTCTAAGTGGATTAGCTAGCAGGAAAGGGTTGATTTGTAGTTTAAGTGCATGTTCTTAAATTTCTAAAATTAGCATAAATGGGATTATTGAGGCCCTCCTCTGGCTGCATGAGTCTAAAATGCATACACTGAACTCTGAGTTGATTTACCCTGAAGTTAGAAAATGCATTTCGTCACCCTAATACCTAATATCTATTGTTTCATTTTGTTGCTTATAAATATTAGAAGTCAGGTAGTTCTTCCCTTTGGAGAAAAATACACAAAGGAAATATTATTAATAGATATATCTGTATTTACTATATAATCCTTGTAAAGTGTAGATGTTTTTCCACATTTTCATAAACAAGAGCATAAGGCTTTTGGACCTATGCATTTTTTATTTAGTCTAGCGCAGTCGGGGTGAACCTATGGCACATGTGCCGCAGTGGGCACGCAGAGCCCTCTCTGTCGGCATGTGAGCCAAGTCGTCCCAGCATCACCCCAGCAGCTGAGCATCGGATAACAGCGCACATAGGTGTTGTACGCATTCTCGGAAAGGAGTAGCAGTGCCAGGTGATGGCATCACAAGCCACGACTCATTAGCTGTGACTCGTCCGAGCTTTCGCATGGCTGGACAGTGCACTGCCAAGGATATATATATATTTGCTTGGACTGGCTGTGAGTTGTTTTCTCTAAACTAAAGCCTCAGTATTCTGGTTTTATTGCAGTGTTGGCACATTGTGATAAATAAGTGGGCTTTGGTTGCAGTTCAGGCACTTGGTCTCTAAAAAGTTCACCATCACTGGTCTAGATGGAACTCAGTAGCTTGGGCATCAAAAGTTTTCCTTAATTTTTCCACCCTGTTCTTTACAATCTATAAAGATGATAGCAACTAGGTATTAGCCCAACTGACCCCTCAGAGAAAATTTGGATAAAACAGGGGTGGGCTAGATGGTTCACTCAATTTACCTGAATATTGGTTTCTTCTGTGTCTTTTAGCAGAAGATCATAGCCATTTTGTCTATAGGGAAAGCTGATGGGTTATCTAGATACCCTGACATCACAACCAGGGGATTTTTTCTTACTTTCTGGTACTGTACCACAGGAGCTCCTTTGGATTGTTGGGAAGATGCCTGATTGCTTAGGCAGCAAACAGAGACTTACCTGCCCTCCAACACCATGCTCTTCAGTGTGGGACAACAGAAAGGTGCTCTCACCTAACAAGGATAACTCTGTGACTTTTTTTCCTGTGCATTGAAGCAAAGCCCTGGAAAGGACAAAAAGACTCAGGTCATTTGGCTCTGAATCGTCAAAGGTGATTGAAATGAGGCTAAATGGCAGGATGAGATTGTGAGGGTGAAATGCACACAATGTTTTACCTTCTTCCCAAGATGGAATTGAAATGGACCCTGAGAGTGCAAGTGACATTCAGTATCACCCAGCTGAACAATCTGTTCTGCCGAAGCTGTCGCTGAATTAGATTCAGATGGTACCCAAGAAGATGCTAGCCAGACAACAGTCCAGCTGATCATGGGAAGGTGCAGACAAATGCAACATAAGAAGGATGGCAGGGTGGTCCCTTCATGTGCTGCAAATAGTAATGTTGTGATGTACTACCTTCTGTAACATAATCATTCGAGTAGCTAAATAGAACACAAAAGGTCTGGGATAATAAAAGGCAGATGGAACGAGTCTTTTCATGCTCTTCATTAGATGCACACAACCAACCATAAGCACAATTAGGACTGACATGCTAGTAATACTTTTCTAATTAGCATGCTAGTAATGCTACACATAACACTGTGTGAATACTACACAGTGTACACACAGGTAAAGTTGACCATCTTGCCATTTTTTTATTCCTGTAAATTCCATCTAAAGCAAATCATTCCTTGTCCTGTTCTTGCCTTGATCTTTGCAGCCATTCACAAGAAACTGAGGGCAGTATCCGATGGTATTGTTCCACAAGTTCCACAAATAGTGCGCGTAGAGCTTTATAATTTTTGCTGCTGTGCATATAGTTTTCCACTATACTTAGGCAACTGGGGTTGCAGAATGGGTTGCACAAGAATAATACACAACCGCTTTGCACAGATGTAACTTTAGTAAGATTCCCCTCTTTTATCTAGTTCTGAACTGAGGTTCCACTAGCGCAATGTCAGAATACTAAACTGAGTTGGATGCTACCCTCAGCATCGCCATTACATTTTCTTCAGTGCTTAATCATTGCTCTTCCTGTACACCATTCTCTGGTGATAGTTTCAGTGCTGATGCTTGCAAGCACTTCGGTGCCATCTCATTCTCCATGTGAAAATCATTTTGAGGCTTACATTAAAGTTTATTTTGCAATAATCTGAAGAAAACGATCAACCTGTTTTGATTTGTATTGCTTAATTTACATGTCTTAAAATGCCTAGCATCTGAAAGACCCTGATAAAATATTCTTTCCACTTGTTCAAATGTTTCCACTGATGTTATACTGATATACATTTTTAATACTGACACTAAGGCTAACTGTGTAGTTATGGCAGGAAGGTTTATGAAATACAATGCCATTTTTGTTCAGTATTTTAAAAAGTAACATTTGTATATCTTCCCAGCATTATTCTCAGGGGCTCCTCATATTTAGAAATGCTATTACAGCATCCCTATAGTAAGAGGAATTCATATGTTTAAAATGCTTATTTTAATCATAACCAGTTTAAGCAGTAACCAAGGTCACTGCTAGGACCTTGGTTATTTTTGTTCTAGGGTCAGCCAAGATGACATTATGAGCCATGGCAATTCTTCCAATTTCAAACAGAGAGAATTGTCAAAATGTACAATCAAACCAGATAAGCATGCTAGAGAGAGAAAACTGAGACCAAAGGATAACCTTCTTCCCCTCCCTTTGAACTGTTACAGTTAGGACTCATTATGGCATCTTGATAAGCGCAGTATGTATAAGAAAGAAGGAAGTGGTGACCAACTTCACATCACTTCTTGATCTCAGGGCAGAAGGATAATTCAGCAGCAGTAGCACTGGTTAAACTCTCTTCACTTTTGAATGGCTTTGTTAGTTCTTCTACCTTGAATAAATTGTCTTTGTATTTCTTTTTGATGACTGTTTTTTATTAAACACAAGAAGCACAGGCAATAACTGGGTATAAACAGGGTATGGAAACATCACATCTTAAAAGACAGGTGGATTTCCTCCTTGCAAACCTATATCTATATGGGATGTATTTTCACTGCCACAGTAATTTGGTAATGTAAAATATCTAATGAGCATTATGACTGGAGAATCCAAACAGTTTGGCCCATTCTATCTTGACAAATAGTGAGATTTAAGCTAACCCTTTCCACCACCAGAAGGCATGGGACAAATTGGTTAAAGCAGAGGTACTTCAGGTGCAGAAGCCAAATCCTCTTGAGTCCCCCTTTCTAAGGTCCCTTCTAAAATATCTATCCGAAGCTTAGTTACTGGAAGTAAGAACCTAAGCTAAAGAATGCCAGTACTTGTATATGTTTAACACTGCCCTGTTGCCTTCAGCCTCACCCATCACTGTGAAGCAGCTTCTGAGAGCTTCTTCAAACTTACATTCAGTCCTTGGGGTGCAAGAGATTGACCAAGTATGAACTAAAGGACCATGACTTTCTTAAGTGAAGATTTGCCATGATAATAGCTAGGACAAACAGCATTCATTCCTTACATAAGCTGGATTGCTATAAGTAGCCACTTACTGGGCATTCCCACTGTGGCTCTAGGCCGCAAGTCTGATATAAACACTTAAGCTTTGTTTAGGATACCAGAGCTGTTGCTTTTAAACAATTGTTTGGGAATTATTTCTACATTAAAAAGTGCTTAGCAAACTAGAACTACAAATTATTCAATAAAGTCAATCCAATTAATTGACAAACAAATATTCCTTCTCACAGTACACAATTTACTTGAGTTTATTGCCACAGAATTTTGTGATGGTCACTGGCTTATAGGATTCCACAGTTTAGAGTTGGTAAAAAATGTTCACTTCATATTTTAATGCAAATTTACCTAAGTTCACACTTTGAGACTATTGCACAAACTTCATTAACCATTGAAAGAAGCATTTCTATGAATGTTGTAATGGAGTTCTTGATTGCATATATTCATGAAAATAGATACAATGTTGCATTACTTTAGGGAAATTGCTTACAAAAAGTGAGTACTAGACAAAACTGCATGCAACAATATGTGTATTAGTTTAGCAAAAAAGTCTGGAAAAAAGTCAGCACTGAGGTGAAGCAAAATTGCCAGTTCTGCCATGCCTTTCTGTAATGGCATGGCAGAATTAAACAGATTTCTTTTTTTAATAAAAAGTTTTATTCAAAATAACCCTAATACAAAGAAAAACTAAAAACAACATCAATCATCAGAAACATTGGACCTGCTGGCTCAGCCCCCACATTTTTTCTATTTATGATAACTTAAAAACATATTTGAATCTATATGAAGTGCCATTTCTCTAGTCAATAATAAAAAGAGTCCCAAGTTTGATAGAAATCAGTATCTTCTTTCTCCTTCAATGACAAAGTCAATCTGTCCATTTCTGCACAGTCCAAGACCTTTTTTAGGGTCAGTTCATTGGCGGGTGGTTCTTCACTTTTCCAGTATTGGGCAAGAATTAAACAGATTTCTGATGGATATTATAACTACTAGTTGCAAAGGAGATATCAGCGCGCTCAGGAGAACGCCAGGCTTGAATACATTCAAACCATCTTGAAGAAAACCCTGAAGGGGCACCTTCCACCAACACTTCAAACACTCAACATGGACTAAGCATGCTGCCTGTCTGTTGCAGAAGATGGAAAATTGCAGGGAGAGTGGAGTGAGGGCTTGATAAAGCACATGGGTGAGTAAACCCCTAAACCTGCATTCTCCATGCTGCAACATTTTGCCACAGGTCCTACTCATTATAATTTGTCAGCATCTTTATATGTCTAAAGCAAATAGAAAGGGAAAGGAAGCAGGTAGTCTAAAATGCCGATAGCTTTGAAACAAATCTGCAGCTGTAATTCTACAATCAATTATTGTCCCTGACTTTTGGCAACAATATGAATGAAAGTTCTCCAAATGCCCTGTCCATGTCAGTTCCATTCAGCTCTTCCAGGTTCAAGGCTGTGGCTTCTTTTATGGAGTCAGATATTTGCTCAGTTACTTGGGAATAAGTTCCATTCAATTGAATAGGACTCATGTTTGAATACGAATGTGTATGGTTGCACTGCTCATGCATCAGGATATAAAAAGCTGGGAAAGGATGATGGGTTTACATCCAATTTTAATACAATAAGGTGTATTATTTTGTTAAAAATATTGACTACATATTTTCCTTCAGCTTTACATCAGTATTTGACTATGCCTTGACTGAGTAGTAGCAGGGGAAATAATTCTAAAAACAAATATAAAGGCATGCATGAACGTAGTGCCTTAAAACATGCAAATTTCCACCATAGAAGATCAAGATTTCTGTACATGAGGCTGTTAACTTTCCATTTTACCAAGGCTTCACCTTTCAGATTTGTTATGGAATTAAGATCTGATCCTTTGCACTTTCTCTTTCTCTGTCTTTATTTCCTGATACAAAACCACAGGGTAATGTTACATTATAAGGGAGCTGTGAAAATGCATGAGCTTCCCATAGTGCAATTTATGAATAATACCAGGCTTTCCTTGATCTAAATGGCTACTGTGCAAATGGTTGCAAATCACTGGAGAGGCCCTGGTGGCATCATGCACAAGCATACAAAATGCCTGTGCAGAGAAGCCACAAATGTCCAGGAAAACATGAAAAGGCACATTAGTGTTTGATGCCTCCACAAGCCTACCAAGGCTCCTTATTGAGCCTATTCTATGGTGGTGACGGTGGCAAAGATGTTATTCTTTTCTGCCAGCATTGCATCCTCTTGTGCAATCCAGAGCAGCTTTTCCAAGTGGTTTGAGGCCTTTTACAAACTGGGCCAGAGGAAGACATGGTGGAACCTGATGCAGCTTGCTATGATAACTTTGCACAGCACTTTGAGGGCAAAGTTGCTTGGATTTGTCATGGATTGGACTCCACATTTAACACACTTCCATTAACAGAGGTATCTAGAGCTCTGTGTGGTCCAATTTTGTTGAATGCAATTCAGTTTCTGAGACCTGAGAATGTGGACAAGTGTCTTGGTTAAGTATGGCCTACCACCTGTATGCTTGACCCTTAGTTTATTACTCATAGTAAGGAGAGGATGCATATCTGGGTCCAGGAGGCTGTAAGTGCCTCTTTGAAAGAGTGAGTGGCCCAACTTCATTAAAAGAATCAAACTGACCATCTTGATCCATTTCAATCAGGCATTAGGCCTTGGTTCAGAATGGAAGCTACCTTGGTTACTCTGTGGGATGCTGGAAGAGAGTCAGGGGGAATGTAATCCTGCTGATTCTCTTGGACCTCTCAGTGGCTTTCAATACATTCAACCATGGTATCCTTCTGGATAGGCTGGCCAGGTTGGGAGTTGGAGTCAATGCTTTGCAGTGGTTCTGCTCCTGCTTGACTGGCTGATTCCAGAAGGTGGTTCTGGAAGTTTATTGCTCCGTTCCATGACATTTATGCTATGGAGTACTTCAGAGCTGTATTTTATCCCCCATGCTTTTTAATATGGATATGAAAAAACTGGGAGATGTTATCCAAAGGTTTGGGCT
>NW_025335268.1:60404772-60505784 GCF_004798865.1 Varanus komodoensis
AACCCAAGTGGTACAGATGCAAACCTAAATCCAGTCTCCCTGCTGTTCAGTTCAGTAGAGATTGGAGTTGCCATTTATGCATTGCCAAAAAAGAGGGCACAGACTTGCCTGTGCTAATTTATACTTCTTTATATATTATCACTTATTGAAATGTTATAAAGTATTACTGCAATATTTGTAATGAGTGAAACTGACTACCACTCTTGGAGGGTATTCCAGGTTGAGAAGGGCTGGGATTCTGAAGAAGAAAACCTTGAGACAGAAGAAATGGGAGTTTTGAGAGAAGTTCTACCCCAGGTGCTAAATGTTCATGGGCAATTTCAAGGTCTTTCCCTTCTTAACATTCTTGATCTTTAAACTGGAATTGGACCAGACAACCCATTCAGTTCAGAGGTTGCCTTCAAACAGAGAACTTTCCTCTGATAACCTTTCAAATAGAAGGCTGTTCCCTGTGAAGGAGGACACATGGCAGACCTAATATAAGTATGTGAAATGCATACAACCGTGAAGACTGTGATGGAGGTTAACAGTTCCTCTGTCTTCTTCAAAAACATCATCATGCTTCAAATCTTCACAGTATGAATCTCTGTTTCATGTAGCTATATTAAAATTGGTGTTTTCATGCTGATAATCCATTGTCAACATGTTCTTATAATGCCTTCCATTTGCTGTGCCCGTCTGGCCAAAGTGTCTGTCCTTTTCGATGTCCATGTGGTTTATGTGAAAGCAAGGAGCTTTCTGCCTGACATGTGTGAATGGGATTTTCTCATCTGTCAACCACTCACATCAACTTTTTCCTAAGAAGATATATGTATTTGTTTGAGATTGAAAAAGATGGATGAAAAATATCCCAAAGTGTAACCATGAACCAACCAAAAGACAGCCAAGCAAGGCCATTCCACACCATGCAGTACCAATGATGTCAATGCATTCCATCTATCTGTTCAAAGTTTCTAGTGAGGTCAAGTAAATAGATACTGTTTGAGCCCTGTCTTCAGTATATATAGTGCTGAAAGATAACAGCTCAACTACCACATGCTTTGTAGCAGTATCTCACATGGACAGGGTTAACATCAGAGCAAACTAAGGGTAATCCAAACACAGAACAGTCCCCTTTCTACTTTTAAGCTTTTGATATTTATTCCATCTTGAGCCTGTAAGTTTCTAGATGGCTAAAAAACAAACTAAGCACTGCTATCCTTCAGCTGTGCTATCATATTACCACAGGCCAAACACTGCACTGAGGAACTGCATTGAGTTATGCATTTGAAATACTAATTTTACATTTACTAGTGAAATCTTTCTTAGCCTTAGTAGTGTGTCCAAATTTTAAAGTGCACAAGATTAACATGGACTTGAAAGGAACATCTTAATGGAAGATTACAAAAGGGAAAAAAAGCTTGCAAATAACATTTTTTAAAACAACCAACCTACCTGAGTAACAGTCATTTATATGGCATTTTAAAATATGTAAGTAACTAGCTTTTCTCAGAAATAGTGGAACCACAATTTTGGTAGGCACTCCTGCCTTACAGGCAGCTGCTGTGAGTGTTTTGAAGACTGCTCTATTTATAGCCCTAGGACAGGATGGTAGAAATAAAAGGAATTAGGAGAGGGGAAGAGAGGAGATTCAGCTCCTTCCTATCTATCAGCATCCTAGAGGCAGCCCCCTTGAACTGATGTGGGTAAAATATGTGCAGGTGAATAAAACTGATCCCCTTCTAGATAGAGGCTGGGCTGTAGACACTGCACACTTACCTTTGTTAACCCATGCCCATGTTGCTGGATAATTGTTCTAGATGATTTCACTCATCCATTCATATAGTACCAACCCTGTTGTGATGGGCCTACTCAGTTTTCATCCAAAAGGAATACAGAAATTTCTGCTTTTATGAGAAGTTGTCTGCTTAGTCACCACCAACACGTGACACCTCCAATTCAGAATCTTAAAGCTCTGTCGAGCTTAGTCAGATCCACACTGGTAAGAGGAAGCTGAGGGAACAGTCCAAGGGTATAGGCTGCCATGCTATCAGATGCTGTTCTCCCCTCAGGTTTTTAGAAGACAATTACCTATTCTATGGCTCCCAAAATGCACAAAAGGATCTTGTGTTAATTTTCAGACTTATCCAAAGCCTGAGCAAGATAAGATTTGAGAATTGTAGCATAATAATTTTAGATGTGTGTTATAAACCTATTATATAATATATATATATATATATATATATATATATATATATATATATATATAATGGTTGAAGTATTCCTTTATCATTCTCTACAGTCCCTAGAGATAGAAAAGAACATTAAGATCTAGTTCCTCAACATGTAGAAGGTGCAGGAAAATAGAACCAAATACTACTAAACTTCATTGCAAAAAGATTTTAAAAATGTTTTTCAGTGCATTAAGCTATTAAGATACCTTATTTAAGAAGAGTTATTTTCCTCTGTCGTCAGTTTGGTAGATGTGAAGTTTTGAATGAAGTCCTTTTGCTGTGCCTGATGTGGCCATGTTAGCATCTGACCTTCTTTAGACACATTGAGAAGTGCACATTTTGATACTTTTGCCTTAAAAATATAGCTGCTCTTGGACAAGATTGGTTGAATAGTTTTTCTTTTATTCTTTGTCTATGCAATGATTCTGCATCAATCCATGTTATTCATCTAAAAATGAATAAAAATGAAATTCAACAGGGACAAATGCTAAGTCTCCTCCTAGGCAAAAAACAAAAACAAAAATGAAACAAAACGAAAACAACCCCCCCACACACACACGCACACACACAGCTGCATAGATACAAGATGGGAAATACCTGGCTTCAATGGTACAGTAAAGGGGAGCATATTGTTGTCATAGACAATATTGTCATAGACAACAATATAAATATGAGCCATCAGTGTGATATAGCCACAAAAAAGGCAAACACTATTTTGGGATGCATAAATAGAGGTATCACTTCCAGAAATGGAGAAGTACTCCTTCTCCTCTACTCTATACTAGTCAGACTGCATCTGGAATACAGAGTTCAGTTTTGAGCACCCAGGTTTTCAAAAGATGCTGAAAATCTGGAGAGGGTCCAGAAGAGGATAACTAAGATAATACAGGGCCTAGAAAACAAGTCTTATGATGAAAGGCTGAATGAACTGGGCCTGTTCAGCCTTGAGAAAGGAAATCTTCAAGCTTACATGAGAGCATTCTACCTCTACATGATAGCATTCACTCATCCCAGAGTGCAGGAAATGAAACAATGAACTTAAACTACAATACATCAGGTGTAGGCTATGCACAAGGAAGAACTTACTGAGTAGGAGAGCAGGACGACAGTGGAACCAGCTGTCAAGGGAGGTTGTGTGCTCTTCCACACTATAGACGTTCAAGAAGCAACTTTGATTGTTATCTGAGTAGGATGGGGTAACTGACATCCTGCACCAGCAGGGGGTTGGACTTGATGGCCTCCTTGGCCCCTTCTGCCCCAACTATTCTATGATTCTGTGATTCTCACAACTATCAAACCCCTCTTTTCCAGTGTGGCAGAAGAGTACAGACATTATTTTTACATATGGTGAAAACAGCAGATGGCAACTAATAATGCTCATCTTTAAGCCCATTTTTGTTCACATCTACCAGACCTCATTTGAATTAATATCCACATTTCTAGGTGGTATAATTTACATTAAAATGAGTGTTTCCTGCATTACTTATCACATTAAAATGCATTTTAAGTGGTAAAGTCAAATCAGTGTTCTAATATCATTTATGAAAATAGCTTTTCATCCCAGTTATTTGTATATCAAACTACTGAGTTCAGTTCCGCTTAATCCTAAGTAAATGTTCATATATTTGTAGCCTTCCAGTTTCTAATCTCAGTTACTCAAAACTAAACTACAGTCATGTTGATGAATCTTAATTTCAAGAAAGTACTCTGGGATTGCAAAGATGCAATCCAAACTGTGCATGTTCACTAGAAGTCAGTGCCACTGTGTTTTGTGGACTTACTTGCCATAATGTGTATAGGATGTTATCCTGATGTCCTCAGCTGACTTTCTAGTTTACCCTTGCAGTTTGCCCTAAATTATTTTCTTTGGGGAAATTATTTTTAGAACAGTAGCCAGCTGGACACACTTAATAAAGCTGTCCAGACCATAAATAGATCATCACATGCTTTTGTGATCTTGAACTGAATCCAAGTCCTCATGGTCACCTGCTTAACACAAATGGTTGGCAGTGGGAGAGACATGAACACATCAGAAGGGTTCAAGGAAAAGTAGGAAATGAGATGGCTTCTTCCCAGAGGATCAGTTTGCTTATGGGATACTGATTTGATGGGCAGTGAACACTTTGCTCTTGATGCCTCCCTTATGTCAGTTGTTGATATTTATAGATTAATTTTTATTATAAAACCTTTCACTAAAAAGTAAATAAAATAAAAGAAGCATGTCCTGCGTAGTTTTGATTTATTTATATATATATATATATATATATATATATATATATAAATACAGAGTTCAGTTTATATATATCAGTTGATATATATATATATATATATATATATATATACTATCTAAAAAATTAGTCTTAAAAACATAAATATACTGAAGTGCAAATATGTTGTGCTATAATTCACAAGCAAATATGGAAACCAAAACTAAGCACATTTCAACCATAGAGATCATCGTAATTGGCCTAGCATATAAAAAACAAAACAAACAAAAGAACAGCAGCAGCAATAAAAACCAGCCTTACAATAAAACTCCTTGCATACAGTGATTACAGTATAGGGTTCCCACCTGTATTAAAAAAGGAATATTTTATTCATTTAAAAGATATTCTAGAAAATCAACTTTTAATCATTAAAACAAACATGTAAAAACTCACCAAGTCAGACAGTAAAGCATGGCCTTTGCTCAACCCAAGAGAGTTCAAGGGAATAGCAAGGTGAATTCTCACTAGAATACTCATAACACTAAAGGGCTGAAGTCACCACACAGATCTTCTCATTTGGAGGTAAGAAAGATACTGTCAAGGTCATAAAAACAGTTAGGAAAAGGTTTAATGAAAATGTATAACAAATATAAAACAACTTATGGTCAACATATGAACTTAGATATACCCAGATGATTTAAAATGCTACTAATAAGCCCAGTGCTTTTTTTGTAAGAAAAATGGTGCCGGAACTCATGAAATTATTTACCTTTCACACATAGTCAATTACTGTACACACACCCACACACGTCAGTTGTGTTACAAAACATAATGGTCGCCACCCACAGTAAGCACTCAGCATGTGACCACACGACCAATCACAAGCCGAGCAGTGCCACAAGCCGAGCAGCGCCATCACAACCAGTGCGGACAAAGTGCGCATGCATTGGATTTGACACACAAGCAGCCCGCATGCATCATTTTAATGATTTTGCCACCGACCTGCTACGCTCGACAGGGCAATTCGAATCCACGTGGACCAAACATCAAATTTTCAAAAGTTACTTTTAAAACTTGGAAAATCTGTCAAAAAAAGGTGCCGGAACTCCATTCTGGTGTGTTCTATGACAAAAAAAGCACTGAATAAGCCTGTGAGAAGTCATTTTGCTGCAGGGAAACAAACTGTATGAAAGCAAAAATATTGAAATGGTGGACTGAGGCTCCCTCTAAGTGCACTCCCCATGGGAAACCTTTCAAGAATTCCACCAAGAAAATGAAGGCTAAGTAAACCATATTGGCCAAGTAATTAAGTACAGACATGTAAAATATTGTTATTAATAAAATTTTTGGTAATATAACCATCCAGTCAACTGCTCACTCAAGATGACCAGAGATTCCATTTGCCAGGAGTGAATCCAACATAGTTCCGTTGTAAAGTCTCTGGAGCAGTCCTTGGCTTCCACCTTCTTACAACAGCAGCACCTTAAATTACTCAGATTATATCCACCTTTATGAAATCTTGTACAAGAGGAGCTTGCAACCTCCGATTCCAAGGACAACGTCTATGCCTGCAGATCCTGTGATCACCCCCACATAAGCTTTCTTGCATGGGCAAATAATGACATATACAACTCCCTTAGGGTTGCAATTATGGCACTTTCAGTAAGGATATCACTAGACGTCACCAGGGTTAACACATTGCCTCTTACTGGGGCAAATTGTGGCAAACACTGCAGCAACCACAGGAACGATAATGCCTTCGACTTCTTCTCCTAGGATAGTTCTATTAATTAGGATGGGTTTAGATCTGAGGGCGCTGGGTACCAGTATATACTTGAATATATATAATTTTCCCTTTTATACTCAGCCCTGGTAAGTAGGTATATCTTTCTGAATTTTGCTGGTATAACTTTTATTTTACTGGTATATTTTTATAGGTTAAAGAGACCACTTTCATTCAGGTCTCTGTAGCTTCCAGGTATTATAGTTCATTCCTGTTACTATTTAGAGGTCTACACATGCCCCTTCTTAGCAATTTCAGTGAATTTCCTCACCTATTCAAATGTATCTTAATTTTTTTGACTGTTTAGGGAAGACTTCTGCATTACAATCTGCAGACAGATTGCCTTTCATATGAACAGGAGAAAAGCTGTCATATTTCCAAAAGAAATTTATTTCTGTAGGTTTTGGATACAGATCAGTAGGGAGAGATCTATTTTGAGCTATGACAACCACAGCTAAAAAAATCAGCCTGGATTTATTGTAATTTTAAATGTGAGGTTTCATGTTAGATGCTTGATGCAATTCTCCTTCGATCAAAAGGTACAGCAGCCATATTATAATGCATGAAGGAAATTCTGACCTCCACCATAAATTAAAATAAATTATGATACATTCAGGTAGAATAACATAATTTTTTAACTTATGTTATACCACAGCGCTGCCTTGTGTTTGTGTAATGGAACATATAGAAAAGAGGAGAAAAAATACACTGGGCCGGTGGGAGGGAAGGTGTAAAGGAGATTATCTTAATCCTACAAGGAATCTGAAGCAGAAGCCTCAATAAAGATGCCAGTTCAAAGTCTCATGCTGAGAGGCCCAAGAGCCAGAGGGAAGGCATCCAGGCAAGCAAGAGTTCTAAAGGAGAGAAGAAATCAGAATTCCCAGAACTTGAGAGCTAATTGAGAGTGCTGGGCTATGACAGGAAGATATTGCTTGGACTAAGGTCTTGGAAAAAGAGGGGCATGGTCTAGTTATCCTAGCTGGATCTGTTTATCTATGGTTACATTATTGTTGTGCTGTACATATAGCTTTTAGATACTCTTGTTTGAAACTTCAGACACCCTTTCCATTTGGAGTTATCCAGCCCATGTCTAAAAGCCAGTCCACAATGACTAAAAGATACTTGAGAATCATAGAGCTTTAAGACTGATTTGGGGCAGGTCACTAAAGAAAAAAAAATCTCTGCTTGTTTTCCCTTTCATTCATGGAACAGAGTGATGCCTGTCCATGCGATGGTGGTATCCATTTCACCATTTCTGAGGACAGACGAGGTCGCATCAGTGGAATCAGAAGGGTGACTCCGTATACCCTGCAGGCTTTCAAGTCTGTTCCAAAGATCTGGCAGTGGGGTGGGGGAATTTATATATTTAGCATAGGGCATATATTGCCAGGGAGTCCAGTGTTTTACAACCAGTAGATGCTCTGGAGCCTGCAGGTGCTAGTCTGTTATTGCACCAGTGCACTATGGGGGGCAAACCAGCTCACCACTGGTTGGCCAGCCATGTTCTTGTTGAAGTCAGCTCATCTGGGGCTTTTCTCTGCTGGTCCTCCGCTGAGCGCATCTGGGCAGATCCCGCACCGGTGGTTGCTCAGCACGAATGAAGCCAGCAGGTTTTCCACCAAGGAGTGGGGCTCCCTGTTAATCTACTTGCAGATGGTATGCCTTCAAACTGCTAGGTACACTGGAGCTAGGGGTGGACGATGAGAGATCACTCTATCCCATGAGTCTGAGCTCCAGTCGCTGGAGTGCCAACCATTTCTGATTGACAGTTCCAGTGTCATTAAGCTGCTGTGCCACCGAGCCCCCCTAGGGAGCAGGACTTCTGGAGCTGAACTGGAAGCACAGAAGATGATGGGGAGGAGAAGAGGGATGGGGAATGTCTCTCGTGTGGTAAGCAGTTCCCTTGCACACTCATAGCATTGGATTCCACCCTTGATATCAAAGAACTACTGTGTCACTACCAGGAAGGGCAGAGGGAGAGTTCGGTTTCTGTATATTTCAGATAGATCTGCAATATAAAAAGTGCCTGTGCATCTGATAGCACATACTCAAAGTTGCTCTTAATGCCAATTAATTGATCATTTAGTTCATTGGCCCTGTCATATCCACAACCGTGCTAGGCTGCTTTTTCTACGTCTTTGGGAAAACTATTATGTATTGAGTAAATGTGCACAGAATTCCCATTGTGGCATAGAATTTATTAATGTCTCCAGGGGCAATTTTGGAGCACTCACAAATAAGACAGCCGCTGCTGCCCCAGGTCTGTTTTTACAGCCATGGCATGGTCGCTGCTGCCCTGAAGCTTTAGTGAGATATAAAAGTGGAAAGGGCAGAAGAACCACAGGGCAGGGTTTGTATGGGCAGGATGCTACCTCTGCACAAGGTCCCACTGATCCTTTGCTTGGTTGTGCATTTCAGAGAAGGGAGGTATACAGAAAGAGGTGCATCCCACGAGTCTTTATGGCCTTCAGCAAATAACAACAGTGGCAGTGGATGGGATCCCAGAAGTATCTGAATCAAAACTTGGTATATGGGGACCCAAATCTGCTGCTTCCTCCTCATTGACTGCCACTGAGAAGAAGAAATCTGGGAGCCCAATAGCTATTGCTGCAACCATCTCCTGTCTTCCCACTAATAGAACTCCTATCTCAACAATGCCCTTTGTCCTACTCTTTACAAGTACTCACTTTTAAGGAAATACATGTTTCGTGCCTCTGCTACAATGGTCCTGGAGCCATTAGCAGTACTTTTAGAAATTCTGTGCTTTTGTGATTCCTGATAAGCCACATGACAGTCAGTTGAATAGGTCATGACTTTATTCTAAATCTTCAGAATAACTCAAAATAAACCAAATTAAGCTTTCAGCAGAATCACATAAAGAATAAGCACTCAATGGAACAGTAACAGGAAAGCAGGAAGGATTTCAAAGTATAAATTGACTTCAAAAAGCCCTTATTTTACTATTTATTTTAAACCAGGTTGAGCCTTTCTGAGAAAAGTTGGACTAAATCTTCTAATGCTAATTAAACTTCCCTATTCAGTAGTTTCCCTCTTCCTTGCAAAAAGTTCTAGGTTTTGAGTAGGATTGCTACCATAAGATCCATGAATCAAGGCAAGCTGGATGTGGTCAAACAAGAGATGACAGGACTGAACATCGACATCTTAGGAATCAGTGAACTAAAATGGACAGGAATGGGTGAATTTAATTCAGATGACCATCAGGTATACTACTGTGGGTAAGAATCCCTCAGAAGAAATGAAGTAGCCTTCATAATCAATAAAAGAGTAGGAAAAGCAGTACTGGGATACAACCTCCAAAATGACAGAATGATCTCAGGTCGAATCCAAGGCAAACCATTCAACATCACAGTAGTCCAAGTCTATGCCCCAACCACTGATGCTGAAGAGGCTGAAGTTGAGCAGTTCTATGAAGGCCTACAACATCTTGTTGAAAAAATGATGCCCTTAGCATCATGGGGGATTGGAATACTAAAGTAGGAAGCCAAAAGATAATTGGAATAACAGGCAAGTTTGGCCTTGGAGTACAAAATGAAGCAGGGCAAAGGCTGGTAGGAATTTTGTCAAGAGAACACACTGGTCATAGCAAACGCTCTTTTCCAACAACCGAAGAGATGACTCTACACATGGACCTCACCAGATGGTCAACACAGAAATCAGATTGACGATTTGCTCTGCAGCCAAAGATGGAGAAGCTCTCTATACAGTCAGTAAAAACAAGACCAGGAGCTGACTGCAGCTCACATCATGAGCTTCTTGTTGCAAAATTTAGGCTTAAAGTGAAAAATGTAGAGAAAAGCACTAGGCCACTCAGGTATGACCTAAATCATATGCCTGAAAAACTATGGATGGGAGTTTGCACATTGTACAAGAGGTAGCAACTAAAACCATCCCAAAGAAAAAGAAATGCAAGAAAGCAAAATGGCTGTCTGAGGAACCTTTATAAATAGCTAAGGAAAGAAGGAAAGCAAAAGGCCAGGAAGAAAGAGAAAGATACACCCAATTGAATGCAAAATTCCAGAGAATAGCTAGAAGAGTCAAGAATGCCTTCTTAAATGAATAGTGTAAAGAAATATATGATAACAATAGAATAGGGAAGGCCAGAGATCTCTTCAAGTAAATTGGAGATATGAAGGGAATGTTTCATGCAAAGAAGGGCATGATAAAGGACAAAAATGGCAGGAACCTAACAGAGGCAGAAGAGTTTAAGAAGAGTGACAAGATTACACAGAAGAACTATGCAAGAAAGATATTAATGTCCCTGATAACCATGCTGGGGTAGTCACTGACCTCGAGCCAGACATCCTGGAATGTGAAGTCAAAAGGGCCTTAGGCACTCTTAGCAACCACAAAGCTAGTGGAGGAGACAGTGTTCCAGGTGAGCTATTCAAAATCCTAAAAGATGATGCATTAAAAGTGCTACATTCAATGTGCCAGCAAATTTGGAAAACTCAACAGTGGCCACAGGATTGGAAAAGGTCAGTTTCCATTCCAATTCCAAAGAAGGACAATGCCAAAGAATGTTCAAACTACCATACCATTGCACTCATTTCACATGCTAGCAAAGTTATGCTCAAAATCCTACAAGCTAGGCTCCAGCAGTATGTGGACTGACAACTACCAGAAGTACAAGCAGGGTTTCAAAGAGGCAGAGAAACTAGAGATCAAATTGCCAACATACACTGGATCATGGAGAAAGCTAGGGAGTTCCAGAAAAACATCTGCTTCATTGACTATGCTAAAGCCTTTGATTGTGTGGATCACAACAAATTGTGACAAGTTTTTAAATGGGAGTACCAGACCATCTTATCTTTCTCTTGAGGAACCTGTATGTGGGTCAAGAAGCAACAGTGAGAACTGGACACAGAACCACTGATTGGTTCAGAATTGAGAAAGAAGTTGTGCAAGGCTGTATACTGCCGCCCTGCCTATTTAACTTATATGCAGAGCACATCATGAGAAAGGCGGGGCTAGATGAATCACCAGTTGGAATTCAGATTGCTGGGAGAAATATCAACAACCTCAGATATGCAGATGATACCACTCTAATGGCAGAAAGTGAAGAGGAGCTAAAGAGCCTCTTGATGCAGGTGAAAGAGGAGAGAGCAAAAGTGGACTTGAAATTCAACGTTAAGAAAACTAAGTTCATGCCTTTACAGAGGTAACATCAACCTGTGAGAGAAATTAAGTGTTCCTTTCTGCTACATAGTAATCCTGCACTCTTTTACAACTCATCATTAGTGGCTATGTATGCAATGAACCCATTTGATCTCACTACCATAAATTAATACACAGTGCATAAATGGGTGCTTGGGTAAATCTGTGCTGATAGTGCAGTTATAATGTTTATCACACGCATTCGGGCCATTGGGAATTATGAGATGGCCGCTATGTTGCCAATGAGAATGAGAAATGATGCACAAGGCAGAGAAGGGGAAGCTACTTAGCTTGAAAATGGTGATCTGCACCTTGTGGTCACTAGCTTTGATCTCCCATAATTTCCTCAAATAGTAAAAGATATCCTGTATAAAGACTATTTTTAGGTAGCAATTCAAACCTTCATTTCCCTTATGTGAAATTCTTTAGATAGCTGTTGCAATAGATCTGGCTCACAGTCTGGGGTCTTCTTGAGGATGCAATTGTTCAACAAATGGCAGCAACTTATGTTCAGAATAAGAATACCTAGAATTTATTTTCATATATGCCTGTAAATACTTTCATGCTTAGGATGGAAAATTAGCATTAGATTTTTTTCTGGAGTGGAGGAATGTGGATATTTTTGTGTACAACCCTGATTGGGAAGGTGGGAAGATGCTAAGCTGATATTGCTATAGGACTACTACTTTCAGTGTGTTTATTATGGCATCTTGTTCAGCCTGAGTTTAGGTAAATCTGCCTTCCCCAACTTGGTACCATTCGGATTGTTGCCCAACTACTTCTAGCATTCCTAGCTAGCATGGCCTTCAAGCATCCAAGGGTCTAAACAGTATATTTTGCAGTTTCTGCCACTGCAGGAAGAGAAATAACTCAGGAAGTGAGGAGGTATTTGGTTTGGAATGTGATGTAAGTAAACCCCAAAGGCTCAAGAAAATGAGTTATATTTTCTGCAACAATAATTTAAAAAAATGGTTACACATACGAGGTCTTATGTCTCTCAGAAAAGTGTGTGTAACATATTAACAAGCCATTTCCAGGGGCTAAACTTTGTGTACCTCTCAGCATGAGTAAGTATTTGTAACGAAAGAAATGCCAGTCCTATGCACAACAGCAAGCTGGGCTGATTGCAGACTGGTAAATATCTTTGCTTTTCTTTGGCTTTAGTTGTAAGGTTATAATACTTCCATCAGCATCAGCTTGCACCAATAATTTTGAATCCAATACATCAAAATAGTTCCTGCAGTCCAAGGCAAGTGTATGCAAACAGACATTCTCTCAATCATACACAGGGGAAATTAAAGCTTATACAAAAGAAAATGGGAAAATGTAAGAACAAGCACTGATCTTTCTTAGAAAAGTTCCAGTAGTGGCCATGTTTCTCTCCTTAACACCACATTCTATAAAACCATATTAAGATTACAACAGCATACGGTATGCCATGAAAAGCAATTTCTCAAAAACATACTAATAGCAGTAAAGTATAATAGAATTCAATTAACTCTAGTTCTTTATATGAAAAATAAAACTGAAGGTCAAAACACAAGAATGAAGAACAACCATGTGATGTCTTTCACAAGAAGAGGTTCTCCCTCAGCACCCACTATCTCTGCTATAATGCATAGCTGTATTTCCAGTGTTGATGCACTGAGTTTCAGAAATGCCCTTCCCTTCTAGTAGTGTTCCTTCAACTACTCCGATATCCAGTGCAGGTCCGCATGTTTACAGATTTAAGACAATGTTCAATGCAATGGTATCTTGAAATGGACCAAGACCTGCAAGGGGGGTTTCTGAGCTGCAAGAGTGAAGATGGAAAAGATCCAGCAATTCCTTTATGGCTCCTAAATCACATGGCTGTTGGATGGATGGCCAAGCCCAAGAACGCTGGTCAGTGTCTATTTAGCAGTGTGTGAGAAATCTGGTTGGAGAGTGCAAATCCATTTACTTTTCTTGGCTCAGCACCTTGGATACCAGTAGGCTTAGTCTCTGCCCTAAATCTGATTCAGACTCTGCGTTTATGTGGGCATCCAAGAGGAAGCAGATCAACTGCTGCTTATATGTACTGTATTACAAGCAGTTCCTGAGTTATCAACGTCTGAGTTAAGAACAACCCATACTTACAAACTGCCATAAAGCCTATCAATTTTTTAAAAAATACTGCAGAAAATTGTTATCACCATAGAGAGAGGAAGTGGAAGGAGAGAGAGGGAAGTCTCCAAAGCAGGCATTCCTGCCCTGTCCATCCAGGCAGGGAAATCTTTCAAGCATTTCCTTGTTTCAAAGAATTGGGTGGGGAAGAGATATTTGCAGTTTTCCATTTGCACGGAGGTCCTGCACCTCTAACTGCCCACAAACTTGGAGGGCTGCCTATATGTGATCCGACTTCCATGCAGATTTGACTTAAAGAAACATTTCTGTTTTTTCAGGAACTCATTCATAACCGGGGGACTGTCTACAAAAGTATAACTAGTGAGGCCGGCTTGCCTGTCTCCCACACTCCTGCTGCTCAAATGGAGTTCTGCTTCTGCAGATATGACTTGTTGGCTTTGTGTACTTAGTGAGAGAATAATTCAGCAGAGAGAAGGGAACCACCAGTTTTCCTGGGTGTTCACAGACTTGATCTTGGCTCAGTTCACGTCCTAGACCAGGACTGTGGGTGGGAAAGAAGACTGGCAAGCACAAGAGAACTGGACTCTTCACATCACTCATCTTCTTTAAACCTTTTCTTGCCACACTGAAATTATGGACTGGGGTAGGATTTCAAAATAAGCAATCCTATTTCCAATGGCAACAAGCAGAGATGAAATGTAACAAAGGAAAATGCCCAGCAGAAGGAAAATCATGCAGCTAGTTTGTTCCTGTATATGATATAAAATTGGTATGTATACCAATCCCCACATGAATACTTATAATAGTAACAATAATAGTAGTAGTGGTATTTCATGACTGTCTTCTGGGGCAGAAAATATAACACAAACTGATTAAGTAATAAAAACAACACAACTAGCAGTATCAGTAAACCCCATCTCTCCCAAACATGCACACGTGCGCACGCGCACACACACACACATACACAGAGCGAAACTGACCTAAAACAGAAGCTACTACATAACAGCTGCAGCTACAACCCAGTCCAGTAAAACTTAACTTTCAAAGCCTCCCTTAATGCCTGCAATGTTGGACCCTAATAGATGCCTAATGAAAACTTATCCCAGGCATTTGGAGCCACAGCAGAGGGGGGGCACTGGCCTCTTTCACAGGTGCTGCTGCATCTCTTCTGTTCCTAAGTGAAAGAAAATTGTCTTTAGTGGAGGCAAGAATCTCCTTCCTGAATTATTATACAGCCTTCCGTATTCTTGGTTCAGAGGAGACCTGCATCCCACAGCAGGCTCAGCTATCAGGAGTTGACTCCTGCAGGGTATTCTAGCCTTAATTGCCATGTTTTAAAAAGGTTATGCACTGTTTTGCATTTACTTATTTTGCATTGCAAAAGTACTATCAGAGAGACCTACCTTAAAATAACTTATCATTGCCAAACTGGAAACAATGTACAAGTCAAGGAGTCTGGATCATACCTCATGCCATGTGCAATGAGGTGGGTGATTACAAGATGCAGTGACTCCAGATGGAACTATGGTAGAACCAAAATGGCTCCAAATAGGATTGTGAATCTTCCTTAATTTAAATCAATACTAAGTTGCTTACCTTTTCCTGGATCATGCTCTTACAGAGTAATAAGAAAATGAGGATAAAACTTACTGATATTTTTGTTCATGTAGAATCAGTGGTGATAGAGTGGCATCATCTCTCAGGAAAGGAAAATCAATCCAGGATGTATGGATGCTCCATTTATTGATAGGCCTCATCTGTGATATATTGCTTACATGGTAACTCAGCATGCCAACACAGGGCTTCTTTTTGTTTCTACTGAATGCTATTATTCTCTTGTATATCATAGATTGCAACTATATTGATCTTGAGGTAGATTCACAAAACTACCTAGGGTGTTGCATTATTATCACAATGTATTACAAATGCATATCTATCTATTTTTTTCTCGTTATAAATAGATAAACACACACACACACACACACACACACACACACACACACATATATGGCATAGATATAGATATGGATGACATATATAGATAAAAAGTGAAAGACATTGCAACCAATGTGTTTAAAAAATGAAATGTTTGACAAAAAATAGTATCAATTTCTCAGTGCTCTTGAAAAAATGTTTTCTAAAATCATACAATTGAGCAACATCTTCATCTGCAGACTACCTTCTCACTTCTCACTTCTTCAATGTGAGAAGAAGCTCTATGAACTCATTTATTGTAGTGCTATCATCACATAAAACAGAATTCAGGCCAAAAGTTGGCATTCCACTATATAGAATAGTGTCTCATAAAGTACATCCTATGGGATCCACAGTCATTGCAAAAAAGGAAGCATACATGAAAACAGTCAGAAGATGTTAATGAAGTGAGACAGCAGCTAGTTAAAATCTAATGGCTGGATAGATTTGGGGTGAAAATTGATGGTGTTGAGTGATGTGTGAAACCTGACAAATGGAATAAAACTTGGGAGTTTTTTATATTATATACAAACAAACAACCAGTTTGGTCAACCCAATGAGACCTAACTTTAAAAAGTAATAATCCCTTAGGCAACCTGGAAATCTGTTAAAATTTGGGAGAATTTCAAAAGCAACTTATCAGGTACCCTGAAAATCAGCATCTAGAGTAGGGGTGGCAGTGAAAAAAATGGAGTAGTGAAGCCTCTTACCACTTTTCGGACCTTTTTATATCTTTAATTAAATCTAAGGGCATTTGAGAAACTATAGACTGGGTTACCAAGAACTATACAATTCAATTATGAGGATTGCTAAAGATGAGCCAAAAATTTCAAAATATTATTTTTTTTATCTGTTTGTTGGGTAGCTGGGTAGAAAACAGACTACTCAAATAATTGGAATGGTGGTAGAAGAAAAAAAATGTCACTGAAAGAAATTCTTAAACTCACAAAGTGGTGATAGATTTTCCATTTTTCTCTCTTTAAGTTAAAATACAAGGAAGCAAGACTGGAACAAAAGTGCAGAGTTACACCTCATAAGTAAGAAACAAAACCCACCGACCTCATAATATTATATACAATACTGGCAATCCAACTCTTGAAAATTTGAGAGACATTTCCCCTACCTCTTAAGAAAGCAGTGGGAAATCACTCTTTTTGTTCAGAGGGGAAGGGAGAGTTTTTAAAAAAAGGGAGAGTTTTTAAAATTTTTTAAAAAAAATTTTTTTAAAAAAAAAATTTGGCCCAGCCCAAATATCCTTGGGCTGGGCCAAAGGATAAGTTTTTGGCCCAGCCTTAATAATTTCAGGGTCAGTAAGACACTTTGTCACCAATTATCTGTGAAGTGAAACAGTTTCATAACTGATGACATCTAATAAATATTACAAGCCCCTCTTCAAGTTAGAAAAAAGAACTCTTAGATGTTTGTTAGTGAAGCAATATATGTTAAGCATTAAGTCTTTTTCACCTTTGGAAATAGATTTCTGTTTAAAGTGAACCTCATATCATGGGAACATTGAATTTAACTTACAAATGCTGTGTTGACTTTAGCTATCCCATGTTCAAAAAGAGACACTAATACTCCTCATTGCACTAATGAAATGGTATGAGAAACAGAAATATACCACTTTGTATTTCTGTGGGTTTAATGATCATCAGTCTTATGTTAAACTGCAACCATAAAGCAGAACATGGGCTATTAGACTTTGTCAGGTTTTTCTTCTCCTTTCTTTTCTCATTTATTGCTCTAGCAAAGGAGATATAGGTACCTGTTGGCAGTGTGTAAAAAAGCTAGCTGTTGTATTTTGTACATATTACTTGACAGCAATTATTTAGTGGTATCATTTTGGAAAGGACAGACTAACAAATTTTAATTTGCAATGTGTGTGTGTGTGTAAAATTGTTGCAACAGTATTTATTAGCAGGGGTAGGAATTCAGAAACTGTCAAGCTAGAACTTGCCATAGAAGCAAAAATGATAAAACTGAGGCTGTCATACTTTGGATATATCAGGGGAAGGCAAGACTCACCCGAGAAGACAAACATGCCAGGGAAAGACAAAGCCAGAAGACAAAAGGAAGATCAAATATGAAATAGATTGACTCTATAAAGGAAGGCATAGTCTTGATCTTGGAAATGCTGAATGGAACTGTCATGGACAGGACTTTTTGGAAGGTCGTCATTCATAGAGTCACCATAGGTTGAAGGAGACTTGATGGTATGTAACAACAGCGACAGCAACAAGAACACATTATTATTAAACTTACTATTATTGTTCTGTCCTTGGGTGGTGGAGCCTCTGACACTGATTGCTTCGGTTGGTATGCATCAGAGAATGCCAGTGAACATTCTGTTACTTCAAGGACCACTGTTTTCAGGAGAATGCTCATAGTACAGGGAAGGTTGTCAATTTAGTGGAGACGAAATCCTCGTGTAGAGCCCAGGATGGAAAGAATTGAGTATGGAAGTCTGAAAAGGAGGGTGGTCACTTACATATTGCCAAAGAAGATGTAATATTCCTAAAAAAGAGTACAAAAGAGGAAAATAATTTGCACATCATTTAAATATGCTAACATATATCTATAGAGACAAATTTAGGAATAATTGCTATAATGTAAATAGGAATACAATATATTTTACCATAGTGGAAGAGGCTGATTAGAAGAGCTAAGTGCATGTTGAGGGAAACTTCAAAACTTCTGCACTCCCTCTTGATGGTTCTTAATCTTTAAAATGGACTTTAAAAGGTCAGTTCAGCAAATAGAGGATGATTCTTACAATTGTCCAAAATAGAAGACTGTCTTCTATCAAGCTGGAGACCAGGACAACCTACAGGAGGTCCCTGAAGACAAGAAAGTTGAGAACTAAGAAAGTGTGTAGCAAGGCTCCCAAGACAAAGATCTGAGAAAGAAGATTGGAAAGGAACAGTAGGGGGAAGACGCATGCAAACAACAGAATGCCACTGCCACCTGTGCTTCTAAAAGGAATAGCTTCATTTGTCTGAAAAGTGGCAAACAAAAGAGTCAGAGCTGGGAAGCTTCTTTGGCATTCACTTTATTTGCCTTCCCACCTAAGAGATTAATAAAAAAAGGCTTACAGCATTAAAATTCTAGTAAATATAAAAACAGTGTAACACCCAGTAACAATATGTAAGATGGGACTGCATTTATAAGAAAAGAGAAATCCAAAGTCACCACTAATATGGATCCCAAGGGTATCTCACTGCAGTATGCATTCAAAAGTGGTATTGGATGAAGAAGGAAGAGAATTCAAGGAATAAAAGGAAGGAGTAGAGAAGGGGATTATCACAGAGGACAACAGCAGAAGTCAGGATAGAGATGGCTGACCTGTGAATGATGTACTCACAAAAGTTTGGCTAAGCTTCCAGCTGGAGCTTTTATCCTACCATTGGCTTTCTCATGAATGGAATCTTTGGTAGAATCCAGACAATATCAACTTCCATTAATAACCTCCTGCACACACCCCCACCCACATGTCTAACATCAGCTTTCCTTACAGAAGAAAACGTGTTGAGAAATAAAGATGGAATAGCTGCACAATGCATTCAGACTCTTATTCCTAGGAGCCTGATGTCTGGAAGCTTCCCAGATTATGATTAGAAGACTAATCATAAAAACAACTGGCTGGAAATATCACATTTACTTCATATTTATCTGAAGACTTTCAAGCCTTTAGCAATGGACTAGTTGTGTTATACTGTTTCAGATCCAGTACCTTGACCTGCAACACAGGGCACACATTTATATTTATATTGTAGGCATTCTTTTTTTCTGCTCCACTCTCCTATCATCTCCATTCTCTTCTTAAGCAAACTGAAACAGCAATAACAACAGCGATCAAGAAGATGGTTCAACTTGTAAGGAGGTGGTTGCTTCACTAAGATCAGACCAAAATCTTCCTAGGAGTTCCAGCCAATGAGACTAAAAAGCTGGATCTCACCTCAAAGGTACCTGAAATGATGGATCCCCAGGATCTCCAAGTAAGTTTGGAAAGCATCCTGCCTGAAACCCAACAGAGCTGCTGCCTAATGGCTTCAGCCCTTTTGGGTTGGATAGAGCAACAGCCTGAATGGAACAACCTACTCTGTTCATTTTGGAAAGCAGTGGCTTGAACTTGTTGGGGCATGAAGAGGTATGGGGATACTAGCAAAAGTTCTCTGCGCATGCCAACAATATTGCATCGCGCATACACACGAGCTCCACAAATTGCAACAAGGATGCCATTGCTTCATGGTACTGAATAATATGCCAAGAGAACACAAGCAAGGTACTGTCTTTAAAATGTTTCTCCAGATCCATCCTCATTGAGAAGCAGACAGCTGATCTTTATTGAAGTTCTTCAGCATTCAAGGTTGTTGATGACTTCTGGATTTCTTCCTATGTGTTCATGTCACAAATCCAGGAGAGTTATACCATTGGAGACTGTATAGCTTAGGGACATTGGTAAGCAAGGAAATGCATGATAGGGACATATGAATTTCTGCATGGTGTGGAAAAGGGGGATGAGAAGACCCCTTTTTCTTCTCTCATAATACTAGACCTTGGAGTCATTCCATGAAGCCAATTCTGGGCAATTGTAACAACATTGCAGAAGAAAGGGAGTACTTCTTCACGAAGTATAAACAATGGAATTCAGTTCCACAAGATCTGGTCATCTCTGGATTAGAGCTGTAGAGGAAGGCCAGGGAGGTTTGTACTTGAGGAGTTGTTGCTGTGTGTATCAAAGAGGGCCTAGAGTCCAGCAGACTTCAAACTCTGAAAGGTGCAGACTGCTCTACATAAATGCCAAGGGAAACAATAGCTGGCTCACAGGCAGATTTGGTCATAAGAATATGCTATCATTTTTTAGGTATTTAGCATGCTGGCAGAGAAAATGACCCTTAATTCTGTAAACTGTTCTTATATCCTGTAAATCATTCTGAGAGCTCTTCTAATGGAGCAGTACAGAATACCTTAAATAAATAAAGTCCTGAGAGGAACTTAATGGATTTCTCTCTTAGAGATCTTGAAATGCCTTTTCTTGGCAACACACCTTATAATACTCTTAGGTACTGTGCTAGAGACCTGTCAAAAAGTACATTACAAACTTTTAGTCTCAGTGTTTGTTGTTGTCCACAGCTGTTGATAGCAAGCAAGGTTCTATAGTGTTACTTCACACCAAATCAGTATTAATTGCTGCCATGGAAACACTTAATCCAGTAACTCTAACAATGGGGTGGGTGGGAAAAGATAGTACAGCTTTAACTCTAAACTAGTGAATGTAAGGAAACCCTATAATTTAACACATTTTGTCATTAAACCCTATTATCAACTTCTATAAGGCTATTCTTGTATGTACAGCAACAAATCTGGGCCTCACGAAAAGCAACATTTTTGTAGTGAAAATCTGTTTTTCTTGATATCTATACAGTTTTCAGATTTTTAGAAAACATTTGTGATGCATGCATTATTTCAACTCATATGCACAATTATAAAAACTCTTTTCTTCAGTAAAGAATACTGCAATTTGATAATGAGGAATATTCAACAACCAGGGCATGTCCAACAATAGTGCGTTAAATATTATAGCACTTCAGCTTGGGTTTTTTTTTGGGGGGGGGGTGTTTATAATCTCTTCCCTTCAATTTCTTCATCTGCAAAATTGACACAAAAGGAAAAGGCTGGGATGCGTGTGTGTGCACGCTTACACACATCTGTCCTTCTCTGAGATGATGAAGCACAAGACAATATGCAAAGGTCTCCCATGTCATCAGTTACCAGATCCAAATATACATAGCGGTGCTGGCAAGCATCAGAGTTCTCACCCTAAACATGATATGAGCCATGTTTTACCGTTAAATGAGAACTTTTGGATCCCTTGGAAGAACTTCCTAGAGCAGGACATGAATGCTTAAAGACCAAATATCAACTCTTGTCTAGCCTCTTCTACATGAGGAGAGACTCCAGGAATGTTGGGAAAGACCTTCCAAGTACTAAATGTTGCTCTGAGAACCTTTTTCATCTAGGGATTATGGAACTGGATTAAAAGGCTCATCATCCGCACTTGGCAACATTACTTAGACTCTCATTTTTTTCCACCAGAGAAAGGGTCCACTGGACCTCTCACTGGTTGAAAATGCTGCTTGGAGCTTCTTTTCCTAACGGACATGATAGGACGTGTTGTCCAACCTTGCTGCTGGTGCTGAAATAAATCAGACGTGAAGTCTGTCTCGCTTCTCCCATAACCACTGAAATTCTCCTTTGTCTGCTAGACACTGACTTTCCCTGAGAGTGAGAGGGAGACCAAGTAGGACAGCAGCATAGATCGAAGCGGATCATAAGCAGCTGGTTTGCAGTGGTTGATGTGTGTGGTTGCTTCTCCCGGTGCTCAGCACCAATAGAGCATCAGCTCAAGTGCTTCAAACCCAGGCTAGGCCATATGCATTATGCACAAGATTTAGGTATTTGGGATACTTTCTTTCCTATTAGGTAGCTAATGTTCACCCCACTGCTCACAGCAAGGTGGTCAGGGTGGGAAGAAATGGGGCCCATGTTTACTCAAGTAGTCCAGACCTGGTACTAGAGCAGCCTTCAGTCATGCAATTCTGCAATTCTGCACATGCCAAGAAAAAACAGTGCAGTCCAAAAAATATCACCATTTCATATATTTTATTTATAACTACTACTCAATGTACTAGTTCAGAGTCATTGGAGCTGTTTAGATCTTTTTGCTTAGCATGGGATATTGAAGCTGTTTGTCCACTGAAAGATCAATGATCTCCAAAGCTCATTCTGGGACTCCAAATGATTGCGGTCCTGTGCTTAGATCCACCCATGAGCTCTGTAAGCCCTTTCTATTTATTTTTAGAATTAGAAAGCAAACTCATCATAAAAGTGCATGTAGCACATGGATGCAGAAAGCAAATCAGTGGCTTGCATGCAAAATGGTGAAGATTGAAGGTAGCATAATTTGAAAAATAATGCACTTCAGTGTAGTTATTGCAAATTGGTTCCCTTTTGAAAGGAAATGGGGTAGTACGGAATACATTGTTATAAAAAATTGTCTGACTTTACATGAAAGGGAGGGGTTAATAAATTACAAATCTGAGGAGAGTATTTCACTGACATTTCCATTTATCTCTGAAAGGCAAATAGTAAGACAAATTGTTTGAAAGGCTTGTACTTGCTTCTTCTGTATCCATTTGGACTCACATGCCAAGTTACTTGTTGTGCAGGGATTTGAAATTGATACCCATTTTTCCCCTGATGTTCTAAGTGGATAAAAGAAAATGGGAATTAAATGATTGCTCATATATTTAGACCATCATCCTATAATTTCAGCTGTTCTCTAAAATAGGACATAAATCTTACCCTGAAGTTGAAATTTAGCAGTAAAGTTTGGGCGGTGGGGCGGGGGGAGTAGGGAAGAACATGCATGGGAGGCAGGGGAAGTACATGCACAACTTGTACTTAGAAGGGTTTGAAGGTGGTTGTGTTTCATGAGAGATTTTGCTACAGATAAAACTCCAGTTATTTTTGAACACTGCCTTTCCGGGCCTTGTGCTTTTGAGGATTATCAGCCACATTGCCAAGTCAAGCACTATGTTTAATTATGTGGATTGCATCTTACGCTGTCCAGGCTGCCAGAAGCTCAAGGGAATATGCAGTATCCCTCTATCTTTTTATTATATGCTTTTACATGTTCAGACGGCACAGCCGGTTTGGGATGCAGAAAACAACCTCACAACAGGGCTTTGTTATGAAGGTCATTGCACCATGGGATGACTTACAGATGTTATTCAGTGTTCAAATCGAGATTCTGTATATGTACCTCAGAAACCACCATTTCCCTTATCTTCCCTGTGTGCATTCTCTGGAGATGGGCTCATAAATACATATTTATCTTTTAATCGCTTTCTGTGCTGAGCTGAAGCGCTGGCAGGTGACGACTTGCCTTTCAGCATGCCACTCTCAGTGTTTATAATGAGACATAGTAAAAGGCTGCATGTGCATGATCCATGCTAGGCTTACCACTTCTGGGTGGTTTAATGCTGTGATTGTGACTTGTATACACTCGCATTCTTACAAATAAAGGATACAATCCAGTCTGCTGCTGCATCTCCCCGTCTCCTTCCTGGGTACACCATTCTGTCAGAAGAGTCCCTCATTTCCCCATGAGGAACTTGCTTCTACGGCAGGTTTCCATGCATGGAGTGGCATGCGCAAGGAATTGCAGATTTTTTTTTTCATAATGACTAAATCCTATGGGATACATACACATATCTGCCCAAGGAGGTTAAAGGTAAAGGTAAAGGTTTCCCTTTGACATTAAAGTCCAGACATGCCTGATTCTAGGGGGTGGTGCTCATCTCCGTATCCTAGCCAAGGCAGCCAGCGTTTTTCTGTGGACAGACTCCGTGGTCATGTGGCCGGCATGACTAAACACCGAAGTGCACGGAATGCTGTTACCTTCCCACCAAAGTGGTACCTTTTTATCTACTTGCATTTGCATGCTTTCGAACTGCAAGGTTGGCAGGAGCTGGGAAGAAGTCCGGGAGTTTACCCCGTCCTGCGGACTCGAACTGTTAAACTTTTGATCAACCAGCCCAGCAGCTCAGCAGTTTAAACCACTGTGCCATAGGGTAGTAAAAATGACCCATCTCCCCATTTTATCCAGCCAGATCCCTATGACTGAGGCAACTGAGGTAGTGACTGGTCCAAGATCAGCCACACTGGGATGCAAAACCATCCCACTGCTTCCCCTGAAAAGTACTGGGATAAAAGCTGGGAGACTGTGTGTAAAGCGTTCTCTACCATGGGATTCCCTTTCCCCTGCTCAAGATTCCAAGAGAGGTTTGCCTGGCACCAACACTTGTCTCATTTCAGCATCAGGTTAAAACCTTTTTATTCTCCCAAGATTTTAATTGTTACTGTACATTATTTTAATGTGTGGTTTTACACCGAACATTAGATGCTGTGCTACTTTTACTCTTACTTCTATTTTTATTCTATTTTATTAATGTTGTTGTAAACCGTCCTGGGATATCTATGATGGGACGGTACAGAAAAGTTTTAAATAGATCATCATCATCATCATCATCATCATCATCATCATCTCTCAGGACAAAGCAAACCAAGAGGAAGGGCATGTGCCTTTGAGAAGTATCAGGCAGCATTCCTCTCAGTGGAAACGACATGCACAACTTGGGCTGTTCACTGGGAATTCTGGAAAAGTCGGCTCAGTTCCACTCCTTGAGCCGAGAGACATGCCACGGAGCATGGGGAGTGCCCACCGCTGCCTCTGCTTCATTCTGGTGCCTCTGGGCCATGCGGTAGGACAGGGTTTAGCAGAGTAGGGCAAGAATGGGGTGCAGCAGCTCACAGGGTCAAGCCAAGTTTGGCCTGCTTGCCTTGACCTGGCCCACAGATTTTCACAAACTCCCTACCTGAATGATCACAGTATCCATATGTTCATGTGCTTCATGTGTGAACACAGATTTTAAACACATATCACTGATGTCACCTTCTTCTTTGAGTTGATTTACCTTGAATAAAACCTTGTTAAAGAGCATGGTAAGCTCCTGAACTGTAGATCTGGGTTCATGTTCCTCTCCTTCCCCTTTCCCTTCTCCCATTGCATTTATATGTGAAACATTTTTTTTACTCCTCTTCCTGTTATCTGCACAACAACCCTGTGAGCCATTTTAGCTGAGAGTGAGTGACAGACCTAGAATCACCCAGTGAACTTCCCAGATCTCCCAGGTCCCTAGTCCAACTCTAACTCTAACTCTAACTCTAACTCTGACTCCTAGTCCAACCCTAACTTTCGCACCAGCACTCCACACAAGCTCTTACTTACCCACTGCAATTACAGAAGGTAGATAAAGTTGGATGACATGTTGTCAGTGACACTGCAGTGAGCATCTGGCCAGGGCGACTTCTTTTATATTTTATATTGTTAATTTTAATTTTATATTGTTATTTCTGTATTTTATTGTATTTTATTGTGTTGTAAGCCGCCCCGAGGCTTCGGCAAGGGGCGGCATAGAAATGTTCTAATAAATAAATAATAAATAAACTGTTCTTATGGCACCATCTCTCCTACATCCTGCAATGGCTTTGCCATACATGTCTGTGCGGATGTTTCTTTTTATTCTGAAATGTTTAACTTTGAAGCATTCAATACCCTTCTTAGGTGCTGAATGTAGAACAACCCAGTCCATGTTCCAGAAAGTATGAAACAGAAGAGAAAAAGAAAGAATAGATTTAAAGCCAGTATACAAACTGGTCTACTGACAGTGTATCTGTATCAATGTCCTGACAGGCAAGCCTCAAAGCACCTCTCCACAGGTAAGAAATGAGAAATTTTCAGGTCTGTTGAACACTACGCATTTTCACAGTGGATCAAGACAAAACTATTTAGCGCAGGTGCTTCTGTAATTATGTTACGTTGGAAAGTTCAATATTGCTCAACGGGCCTCAGACTCTCGTGACTGAAGTGCAGGCTGCTGAGCTATCATTCGAATATTTTGATGAGGCATGGAATGAAATGCAGGTCAAATGTTGAGGTGTGCTTTCTCTTTTCTCTTATGATGGAACTCTACTGTGGTGATGATAAAGTTGTTTTGTGCATAAAGTCCTGGGAATTAAGTACCTGACAAAAGATATTGGAAATAACTAAATGTTAATGAAAGTCACTGCTATTGTGTTCTATTACTGCTATTATAATATGGACAATGAAACAGGTTAAGGGCCGATAAGAGCCAATAACATCATTATCCAGAGATTAAATTATCTCACTGATTTTCATGGAAAGCAAAGAAAGACTTTTTTGGATGTATGGATAGATGGATGATGGTGCTTTGGGAATCAGCGTTGCTCTCGCTCTGAACGGTTTCACTCCTTTAGGACAGCACAATGATAAATTGTTGGTGATTGGTTTGTGAGAAATCAGCTTAAATGAGATGCCATTGCTTAGCTGACATCATCTGGTGTAATGTGGTGTCAGGTTTGGACCTGAAGGCCTTCATGGCCCCTTCCAACTCTACTATTCTATGATCTTCCTAAACCTTCCAAAGGAGGGAGACATCTCACAACATGTGTGGTACTGCCTTCTCAGTTAAACTGATGAAAATCCATTTCATAAAGCTGCCAGTAAAGGCTGCTGGTTCCAGTGTGGGCAGGGCTGTGTATCCACTCCAGATTTTATGCTGATTTTTAAAAAGTTGTCTAGGTCAGCCTTCCCCTACCTGGTGGCCTTCGGAATCATTTGGACCACAGCTCCCAGAATTCCCCCCCCAGCAGGGCCATTGACTGGGAATTCTGCAGTCCAAATGTGTCTGAATTTGGACTGGGGAAGGCTGATCTACAGTGTGGTGCCCTTAAATGGATAGCACCTTAATTGTTTGGAATAAAATTCAGAGTCACTGAAGGGCCTCCTGACAGTGGAGCTATCAGCCTCTGCTGAAAGCTCCAGGACTATACACATCTTAGTGCAAGAAAATTTTAAGCCACTTAACCATGTCTTTGGTGTCTCCTTACCAAGCAGTAACAAGTGCTCCCCTATTCAAATGCAGCAGTGAAGTGGAGCAGAGGATGCACAGGGTCAAAACACCAGGACCCATTTTAAAGCAAAGGCAGCCTGTACTCTGTCAGTCTTCAGGCTTTTCAGTTTCCCACAAATACACAACGGCAATCCTTATAGTAGCATTGGCTGAGTGAGCACAGCTGGGAAAAGTAAAAGCCATGGATTGTGGGGTGATTTGCAAGCCACCAGTGCAGCCCATTACACCAGGCAGGGCAATGCAGCAACCTGTAGGCAGGCCTCTATTCCATCCCCAGACCTGTGATTGCATTGCTATGAAGAATGCCTGTTGCGTTTGGTTGATCAGTCTTTAATGAGGAATCCAGATCCATTAGATTTCCATCACAGAATCATGGAATAGTAGAGATGGAAGGGGCCAAGAAGGCCATCAGTTCCAGCCCCCTGCAGAATGCAGGGAAAAGAAACCATCACTCTCAGATGGCTGTGCAGCTGCAATCAACTTACTCTTGTGGACCTGAAAACATGAAATCATTTTGAAAGAAATGACTTTGTAAGAAAATATTTTTCTTCCTCGCCACAGGGTGGAGAATTTCCCGAAGAATCTTGAGCTCCTGATCATATGTCATTTGGGGATAATTATGTGTGAGGAAGTAGTTTAGCGGTGGGATTCCCCCATATTTCTTTGGCGTGGTTTCCTCAACTCTGTTTGCACTGAGTCTGCCTTGCACAGATTGTTCACGGAGGCTTCCAGTGCGAAGTGAGTCCAAGTGAGTCCACGAGACTCCGAGACCTGCTGCGCAAGCAGAGTTCTGTGCCTGCACACATGGCTTCCGTGCACTAGATACTCTATGCACCGTGCACAAAGGATTGCATACCTTGCACAAAGACGCCACTGACATTCCAAGTGTTTGTGCTCTTGATTGGCCTCATCTTGCTTCCTCACCAGAGCTGCGCATGGGAAAAAGGGCTGGTGAGCACAAGAGGACTGGATTCTGGCCTGATCTTCCCATCCCTGTTTGGGGATGTCCCCTGTCCCTTTGTCCCCCTGCTGGAAGCAAACCCTTTTTAATTTTCTTTGCCCAGGAGTGGGGGAGCACGGCTCTTATGCCCATCTGTGGGTATCTCTGCACCTACAGTATGTATCCCTCTTATGTCCTTGTAGGGATTGCTTTTCTACTCTCCTCCCCGACCTGCCAAATCACTTTGGCCGGATAGTGTCATACTTCTCACTTGTGGTAGAATCCTACATGAAAGTAACTCCCACTGCGTTCCCTTCCTGTCAGGGAAGTGTGAATAAGAATGAAATCTTAATTGTGTATAATTGAAAATAAGCATTTGGAAAAGTGAAATCTCTGCCTGATTGCCATCAGTAAGAATAGATGGGAAGGGATAAGGGTTAGACACACTTTACCTTTCAAAAGAGAGTGTTGGAGGGATTGCTCTGGAAATATGGAAGCGGAATGTCTTTTAGTTAAGGGTGGACAACTTCACTGGACAGCATCTCTTTGGCTTTGACTCCCATCAGCCACAGGCAATGGTGAGACCACTGGGGGGCACCTCTGCAGACCCACAGGTTGTCCAGCCTGGGGTTTATTGGCCTGCTTGGAGAGCTCACTTTAGCACTGACTAATATAGCAAGTTTTTCAGCACTGCCATTCTTTGGAAGAGAGAGAAGCTACAAACTTCGGCTACAATCCTTTTCCTATCTATTCCAACACGTACGTTTAGATAGGAAAAGGTACCACAACTCTGCCTGAACTTTCAGGACAATGCACCTTTAAAGGAAAATATGTGTTCACTGTACTGCACAATGCCTGTCTGAGACATTAGGTTTTTATATAGATATTTTGTATGCATACATAAAGTTGAATTTCTATGGGAACATGGCCATAGATGGTCTTGAGAAACACATGTGCCCCTTGTTACCAGTACCCCAATCTTTAGATATGTGTTTTCCGAAGTTTAGATACCTCCTTATTGGAAGACTATAACATACAGGGTCATTTTTCAGCTGGAAGATGAAACCTGCACCTATATCCATAGAACATTTGTTTACGTTTCTGTTTGTGCATTCTGGGGACATGGATAATGTAGGGATAACACATTTCCCTATTCCATGCACACCTCATTCTTGTCTGTAAATCTGAAATGACTGCTGTAATGTGACACAACTGTTCAAGCTGAAAACAAATAGGGAGTGACATCTTCAACTAAATGCTTGCAATGAAGCCTTGAGAACAGTATCCAAAATAAGAGAGCAGTATGCTCCCGTTATTCCTTTACTGGTTTTCTCCTTCTTTTGCCCTGTTTTTAATATGTGTGGCATGACCTGCATAATTGGATGCCTGCAGATCTGTAGAAGTACATCAAAAGGTTGCAGTGAAATCACAGCCCCTGACAGGACAGCTTGTGTTCAAGACTCAGGAAAGCCCAGAATAGAAGCCTTGTGGTACTGCTAAGGTCTTGCACGATAAGAGGTGCAGGATCGGTGTGAGGGGAAAAAGGAAAAATGACACTTCTTTCCCTATCCAAAGAGCAGAAAGGCTGCCTACCAGCCTTAACATGACTGCTTGCTTGCTTGATTGCTACCAAGGAGGGAGAGGGAAGTGTCTGAAGAGTGATAAGTTTCCTTCTTCCTTTCTTATTTACTTCCCCTTTCCTTACTTTTAAATACTTTTTTCTAACCCCATGGCACTACCCTGTTTCTAATACCCACCACCAGCATGTGATGGGCCCAAGCAGGCAAATGACTTATGGATCTCCAAAAGAAGAAATAAAAGTTGCAAATTTAGAAATAAGTATTATAATGTTTAGTACATCTCACCCTGCTCTGTGAAACTGTGATTAGACTGGTATGCTTGCCCATTCTACCTTCTGTTCAAGTACTAATAATAATTCTTGCAGTTCATGATCTCTAAAGTGGAACTGGACAGGACAGCCCTTTAAATACAAAACTCTCCTTTGTAAAAGATGTCAGACTTTCACTTTCATATGTACTTTCACATACTTCCACATGTAAAACATGATCCTTCTATTCCTGCTTTTGTACTTTGTATTTTGTTTTTAATTATATTCTTTGGTTCAACTAATGTCAACAATCTCAACTCCTGGAAGGCATTAAACATAGGCTTTTCCTGGGCTTTGTTTTTAAGTTTATTTTTGAACTATAAATTAATATAATGCAGTGTTCCTAGGATGGTATGAGAAAGGAAATTAATATGTAGAATCCATTATTTTATTTCTGAAATGACACATATTCTGTATTACAATATCGATAATGTGTTGATAGTTTTGGTGCTTCCTTAACTGGAACAATATTAGTACCAAGTAGGCTGTTTGATAGAAAACACTGCAGTTTAAACTTAAAGAAAGAAGCCTGGATAATGAATATATATGTAAACTAAATCTTCATTTAATAGTCACTTAGGTTTTGCTTTCCCAGAAAGCAGGACATATTCTCTGCCAGTACTGTATTGTCATTGCTCTCATCTTAATTTGTTCTATGTTCCCTTTAATAGCCTATAAAATAGTATAAAACAAAATAAAGCCTACATCTTTTTTTTCTACAAGGGCCCCTCATGTTTTAATAACTTCTTTTTTTTTAACATGTATTTGTCTTAAATTTTCTTTACTTGCCCATTCACTTAGCACTAGGGAGGCCCAGACTTTGCAGAATACTTTCCGCTTGCGCTGTGAGGGCTGCTAGGTGCCATTCACTCTGCAGCTATTGGGAAAGTATGACAACATTATATAATTTCTGTTACGACATAACAATTCTTGTATTTTTCTTAGATCTTGAACGATACGTTCCTCAATATGTTAGGGGCCTAGCTATCATTGCCATTTTTCATATTCTTCAAGGATGCTGTGTCGCAATGTACAGGATCTATACGCAACCTAGTAGTATACTTTGCCTGTAAAGGGAATGCAAGCATAGAGGTCTGATTCCTTAAAACCGTGTGTGCAGAAGCACCTACAATTTTAGATAGGGGATGGAGTGTAGGGGGGAAAGAAACCATTTTTCAAATGACCAAAGTATAACTGCATGTAAGTTTATTTTCTACTTTTCAATGAATATATTTGCATAAATTTCAGAAATGCAAAATAGGTCTGAAGTCTGCAAATTCCACACAGCTTGAAGAGATTGTCTGCCCCAGAACCCATGGGTTGAATCTGTAGAAATTGCTGCTTATTTCAATCCACTTTGGATTACTGTCACATATCTAATTAGTTATTAAACTCAGTGGTATAGTCATCCAACTTTCCTTGAAAAAGTATGCACATAAGTGCTTGAGAAAAAGCATTTTGGGAACCTGAAGCCATTTTCCAATGTATCCTTTGATGATAACATACCCCACAATCATAAATATGCTTTCGTTGTCAGATAAATTATACACAAACTCAAAATATGATACAAGTATGATCAGCTGTCTAAGTAAATCTGTCAGTAAAACTTTGCTGTTATTAAAAACTAATGGTTTGGGGCCAGAAAAATGCCACACTTTATATTTGTCTTGAGTAAGGTAAATGTTTTCCAGTGAAATCTCAAGGCTTGTGCCAATATAGTGATGCTCATACTGGTTCATCTAACAAAATAAAGCATGACGACTTATAAACCAGGGTGGTTTGTCAAGTTGTCTGAACCTAGCAGGACCACATGGAAGGAAAGCCAATGATGGCCACCAAATGTTCTGCTTGGACACTTTTCAGAAGCTGTCCCCCCATTCCATTCTCTTTGGTGATCCCACGTGGTGCCAGAATGGTTAACAAAACATGCTGTTGAGTTCAGATTGCTCTACTAGCCACTTCTGGCTGATGAACCACCGTGGTTTATTGGGTTTCACAAACCCAGTCTCAGGGCAGGCTCACATTACACTTTTAAGTACAGGGTGGCTTTCTATCCTTTAGTCTCCATGCTGCCTGAGAAAATATTGGCTCAGTGGTGACGCTGAGCACTTCTTTCCTGCTCTTTCCGCCTTAGTCCTTCCACCAGTATCCAAGGGAACATTGTGTGGGATCACCAAAGAGAATGTAAAAGGGACAACAGCTGCTGAAAGGTGGCCAAGACACATTTTGGTATTTGTCATTGGCTTTCCTGCCTGTATTATGCTGATGCTGGGAGAGAAAGATGGCTTGTTCTCCGGGCATTGGCATGAGCATAGGTAGAGGAGCTAGAGTGAGTGCGTGAGGGGAAATGCTTCATCGTGTTCAGCTTCCTTGAGAGAAAGGCCAGCACTACAAAGTTTGCCTCCTGCCTTTTCTCAGAGCACCAGGAAGCAACTGAGCCAGGCTATGCCCAAAGCTTCCATGCGCCATCACTGTGTTTAATGTTCAGCTAGCCAACCAGAGCGGAGGTGATGTGCTTCTTTTTGTCATTGTGTGGCAATGGCAAAGAGAACTGACCTTCATTAGCTCATCCCCACATTTTTGCTTGGGGAAGCTTCTGCAGGCATTGCACCAAGCAAGAGTGGAAGGTTCATCTGGGACTCCTCTTGGCGAGGCCAAGTTGAACATGGCGCATTTCCCACTCAAAGCAGAGTCACAACTGCCTCATGCATGGGGGAGAAGGCTGAGGGAAGGAGGACTGGATATATTTGGCTGAGTCTACCTGGAATGAAGACCAGCTGAACAGATCCCCCCGCACACGCACACACCTCTTCCTTCACATTTATTTGATGCGCTGCCCATGGACACTGCACCAAGTGAGAGTGAGAAATGAGCCATGTTGCATGGCTGCTCAGGAGTTGGGCAGGAAGTAAAGAGGGCACGAACTGGTGTCTGCTAGACACCTAAGTGGGCTTCGGGAGGCGATCATCGGTGGACAAAGGTGGAACTGCTGCGTAGCGGTTCTTCATCCCCTGAATGAGGCAGATCATGGATGCCAGCTGCTCCAGGTGCTGCCTGGCCCCACTGGGTAGCTGCCTCAATTTCATCTGGAACCACTTGGCCAGGACAGAAAAGCTTTTGTCAGTCTGCCAAGCAACTCTGTAGTTTTAGGGCTTGAATATGGTTTAGTATGTCATGCATTTCTGACAACATGCTAAGCTGCAGATAGTTTAGTAATGTCTAGAAAAAGAAACAGTGTCTTGGAATGGTTTTGCAGGAGGCTGGCTATATTAAAGCCATAGTGGCTTAGCGCTTTGTGTGAACCCAGTCTTAGAGTGCTTAAGCCTGCGTCTCTAGACTAGTTTTCGTTGGAAAAGCATCAGGACTTTTTTACACTACAAGTTGTTGCTTGGTTTGTGGACATAAATACACTTTAGTAGCAAATTCAATAGTTCTGAAGATATTTTATGCCTCGTGTTCACTCTCCAGTCCCAGGGAGGAAAATCTCATAAAAAAACCAGCCTGGAATTAAAGAACATTATCAAGGTGACAGGAGACAGCAATTTTTGGAATAAGCAGAATCAGTTGGTTAAAATACACTGTAAAAAATCAAAACAAAGCAAATAAAAAACTGTCTAAAAAGCCAGTTTTTAGTGGATAATGCAAATGGGAATTTGATGTGCTGCCTTTGTTTTTCCTTTTACCTACTTTGCTTCTTTTATTTGTACCAAGAAGTTGCCTGCTAATTTGAAGCAAAGGCCCTGTTTCAAAATTGCAGTGTGGTCAGGCAGAACATTTGGCACAACAATTTCATGAGATGCCTACGTTGTCATAGGTCTACTTCTGTGTAAATTCTGTACTCTCAAGTAAATTTGGGGGCAAAATCATCTCTACCCAATTAGAGGAGTTAGTATTGAGTTTGAGTAAGTACAAACTTCCATGGATTTTATAGCATTTTCTGCTTGGATAAAATGACTTTATAAACTGGTATGCAATCAGAAACTAGCTGCCAACTAGGAATTCTATTTTTGAAATGTGATAGATGCCATTTTAAAGAATACCAGAATTCCTAGCAAAAGCTATTGTTTTCCATTTAAAACTACTCTAGAATGCCTTTACAATTAAGCTGAAACTATTCATGGAATTACTTCAAAACCTGAAGGCTCCCTCTTGGCTACTATGTTTGTATCAATCACTAGCACTAACAACAACAAAAACAAAAACTCTCTGAATTGTCTAGATGCCTCTGGCTAAATTACAGGCTCATAATAAGGAAACAAAAACAAAGAAGAAGAGGAGTTGCTGATGTTGGAAAGTAGTTTATTATTGAGAAACTCACAAATTCTGTGAGCTGGTACCCCAGCCACCTACTTTACTTGCTTCAAGGCCCAGAAACATTCTTGAGTTGGAAAAAGTGAAGTTTGAGTGTCTGGAATTTCTCAAGATATTACCATTATATGGATCATTTCCATAAAGGGGAAAAGACTCTGGGATGGGGAAAACACAACTATTTGTTGGCAATATTTAAACTATCTTTCTACAAGATACAAATAAGGGAGTGTGCAAGAATCAGATAAATAAAAATAATAGTATCAGAAACATAAAAATCAATGATAAATCATATTAAAGCTTAGGACTCTGGTATCCAAAGGAGTGCTTCTACCATACCCAGCTTGTACTCCAAAGTCATCTGATGCTGCCTCTCTTCAAGTGCCTCCTGTATTAGGAGTGAAGGAGTGATACCCACTGGTTCTTCCATCTGGGGCATCTTTGTAGAATTCTGTCCCTGAGGAAGCTCACCTGGCACCAGTAAAGGTAAGATTTCAGTGCCAGAATTTATTCCCCTAACAGAACATTTGAACTGCTGTTCTTTTGGCTGTTATATTAGTTCTTTTCATAGTCGTTTTGTGTGAGCGTATTATACTTTAATTCAGAAGCCTCATTAGAATCATCAACCAATAAATAAACTCTCTTCTTTGAATACTGCAGAGGACTCAGGGCCATCAAGTATCTGTACGGAGCAACCATGACAACAACTGGATCAGGAGTCATATTTTTCTTTGCAAAGCTATTTTACCAGTCCTTGCACAACACACAAAAACCAATTAATCTAGATTAGAACATATTTACATAATATAATTGCCTGGCTTAAAAAATGCTGCTTCCTGCCCCCTACCTCCCACATGACAAAATAATATATGCATGTATGTATAATTCTGTATCAAAGGCTGTTATGAAAAAATATATTTGATTTTCTTAAGTATGATATAATGTTATATAATTAGCCTCTATATTACAGACAAGGTCCTATTCATCTGGATTAGAAGGCATTAGCATAATAGAATTGCTTTCCAAGAAATAGAAAATGCCACAAAACATTCAAGGAAGTCCAAATGCACCACACAGATATTAATGTAAAATTATTATTAAATTGAAACTATTATAAATCTGCCACACTGTCATAATGGCATTTCATTAACCCATTTATAGTGTTCGTAGTTTATAGGTTTTACAAGTATGTATGCCAACCATTTTATACTGGTTTCAAAGGGGCCTAAGTCTACAAGCCCACATCTACTTACCTGGGAATAAGCCCCACTGAATTCAAGGAAACATACCTGCAAGTAGACATGTGTAGGCCTGCACCACTACAGCTAAAAGTTAATTCATGCATTAGCATCAACTGCAATGTCCCTAGCTTTGCGGGCTGCCATCAGCCAAAGCTGGCATGGTCAATGGTCAGGAACCTTGGGAGTGGTAGACCCAGCATCTGAAGGGCACCATGTTGGGAAAGGCTCATTTTCTGTAAGATCAACGCTTCTTAGCAATGGAAGATGGAACATGGCTTACTGAAAGCTGTTCCGGGAAAGAAAACTGTTTACCCTATACATCTCTGTGGTGGAGTGATCACCTTGGCAAGGAACCTTCTACACATCAGATGTTCCCTGCTCATTTGCTCCCTCATCAATCAGTCCACAGTTCTTTTGGAGCTGACATGGATAGCCAGGCTATAACTTCTGCTAGGTAGAAGCAAACTTTTTACCTCATATCTGCCGTAGATGCATGATGGAACTGGCATCTCTATCAACACTTATCTACAGACTCCCTTACCCTTCTGCAGATCTGATGCTAACACAGTGGCATTTCTAGAAAGTGAGAATTGCCGACTTACCCTAGGCCAGAAAAAAAAAAAAGGAATGCATAGAAGTCTAGATCCCAGTCTACCGATCATACTGAAGCTGCCACTATTTCCAACCAAAGTTGGCTGGAAATGTTGCACCAATGCATCCAGAGAGCGCCAGGGTAAGGAAGGCTGTACTGGACACTGCAGTTGAGAACGGAACATAGAATGTTTGAACATGAGGATTTCCTTGGCATCCTGGTGGTGGTATTGAAGCATTTTAATTCTATAACTTACCTGTTTTGATCAATGTACTTATACATGGATTACATCTTCCAGTTAATTAGGTATTCCAAGGTCATGTCTGAAAATGTTTGTTGGGCAGTCTTAACCAAATTCTCAGCCACTTGTTTTGCCAAGCATGTGCTTTATCCCTGAGCTATGGTGACTTTCAAGGGCAATCCCTCCCACCAATGTGGCCAATGCTGTCTGGATGAGGACACTCAGAAAGTAGGTTCTAAGTTACATAACTGTGTCAGCTTGACAGTAGTGGGCAAGGGAAGAAGCAGCTGGCTGTGAAGACCACAAGCCGTGTTGAGGGGGCAACAGGGGCTTTAAAGGAAAGTATTGCAGAGAGAAGGTGACTGCCTTTGCAGAAGATCCTATGCCACAGCAATTAACTCCTAGTCCTCCAGCTTTCGGTGATGTTATAAATGCTTCAGCAGACAGAAAGTCTCATACTACCCTCATCTTGCTATTCTTTGTGGATTAATTGGTTTGTAACAAGTAAATAGAGTAAATGGCTACGGTTTAGATGATACTTTGGAGTTTTATTTAAATATAGCAACTCCCTTTTCCTGCCTAATTTCAACTCTCCCCAGCCTGAAGCTTATAGAAAGAACTGTAATAAATTGTTTTCACAAGACGGAATGTATTTTCATAACATTTTTAATACAATCAAGATTACTGCAGTATGGTATGGTCTCTAATAACACCAGAACTAATTTTTACAGGGCACAGTAAATTTACAGTGTAAGCAAGCAAAACACAATCATGGACTCAAATTATTACAATAGGAATTAATATTATGGAAATTAAATTGTACAAATAACCTAAGTATGAAAGTATGACATTAGAACTTGCCCAGAAGTCCAGAAGTTCAACTCCATCATCAGCAATACTCTGGAAATGAAACCACATTATATCAGAAATTGTTCTAATATGGTGCCTTCAACAGCTTGCAATTTAATGAATTTTCTCATTTATAAAGCTTATGCTTAACTCACATGAAGTCAAAAAAGAAGATACTTATTCGCTTTTCTAAAATAAATTGCTACTCTTTTGTTTTATTGTTTAAATCCAGCACTGAAAAGTTATTTCAGTCTCATAAATGAAATGAAAGTATTGATTTCTGTGATTAAAATAGCTTTTACACAACACTGAAACACATTAACTTGGGTTTGCACAACACAACAACCCATCATAGGGAATTAGCCATGATGGATTGTCATGTCATCCAAAGCCAGGTCATTTTTCACAGGATAGCTTGTGTGTGTGTGTGTGTGTGTGTGTGTGTGTGTGTGTGTGTTTGCCAAAAGCCTCACTGATGTCCCATGGATTGTTCTGGGGGTTGTTCAATCCATGATGGGTTGTTGTGCCATTCAAACACAGGAACACAATTTCATCAGAATAAGGGATGTTTCCACTGCTGACTTTGAGAATGTCTTGCTAATGCCCACGTGGTACTTTGGAACAACTATCAGTGGTTTGCCACCTTCTCTTTTTTCAGTCTTAGAAAATTGTACAAAGCTGTTTTAATGTTTTAAAAATATAATTGTAATAATTCACATTATTATTGTTGGTTTTTAGCATGTCTGTTGCTTCCAATATGTGTAATGTTTTCTTTGGTCAATTTCTTGTATATTTCAGCCATGAAAAGGAATGGAGAAGTGGAGTAGGTAACATACATGGAAAGTGACGATGTAAGACTGCACATAGGGTGTTTGTGCACAGTTGTCAGGGACCAATTGCTGAGCTCTCCGTTGAAAAGCCCTGGTAAATGGGGGGAAAGGCAGCAACAGAAAAGAAGGGAACACATCTTCCACTTACCTGTGTAATCATCTCAATTTTAAGTGTTGTGTATTCTGTTTCAAATTTCCCTGAATTTCCAGCTACTACAGAAAAGGGAGATATTAACCCCAGCATGGATTTTCCACAGATGGGGAATTTTAAAAAGGTAGGTATCAGCATGATGTGAGGAAGACACGTTGGATTATGCTGTAAAGAACATTGGGATACCAGATGGAGGACCAGGGATAAAGAAGAGAAAGAAAAAGCCACAGTGAACTGAATGATCCATCTGCCATAGGAGGTGATGATGGCCACCCATTTGGATGACTATAAAAGGGGACTGGCCACTTTCACAGACAAGAAGGCTATTAGCGGCTACTAGCCTTTCTTGCTGTGTGCTACTTTCTTTACCAGAAGCAGCATGCCTGCATCCACCAGCTGCTGAGGAGCTTGGGCAGTTGGCATTCTTGTACCCAATCTGCTTGAGAGATCCTATGTACAGCTGGTTTGCCACTGTGTGAATGGAGTGCTGAACTGGATGGACCTTGGGTCTGATCCAACAGGACTGTTCTTAAGTTCTTATGATGGTGCACTGTGAAGTGTTCTCTGAACAACTTATTCACTGAGTAGCTTATTCACGGTGGCTTAGTGTGGTATGCAAATATGGCCGACCACAGTCTGGGCTTCTTGACCTGCATACTGATTTCCTTAGTACCTTAAAAACAACACTTCCCAAATTAGTCATTTCTTATCATGCTATGAACTCCAAATCATCCAGATCCAGATCTTCCACTCAGGAGCAGACTTAAGTGTAGGAACAGTAGGGCACCTGCTGAAGGCCCACACCTCAGCAGAGGCCCCTGAACCCCAGGACCCGCACCACCTCCTCACCATGGCAACCATCTTGTTCACCTGTGTGCCATTCTGACTCAGCCAGCAGCAGAGGTGAGCAGCAGGAGCAGGAGAGGGGACCGGTCACTGACTCGTCCAGCAGACAAATGGTAGCACCAGTGAGAATGAAGGGAATGGAGAACAGCTGGTGGCAATGGCAGCCCTGCGGAAATTGATTTGTTGAAGGAGGAGAGGTGCCATCAAGGATGCCTTGCCAAAGGCCCTACAAATCCCGGAGCCAGCCCTGCATTACCACATACCAACTCCCAATGATAGCAAAGTGGAGGATGCCCTACATAGCAGCATGCGCCTCAATGGCAAAATACCAATATTAGGATAGCAGACATTTTCATAATGGTCAGATGTTCTATTGCAAAAAAAGAAATAATTGATTATATACTTTTTAACCATAATGCAAGAATATGGAATTTTTTTTTCTTTAATTCTCTTTTATTTGTAATAGAAGGTATTTCAACAAGTTGGACTTTTACTTGAACAGGTGAATAAGCCAAGCATAAATGTCATTCAGCTGTGGTTGGGATACATGACATTGATAGATGGAAGTGAAAATTGCCATTTCAAGTTCACCCTTTCCTTACTAAACATGGTTGCTGTGAGCACAGGTAAAATAACTACTTAAATTAGTCATTGTTAGAGCTTGACAAACTCGGGGAACTTGACTTTTGGTTTTGGTCTAAACATGAACCATTTTTATTTTACTCTTTTTAAAAAATGGTGATGTGGTCTAACATGTTATTTCTGTGTTTTTTTCCACCAGAAAATTGTGGCTTTAGACACATATCTTGATATCCATTACCTCTCCTCACCCCAAAATAAATAACCTTCCAGTAGTTTCCATTGTACAAGCAAATGGACAACACATTTGTATCTTCTGCAGTATTTAAGAGCTACTGACACTGAGGAGCAATAAACATCATAGATGCAAGAGATGATGAATCACCCATAACAAAAGTAACTGGTTTCAGACTGTGCATGACAAATCTTTCTCTCCAGGAGATTCAAATCTACTCTCATTAGTTTTAATGGGATTTAGACTGAGTTGATAGCCATTTGCTTCACTTGCAGGCTTTATTTACCCTTATTATTTGGTAGTACTGCTTTGAAAACTATTTGCTAGTACTATTGATAATTTATATTGTACATTTACATGTTTGCAATGCTTCCCAGTCTTCATTTCATTTGACCCCACAGCAATATAGTGAGGTCTCTTGAATGGTGGACAGACTTCAAGGTTGCAGATCTGCTTTGTTTCATAAAAGAGCAATTTTACCATGATATCCAGCAAAAAACATGGGCAAAAGACAAACACACATAAAGAATTTTGAGTCCAGGAATTTGTTTTGAATGCCAGAATTCAGTATTCCTTCTCAGTAAAACCTCTTGCTTGCCATCCCAAGCTGTCTTTATTTTAGCACCTTAATTTATTTTGGTGCCTGGAGAGTAATATTGTAAAGTAATTGAGAGAAAGAATCTATACCCAGATATCTACTACCACATCCATATTTACTGTCTTTGTACACCTCAGTAGATGACTGTCATTCCCACATTGTAAACATGACTCAATATTATATTATTATATTTGTTTTGAATGTTTATATTAGTAGTAAATTAGTAGCACTGTCAGTAAGCTAAAGCACTAGGTTAATAGGCAACTCAAGGCACAGCTCTATCACCCTCCTTGCAGATGCTCTTTAGCCGCCAAACCCAGAAGCTGGCAAGCATCCAATGCAAGATATGAGTCACAGCAGCAGTGATGATGCTTTTGGCCACCTAGGTTTAGGGCTGGCCAGGGAAAGGATGGGAGGCTGAGATACCAGATAGAATTGGCACAACTCAACAGGCCTTTCTCCAGCCCCTCCGCACCCATTTTCTTCCTCCAAGGCCCAGTTGCAACCTAGTGGGGATGCAGCTGCCACAGTTCTTTCCATGCCAGCAGGACAAGGGCTCAGCCTGGAGAATCCAAGCTCAAAGGTCAGAGAACCTCAGTGGTTAGACTCTGAAAAATCCTATGGGCTTCCAGATGATGTCAGGAGTTTGTAGAATTGCACCCTTATAGGAAGCAGTGGCACAGTGGCTTAATGATGCTGGAAATGTCTGCCAGAAATGGTTGGCACGCCAGCGGTTCGAGCCCATCCTCCACCAGATGGAGTGAACACCTATTGTTTGCCCCCAGCTCCTAGCCAACCTAGTAGTTCAAAAGCATGTAATGTCAGTAAATAAATAAGTACCACCTTGGTGGGAAGGTAGCAGCTTTTCTGCTCTAGGTGGTGACATGGTAAAGTAGAACAACTCAGTTCAACAAATAGGGAGACATAACTGGTTTCACTTTCATAAACATACTTTTCTCTGCTCTACCACTTCCAATGGAGTACTCTTAAAAAGCAGAAGTGAAACGAAATCATAACACCTTGATCACCAATGAGTGAGGACACAATAAATGCCTCATGTAGAAAATCTCAAAATAATAAAAACTCAAGAAAAGCACAAATCTTCAACTCTAGTTAATACCAAATTTAAAGGAAAAAATGTCCATCAAACCTTTCCCCACAATTTTTGTGATTCCCCTTTAGCGGTTGTTTTGGTATAAGACTGTCCAACCATTAGCGGTTGTTTTGGTATAAGACTGTCCATACTCGTGGTATATTAATCCCAGGAAGATGAAGCAGGCCAAACACATGTCAGGGATGCAGTATTTTCAGTCATAAAACAAAGATGCCTGAATTACAGAGAATCCTGCTGGCTGTCTCAATAGCCTTTTATCTAGCAACACATGTTAGTAATGTAAACGGCATGGCACTGGGTTCTTCTGGCAGGTTTAAATGCTTGGATGTGCAAGGCAAATAATAAATGTAAATCTTGTTCTGTTTGGTTTCATGGCTCTATAAAAATGCAATCAGATGTTGGCACAGCAGCTTGAAAGTTAACAATATCAAGCTCTACTTCCAATAAAATGTGGGAAGTATAATGTGGTAATGTTTAATTATATTTATCTGATTGGATCCTGTCCTCTGGAGATCTTATATAAACCATTAGGTCAATAGAAATACAAAATTAGCCATCTTATTTAAAAAAAAGACTTTTCAGATTCATTGAACATGCTAGTGAGTTGCTATGTTTAATAGCTGACATGTTCCTGAGTCCCTTGTTTCTTCTATAATTTCTGTAATTATGATTTCCAATAACATGGAAGTGGACATTTATATTTGGAGACGTTTATGCTTGGGCTGTGCACACATAATTGGTGCCTCTGCCAATTTAACTGGCTGATACAAAAAGCAAACCGTTGGCATTTGAACAAGGAGAAAGAGAGAGGCAGAGAGAGAGAGAGAAGCAGAGATGCTGGGGTTTGCCTTACAAATGTATTTTTTCTGAATGATGCTTGCCATTAAAGATGTCATGTAGAAATATGAGTTGAACTAAATGTTACTTTAAAGCAAATGTTATTTTAAAGAAGAAGCTAGCAAACATGTTCGTTTATTCCTTATTCAGAAGAACAAGGCACCCAATCCAGATCAGAATCCTAACATGGGAGAAAACTAGTAGAGTAACCCTGTAACATAAAAACATAGAAACAGAGTGAGCCAGAACGGGTCTCTCGGGCCATCTAGCTGACCCCCAGCTCCACCCAGTTCTTCTCATGGCATGCCTACCGTGTGCATGTCCAGCCTATCCTCATGAATGGGGCTTCAACCACTTCCCATGGAAGCCCATTCCATGCCCTTTGGGTTCTGTCAGGAAGTACTTCCTGGCATCCAAATTGAACCTTGGTTCCCTGAGCTTTGCTCCACTGGAACTCATCCTGCCCTCCTCTGCAGGGGAAAGCAGGTCTCTGCTCACCTCTGTGTGACATCCCTTCACATACCTATATGACACCAACAGATCCCCTTAAAGTTTCCTCTTTTCCAGGCTGAAGACACCCAGTTCCCTCAGTCTTACCTCATACGGCTTTCCCTGCAATCCGGCCACCATCCTTGTGGTCCTAGGTTGCACCAATTCCATCTTGGCTATATCTTTCCTGTAATGTGGAGCCCAGAACTTAATGCAATACTCCAGTTACAGGTGCACCAGAGTCATATAGAATGGCAGTAATACCTCTCTCAATCTTGAAGCCACACTTCTGACTATGCATCCAAGGATGGTGTTCACCCTCTTGACCACTGCATAACACTGCTGAACCATGTTTAGCCTGCAGTTGACCAGTACCCCAAAATCCCTTTCACAAGTGCTGCTCTCCAGCCACTTATTCCCTAACCTGTACTTATGACACCCATTCCTATGGCCCAGTTGGAAGACCTTGCACTTATTTGCATTGAGCACTATCCTGTTGTTCTTTGGAGTACCCACCCCCATTTTAGTATTGTCTGCAAATTTGATCAGACTGGTCATTTCTTCTTCCAGGTCATTGATGAAAAGATGAACAGGATTGGTCCCAGACAGAACCCCGGGGGACCCCACTCCCTCTGCTTTCGGTCCATCAATCATGCCCTAATCCATCGAACAGTTCATCAGTCTATCCCAAAACACTTCAATTTCTCAAGTAGTATATCATGAGGCACTTTGTCAAAGGCCTTGTTGAAATCCAGGTAAACCATATCCACTGCATCCCCTCCGTCTAGCCACCTTGACACCTTGTCATAGAAATCCACAAGGTTTGTCTGGCAGGACCTGTTTTTGTAGAAGCTGTGTTGCGTGGCTGCCAACATCCCTTCCCTATCTAGAGTTACTACATCTCTCCCTATTCTGACCCTTTACATTGTCTTCCCCAGAAGGGACATAAGACTAACCAGTCTGTAATTCCTCGTGTCCCCTCTACTATCCTTTTTGAAGATTGGGACCACTGACGGCACCCTCCAACCTTCTGGAACCTCACCTATTCTCCACAAAGTCTCACAAATGGAGGCCAAATTGCATATCCGGAAGTAAATATCAGGAACCTCAAGGCATTTGGGTTTCTCCTGCCTGACATTGTAGACTAATGTTCCTTTGACCATAAGAAGGAATCTGGTTTGCGATACATTCCCCCTTCCCTGTCCTTTTGTAGCTTTTCTTGAAGTTGTCACAGTAACAAATTTGGATGACCTTACAGAGGTGTTTCAAGATGATGGGTGTTCCAGTAAGTTGGAAAGGGACTGGCTAGACAGCAAGGCCAGGGCAATTATTGCAAGTATTGTAGTAAAATAACATAAATAACAAGTTTAATGCTCATTATTTTTGGTAGGCACTCCTACAAGCTGATTTTGAGGTCTATGAAGATGAAACTCCTATGCCACCACTTCATCATTCCTGGAACTTTTCCCAAGCAGATGCATTGGGTTCTAGAATTCTTAAATGTAAATTCAGAGAAATATTTTTACACTATGCATGATTTCATTTTTTTTTTTTTTTAGTCTATGGAGACATTTTCTCTGGACAGAAGCTCTGTACCATTCAGAATCACAAAATCGAGAACTGTTGCATTTCCTACCACTACTGGGAATGTCTGAGAGTTACAGGAAATGCTAGATCTACAGTGAGGGCTCATAACTCAAAGGCAGGGTGCACTTATGGCATGCATAAGACCCCAAATTCAATCCCTGTTTGCTTCAGGCAGGACTGCAAAGGATCCTGGCTGAAAGCCTAACCAGCCTCAGTGCTCAGTGTGTATAATATTGGTTAGATAGTCATGATGCTGACGGCTTGGCAAGTTTGCAGGCCTGTAATAACATGCTAACTCACCTGAGACAGCTGTTAGGCTCAGGACGTCTGTCATGGAAAACAATAACAGCAGTGGCAACTCTACATATGACGACTATCTCCGGTTATTAAACTGTTCTGAACAACACATCTAACAACCGATAACCCCCAATTAACTTGCCACACAACAATTGGGTTAGCTATGAAGCCTCCGTGACTTAGCTTGTTTTCTGAACCTGGAGTGATGTCAAACTGGTAAGTTTAGTGGAACCCTTGTACAAATAAGTGCTTTCCTTACCGATTTTTTTTCTAATCTGTCCCATTTGCACAACAGGTAGGAGTAACAAATGGAGAACCCTAGAGTAGGTACTGGCTAAGGAAGTTGGATGATGGCTGAAAGCAGAAATTTCCCACTGTTCCCAGTGTCTAACATGAGAGACAGTTTGGGAAAACATTGCAGAATGTACTTATTTCTGCAACAAGTTCCACTAGATTATTATTTTTTTTAAGAGGAAATCATGACCGGCCACCTCATGCTACACTGAAGGTTTTTGGAAGGGCACTTCTGGATTTCCCCATTGAAGACATAAAAGAGCATCTGAAAGCCAGCGTTTGCAAAATTTTGTAAGTCAAGCCATAGTGAACCAAAAATGGCTTGTGATCATGGTAGGGAGTGGAAACAACCTTGATGTTCCTGAGACATGATTTGGGATACCTGCAAGAAGACTGAGTGCCAGAGGTGGCTCCAAGTCAAGAAGTTTCTAATCATCCACTGGGCATATCATGGCTCCTGGGGCAAAGAAGCTGTGCTGCATCACTTATTAAGCCAGAAGTTTCTTGTTTTTTCAAAGCAATGTAATGTATGAGCAGGCTCTAAGGAATGAAGCAACCAAAGAATGGGAATAATAAAGGCAACATAAAAAGAACCCAAAAGATGTGCTATGGATTAGAAGACTGGAGGGCTTGAAGCTTGCTACAGTACAAAGCTTTTCTCCAGCTGCATATACTTCTGTCTCAGTTGATCATTTTACCCTTCTATTAGTTTCACATTCCTTTGGGCTTGAACAAGGATTACCCTATAGCTATTATGACTGTCTCACTGTCTCGTGAAGAAAAATAAAATAAAAATTTCACCTCAAGGGTTCATTATTTCAGACAATTACTTTCTTTGTAAGAAAACAAGACAGCAAATCTTTACTGAAGACAAGCTTACATATTTAAAAAAATTCAAGTTGCCTTTAGACAATTTGGCATGGAAAGATGGAACTGGATGTGCTTCGTTCATAACAAAAGAAGGAACCTTCACTAAAATGAATTGCAAAATCACAAATACATGCTTGTTCAATTCAAGGTTAGCTGCATTCTTCTAGAGAATGTTATAGAGAAACTGCATTACAAATGCCAGACATTCTGACTATTCTTTGAAATTAATTATTTTATATATACATTAAATCAGCATAAGAATTTAATGCTGAAGCAAAAAAGCACGATACCTTTAGATGTCATAGCAGAAATAATTTTATAAGATTTTTTTTTCTGAGTAAGGAGAATGTCTATTTTAAGATGGCACTTTCATCTGAACTTTATAAGCACTTGAATTAGAATACTACTTTCTTTATCAAACAACCAAATGGCACACTTTTTAGTCAATAAAGGCTGCAACCCAATTGCATGGAATTCCCAGTAATTCTGAAATATATATGAGATTGGAGTGGTTAGTTCACTCCTATGTATGTCTAGACATGACTCCAGACTGTCCTATTGTCTTCAGGTGTGTGTGTATAAAACACACACACACACACACACACACACACACACACACACAGATATTGAGAGAGAGAGAGAGAGAGAGAGAGAGAGAGAGAGAGAGAGAGAGAGAAGCTTGTAGTGTATATGTATTCCAACTGAAAGTAACTTAGAATTCAGAATTCATCCCTTTCTCTGAAACCCATCATAGAGATTTTTTTCCTGAAATCTAGCCAGAATCTGGCTTCCTGTAACTTGAGCCCATTATCTGATGTACTGCACTCTGGGATGGTTGAAAAGAGATCCTGTCCTTCCTCTCTGTACCTTTCAAGTACTTGAACAGTGCAATCATATCTCCCCTTAGTCTTCTCTTTTCCAGGTTAAACATGTCCAGTTCATTCAATCTCTCCTCAGAGGGCTTTGTTTCCAGTCCCTGGATCACCTTTGTTGCCCTACTCCGAACCCTTTCCAACTTGTCTGCATCATTCTTAAACTGAGGTTTCCAGAACTGGACACAGTACTCCAGATGAGGCATAACCAGAGCTGAATCAAAGGGAACTAGTACTTCATGGGATTTGGAAGTGATCCTTTTATTAATGCACCCTAAAAGAACACTTTCCATTTTTGAGCCACATCACATTGTTGACTCAAATTCATCTTGTGATTTACAACAATTCCAAGATCTTTTCTTTCAATATTGTTGAACCAAGTAGTCTCCATCTTATAATGATGCATTTGGCTCCCTTCTCCTGGGTGCAGAACTTGCTCTTTCTTCCAACTGTATTGACTGTTCCAGTCTGTTGTTTCCAGCCCAGTGTTCCAACCTATCAAGATCATCTTTCTGACTTTCAGGGTATTGACTATCCCACCCAATTTTAAGTCATCTGCAAATCTGATAATCATTCCCTACACTTTCTCATCAAAATTATTAATAAACCCTGTGGTACCCCACTTGTTACTTCTCAGTTTGAGAAATTGCATTGATGAGAACTATTTGAGGTCAATTCTGTAGCCAACTGTAGATCCACTTGATAATTACATAGTGCATTGTCAGAATTGACTTCATAATTCTGTATACATCTACAAAGACATTTACAGAAAAGCAGTGCTACATGAATAATGGAAAAAGCATTTTCATAAGCAGATAAATCAAGTTTTTTAATTTTATGAGGCTATTAATCAGTTTTCATACTTAAGCACATGCTATGTAAAAACAGTCAGAAAGTGAAGCACAAGAAAAAAAGCTTAACAAATATTAATTTAAACATTGGATGTGGCTGTCTTGATGCACTAATATGTGTTATTGTCAACATCTTTGTAACTTGTGGTGCTGCTTCTTTTCTTTGCAGTTAAGAGCTTCAAATTACACATAATAAATAAATATCAGAAACACTGATAAAAACATCAGCCAAAGACATGTGTATTTTAAAAGCAACTTGGAACACAGAATTAAATACAACACGAACAAGGCAAGGATAATAGAGGAATGCAAAATCCTCAGATAAAGCAGAAACAAACACAAGCTGAGCTGTGCCCCTTCAGACACTCAGACCGTATCCAGATACAGGGATACTTGGGGCCATGGAGGTAAGCAGTGAAGTGGACTGGTTGTGAGGCTTTGCAACCACCTGAAACATTCTAAAGAATGATCCTTTCTTTCTCCTTATGAGATACTGATTCCCCCACCCTTCTGAAATCACATAAATATCTCTGTATTCTTCATAAAAAGAAATCCAGCAGGATGTGTCTATGTGTGTGTGAAGAAGAGGAAGAGGTACAGTTCTAAGACGGTCAGCTGAAATTCTAACCACAGAGTGCCTTTCTCCGTGGTTCTCCCTTCTACCTCCAATGAGAACTGGAGGTGTAGAAATGCCTTAACAGTTGTCTGCCATTTCAGTGTTTCACTGCTTTGCATACCTGTGACTGGAATGGCTTGAGAACCACCACTCACTGGGTGGTATCTGGCTGTTATAGCACTGTTTATTCCCCAGTTCCTCAGTGGAGTTTTCTCACCATTGCTCCCTGCAGATGGTGCACAGGGACAGGAGCCCTGCTTTCCTACTGAAGGTGATGCCTTTCTTTCCATGAGTTCCACACAGCAGGGCAGCTAGTGGAGGGGTTGAGGAGAACAGTTGTTCCTACCTCCCCTGCCTTCTCACCACCATTTAATATGAAGCTGGCCAGGACTACTTGTGGTCCTCCATAGGTTTTGTCCTGCAGCATTCCTTCTTCTGCATCCTTGGCTATACTTGCTAAGGCAAATGAGAGATGCAGACCAAATCCTCTGGAAGGCTGGAGATGGCTCACCCCTCCCTAAAGGCACAATAAACAAAGAGCAAGAAGGACACCCTCTCTCTTCCTGAAAACAGGCATACAGTGCTCTTGAGGCATTAGGAGCAAAATAAAGGATTTGCTGCAAAGTTGTGTTTGTTTTTATTCAATATAATAGGCCAGTGATATGCAAGGCTACTCTGCTTGAATGATTGCTCTTCCTCCCGGCACACACACACTTTCTTGGCCTAAAAGAATGAGATGTTGGTGCCCCGGGGGTTCTTCAGGCAGAGAGGATTTATACATTGCTCCAAGCAATGCCCTAATACACGGCCAGGTCCACACAACATGGTGATTTATAAACCAGGTTAACAAATCACGTGGCTGGGTTCAGATAACATGACAAGCCATCCCTGGCTTATGGGCCACCATCACTTATCAAGTTGCTTGGAAGCAGTCCATTTCTGTACACCTGTGCGTGTAACACAGATTGTACAACAACCACAACAAGGAACACAGCAACCTACCCAGGAACCCCAGGTAAAGAAAACACCTTAACAGCAACAAACCAAACCTTAGAGCAATGGTCCAATTTTTGTTCTCTGGAGGTTGCATTCCCTCAGGGATGATCTGTTGAGACCATATGGTAGTATCTGATATTGGAGCCAATAGTTAATGATCTCAAACCAAAATTGGTTGAGCAACCCTTTCATTTTCTATCTCTTTCTTTATGCCAACCACCTCTCTCTTCTTTCCCTCCCAGCAGATTTCCGGGAGAAGAACAGCTTGGTTTTGTCAGAGGTCTGAATGGATTGCCTATGAGTGCCTTTGAAATTAGGCCAAGAATGAGGGAGGGAAAGAACGATTCGCAGCCCTTGGGTCACAGGATTCACAAAATCCCCTGTGCATATCTGTCTGAAATTTGGCATAGTTCATCCCCTTAGAAGCAGCAACTGTGTCTGCAAAGTACATCTAGTTTCACTCAAAATAGGTGTTATAGGAGCTGGTTGATGTTCCCACTATAGCTGATGGTGATGACACGTGTCTGAGGCTTTAGAAATCAAGCCAGGCCTTCTCTCAGTTCTGAGGTGAAGCATATTGTCAGTTCATGTATCTCCATTTGAGCCAAGAAGGTGGTTGATTGGTTTATAAGGCAATTTTCATTTATATTCCTCCAAACTAATATCATTACTTCTGAAAAAAGGGAGGCATTTTCAAATAATTTATTTTATTATCTGCCTTACATCTTGTAGAGCCATTGTTTTTAATTATATTTATTGGCTGCTGCCTGATATTTTCACCTTACCTTTTTTTTTTAAATAAAGATTGGTTTCAAAATATTTTTTGCCACTTCTCCACTTCTGCCACTTCAAATGTATAGCCTGTCTGTAAGCTTCCAAGTTAGGACTGCAGTACTAGTCTCCATTCCAGAATCTAAGGAAAGCCTTTGTCTAATGTTACTGCACATGCACCTGATTTGAATATGCAATGAAGTCATGCCATATTTTATAAACATCAGATATTTAGCTGGTGAACAAGGATCAAGGCTGTAATATAATATGTAAGCAGTGTCTGCACATAGCACCTTCATTTGATTGGGACAACCAGTTGTGTGAACCTCCTAATCATGTTGGGCCCAAAAATATATTAAGCATCTGCTCATGACTGATGACTGCACTCAGGGGTGAGCTAGTACAGGGCCAAATGTTGGGAGCAGGGCCAGCAGCACAATCCCACTCCTGATTCAGAAGCAGAGCAACAAGTACAATAGGCTTTTGCGAATGGGGCGGCATAGAAATGTTCCAAATACATAAATAAATAAATTATATACAAATAATGGGCTGGACATGATGCAACTGAAGACTTTGACAACCCTATATGAGTGGCACCACTTCATGCAGGGTTCTTTTTTGTTTTGTTTTGTTGCAAAGGTATTCAGTCATGTGTATCTCCATTTGTATTCTATCATGTACTAAAGTGATAGTAGCTAAAGACCAAGCTGCTAAAGACCAAGACATCTTCTATGAGTCTAAAGGAAAGAGGAGATGAGAAAGGGTGAAGGTGTTTCTTTATATATGCAGAATATGGGCCATCTAGCAGCACGGGAAAGCATATTATGCCTTCCGGATCAGTTTCAGATCTTCTGAGATCCAGTCTGATCCAACATGTAGGTGATATGGCCCGGGATAAGCAAGATAAAATTTATTGTGCTATAACTTACAGTTTTAGGATGTATTTCAAAAAAGGCAATTATTACATATCAGATTCTATGTCTTGCATGAATATTGGCTTTATTAACAATATGTGAAGAAAAAAAATGCAGAAGTGCCATCTAACAATTCACAGTATTCCCACTGATGGCAGCTCACAGGGCAATAGGGAAAGCCTGGAAAGCTAAGGAAGTTCTGACCCTGAGGCCTTGGGACATGGAGCAGTGGCAGATAGAGCTGGCAGAAAAAATGATGTATCCACAGAAATTACTGAAAGGCAAAGTCAAAACATCTGATGGCATGACTTTATTGCATGTACAAATCAGGAGCATGTGCTGTAACATTAGGCAAAGCCTTTTCTCAGTTTCTGGAATGGAGACTAGGACTGTAGTCTTAACTAGGAGGCTTACAGGCAGGCTCTACAGAGCAGGAAGAATGTCAAACGATAATTTCACTTCCCCATCATCCGGCTGTGCATTTTTACTGGATGGACTTTTTTGTCTATCTGGCTCAAACATCTCAGAAGGCAAGGGAAAGGGGCTGGAACAGCTTCAGGGTATCTCATATCAGGACCTCCCCAGTCACCTCCTCTTTCACCCTGTTCCCCCAGGTTATTTCCTGACCTTGTAGAGCAACTGGTGCAATTCTTTCTACACCCACTGCAAGGGTGCAGGGAAGGGGGAGAATAACCCCAATTCCCAGCTCCAAGGCTGGAGTGCAGCGTGCAACCTCAGAGCTGAGGATCCAAAAGGAGCCCTATGGCTCTGCAGATGCTGTTTTGAGGCCATGTGATTGCTAGCGAAATATAATTCATTATTATGAAGAATCAATCAGCCAGTGGACTGATTGATTGTGTAGTAAAGTAGGGAAACATCCAATATATTATGCTCTGTTAATAACTAGATTTGGGTTTGATGGGGAGGTTTGGTCTTTGTGTTTGTAAAATTACTTTTAAGAAGCTTATTCAGTTGCATGACTTGCCATTTTGTGTCTTACTGAAAATGTACAGAGGCAGTTAGCAACTGTCATCACAGAATTACTTTCTAAGAAATAAGTACTAGAAGACAATAGCCCTGGTGTTACAAACCAACTTCCAGATGGCTCGTACTGTACAAACAGCAATCAGGGTAACTGCAAACATTCCATGATGAGAACTCTACTTCTCAGCATGAGTGGAAACGAGTCCTAAGACCAACTTTTGAGAGGAAAGTGAAGATTATCTCTGCTGAATGTGGATATGAGGCAAGCATGATGTCCCACTTCAGGGGCAGAAGCAGGAGGCAAATCCCTGCCTTGGTCTCCACACATATGTTAAGGAACACATCCGTAGTGCTTTGTAGATGCCCAATTTGTGTTCATAGCAAACACGGAGTAGAGTTTCACTTGTCTAATGGGAAGAAGAGAGAACGATCAATCCCTCTTGTGCATAGATAATGGCAGTGAAATATTGTTCTGTTCTGGCATTAGTATATGGAAACATCTGTCCTTCAGCAAGCAAGAGGAGTTCATTCATTATATCCTTAAAATAGTACACTCATCCTCCAAAAGATAAGCCTATATATTTTTATCCCTGAGATGACTTTGAAATATATTTATAGAGGCATGATTTCTGAACACCTTTGCTACTGAAAATACTGAATGTAATTCTTGGTCTCTCTTAATCCTTTCTTATTTGACACCATGGGTGTAATTCCTTATTAGATTCTACTGAAAATTCACCATATAAAATTATGAGTGGTTTTCTTATAAAAATATAGACCCATCTATTCCATTAATCTAAGGAAAAATTACACCTTAGGAGGTGGAAAGGTCATCCCTTCTTTTCACCAAACGCCATATTTCCTAATGGGAATTCTAGACAGTGTTAGTCATTAGCACTTACTCTTTCTACCTCGTTCTTAGGAATAGACCATGGAACCAAACCTCCTACCAGATGTTTCACAGAACATAAGAGAGCTTCAGTGTACATACATCAGCCTTTTAAAGGCATACCTTGACCAAACATTTTCTATATCAAAAAGTCAATAGCCATCCTTTCCATAGAGGTCATGTGATTGCATTTTCTTCAGCTCACTTGGGACTGTGTTGTGAACTGTAAACTCAACCCACACCTCTCTCCTTTCCCCTTAGAATATTCCAACTACAGTCTTTTATTATGTTAAAGAGGGCCAGTTCAGACCGGTTTTGTGATACAAAGAGAATAATGTAGAAATCCACCAAGTTAATGAGCAAACTAATTACAGAGGGAAAGTACTGCTCATGCTAAGAGGACGATTCCAAACCAGATTCCCCTCCTTCCTGAATCTGCCACCAAATGGCGGTAGCTTTACCCTCAGGGATATTCCCATTGCTTATGGGCCATGCAGTGTGAACAGCAGACATTATTTAATTGGCTGCCTCTATATACCTATCATCAAATTATGGGATCTATTAAGTTAAACTCTCCCCATCTGGCTCCTTCTGTTCTGCAGTGTTTCCCCTGAACCAGCTGGAGCTGGTTCTTTTGAAGTTCACAGTCCTTAGCATGTCAATTAAGAATTCTGACCCTCTTTTCTTCCAGTTCAGATCCCTTGTCTGGGTTATCTACATGGAAATGGTATATTTTGGAAGGAATTCTGACATCATATTAAGATTAGTAATTTGTGTATAAATGTTTCAGTTTGAACTCTACTTTCTCCACAGTGATGTCACCATGCCTCCAGCAACAAATGGTAAGGACTGGAAACCTGAAAAAGCCTCATATCAGATCACACAGATCAGTTCTTCAAGCAGTGCAGTGGAGATGAGGCAAATAGAAACTAAGTGTGTTACCTACAGACTTGGATGGGTTCAGAAAACAGATCCCTGGGAAGGAATATACTGGCAATAACATTGCATGGTAGAGGCTTCCAAACTTGCTTAAATAATCTGTACTTCTTTTCAGACAGAGCTGTGTTGGCATCACTGAGACGTGTTCTTGGGTTACCAAAGAGAATATAAAAGTTATGTGAATTAACTGGGTATAGAGAAGAATTTGGTATTGCTGAATACCAGATGCACATGCATATCATGTGCATTTATTGAGCATGTTATGCTATTGATTGAGCATGTTATTGTTATGACTGGGGAACATGAAAAATTTTCAGATTGGACCTGTACTTAAGATGTGCCAGAATGTTGCACATTCTTTTGGCATCAGATATTCATTTCCAAAGGATTTATTTAAAAAGAATCATTCTATCTTAGTGATTTGATTGCTGTCCTGCTGTGTTTTTCAAACTCCAAGTATTTATGCACACCTTGTCTTTTCCTAGCAGCTCATGAACTTTTTCTCAGTTTTCTTTTCTCATCTTCAGTCTAAGGAACCTTAGTGCATTCAGTTAATTCAGGACTGCCATGAACAACCTCACAAATACTCCTTGTTCATGTCAAAAGGATCTTTTGGAAAGTCATGTCTAATTGCCTTTTTCTAGAAGTCATAAGGACCTGCAAGTGTCAGGCATTTCTGAAAAATCAAGTCCTAATTTGCTATTCAATCTACCAATGTTGCCATTTGTTCAGAGATCTTTGAACACTTTCCTTTGCCTTCCATACAGCATACATTTCATATTCCAGTTTATTTCTTTGAAGTTGAATTTCTTGGGCATTCCCTGATAGTGTTTCTAATCTCTCATAGTCTCTTTGAAGTATTTCTCTCCTGGCTAGTTTTTGCTACTCCATCCAATTTAATATATTTGCAATTTTCATTATTAGAATGAGCCAGACATGCACTAACTATAACCCTACAATCATGAGGGCAAGGATAGATCATGATGCTTTATCAATAAACACTGATATATGTTCATATAGATACTCATAAGCAGCGTCTTTGAATGCCTACACATTAATGAAGATATAACACAATGCTGTCACCAATAATCTATCACACTTTTATGCTATCTTATTTGATTCCTTGTTTTTGTAATTTGTTTTAATGAGAACTTAAACTCAGCAATTGTAATTATTTTTAGGTACATTAATTGCAGATATAGATAAAAGTCTGAACAGTAATGAGGTAATCTACACTTGTTTGCTGATGGGTAGGAAAGCAATGAAGACTAATGGGCCACAAGACTAATAGCCACAAATCAAAGAAGTTGCTGTATATGCAGGAAGAGGACTGAACCAGTGGAAAAAGTGTCTACATGTGTGAAAATTACCAAGAGTAATGCTCCACGCAACCACAAACCAAAGTCTTAGAGGGAATATAGCATTATTACTTGGATAAAAAATGGGACCGACCAAAAATAAATCAGTGGTTCTACTAATTGGCAGACACTTCAAGAATGTAGCCTATTTAGGTTTGTAAATTGACCCAATAAACAAATAAGGAATTATATCTGACAAGGACCTATGAACTTCTAGGATTTATGGAACGTTGATGGAAAATATGGTGACATATCGAAGGTGCATTCTTATGGGAAACGGTGACAGATAGCAGACTCTGATACCCAGCAGTTTGAAATAAAACAGGAGGGTGCTGTTGCTATCAGCAATGGTCAGACCTCAGGAGAAAAAAGACCAAAGAGTCTCCATGTAGAATCATAGAAAAAAACAGTAGCATTGGAAGGGTTCAACCTCCCATTCAGTGCAGGACACCATCCCTCTCAGACGGCTGTCCAGTTGCATCTTGAATGCCTCTAGTGGGGTAATTACCCTCCTGGGGTAATTGGTTCCCTTGTCATACTGTTTTAACAGTCAGGAAAATTTTCCTGATATCTAGCCAGAATCTGGCTTCGTGTAAGTTGAGTCCATTACACTGTGTCCTGCACTCTAGGATTATAAGAAGAAATCCTGGCCTTCATCTTTGTGACAATCTTTCAAGTACTTATAGAATTCTATCATATTTCTCCTCAGTTTTCTCTTCATGAGCTGAATCATGCCCAGTTCTTTCCATCTCTCCACAGAGGGCTTTGCTTTTAGTCCCTCGATCACCCTCACCCTTCTCAGGATCCTTTCCAGTTGGTCTGAATCTTTCTTAAATGTGGTACCCAGAACTGGACACAGCACTCCAGATGAGGCCTAAATGCTCCAGATGAGGCCTTTTACTCAGTGCTGAGTAAAAGGGAACTGGTACTTCATGGGATTTGGAAGTGATGATGCTTCCATTAATGCAGCCTAAAAGAGCATTTCCCCCTTTTGCAATATATGCTGATTCCAAGGAGGGCAGTGGGGAGAGTCTTAGGTGTGTTAGGGTCAGTAAAGGCTTTTGCATACATTGTTTTATTAAAGCTGTGATCATGAATGCCAAGTTTTCTCTGTTGTGGTGGTGGTGGTGTGTTTTCACCTTTTTCTTCTCCTCCTGGCAGAGGTCTTGTAATTTATGAAAAGACAAAGCAATATCTGTCCATGTATTAATGTCATAGCAATAGATTTCTCATAACTAAGTCTGCGTAACCAGATAGAAGTAGGTTGGCTGCTCCAAAGTGGGAAGAATCTGGTTCATCTTTGCTTATGATGAGCAAATGATGCTACATCATGTCTGGCTGAAAACAACAGTCCTTACAGAATTGCCTCCTTTTCTAAAAACTAGGAATTTCAAAGATGAATTTATGGATGGCTCTGCAAAAGGTCTGTTCAAGTCATTTTGTGGTAGCTTCCCTCTGGCAAATGAAAGGGGAGGCACAAGTGATTTCGCTTTGGTGTGCAGCTCCCAGCTAGCTCCCTGTTACCCAGCTGCTTCTTGCCCCCACTGCCCGTACGTGAGATGGGCTTGATGGAGGGCGGTAGCCCTTTCCACAGCACTGCCACCACTGCCAGGAGGAGAAAGAAAGGGTGAAAACACACAACCACAAACAGAGAAAGCATGGCATTCTTGATCACCACTTTAATAAAAGCTATATGCAAGGTCAATACTGACCCTAACCCCCTAAGACTCCTCCTTGGAGTCAGTATATATTGCAAAAAGGGCACGTGCTATTTTAGGCTGCATGAATGGAAGTGTCCCTTCCAAATCCTGCTGATTTCTTTTGCTTGAGTATGGATCAGGATTAGGGTCAAGGGTGTCCCTCCAGCTGGAGCAGGAATGGGAGGCACCTTGCAAACTCTTGTACTTTCTGCTGTGCTTTAGAGCACAAGCCGTGTTTGCACAGCAGAGATTGCTCTGCAGCTGCAGCTCACAAAGGTGGAGTCAGATTGAGAAACCTCATTCCTACTGTCTCCTTCCTTCTAGGATATTACTTGGAGGACTGTGAGGGAAGAAAATGGCAGCTGGGAGGAGGGCTTCCACAATAAATCTAAACATCTTTCAGGGACATCCTGTGCACAGTGTAAAATGTGCAGGATTGCTTGTCTGAACCTGGAAGTTTGAAGTAACTACTACTCTTAAGGTGTAGTAGTTACTTCAAACTGAAGAGTCAGCATAAGACATTCTTCAGATGATGCACACAAATCCAGTGCTTCAGGCCCATATTAGCAATTGCTGTCTATGTCACAAGAATGTAACAGAGAACCATGTTATGAACTAAGAGATGCAGAAGTTTCTTTTACAACAGGTTACAGCTGAAGGTAGACCAGCAACAATAATGCTAAGAGGGAAATCCATATTCTCTTGATGGATTTCAGATTTACAGAATGTTTGAATCTCATGTCTCTTTGCCCCCTAAGCGCAGGTTTCAGAACAGGATGTCATGTACATAATCTTGGAACCACTAAATAATTTTTTAAAATTACTGACTCAAAGCACTAAAATCCAAACATAAATGTTAGGTTCAAATTGTTTCATAGTTCACTGTGTTGATTCTTCATTCTGAAGTTGCTTACTGAATATTAATATTTAAAACAGTGATAAATGAACCACTATTAAAAATAAGGGTAAGGCTAGAGTGTTTAAGTAAACAGAGAGAATGGCAGTTCTATTCCTTCTTTAAAAATATGATCTCCCTAGCACTCTTATAGATAGGGACAGGTATAGGACTTTAATTAATACAGATTCAAATTAATATCAACTATGCAAGTTGATGCACATGTTTCCAGATCAAGTCCCTTTTTTCTACTTTCAGGAAAGTTGTTACAGGACTGGGACCTCAGCATGAAACAAGAAGGCAGTAAATGTGGAAATAGTGTTCAATTGGATAAGAGATGGAGATGTATACCACCTTTCAATACATTTACATGGTGGTATACATTTATATTAACCTCTCTTTTGGAGGTTACCATTTTCAGTCAAAGAGCAGCATAGCCAAATACGTTATGTAGAGAGACAAGTGAAAAGATCTGCAGTTCCCCTTTCTGCTTCTTCTTCCAGCTGTTAGAATTTCAGATTGCTGCATACTGCATGCACCTCCTGACTCAATAAGACAAGATAGTACTAATCACTTCAATAGTCTTTAAAATGCGTCTTAACTCTCCCAGCATAGCCTACAATTTGCAGTATTTGGCATTTCACCATTAATCTTATATCTATATTTCTGTTTACTTGTGTCAAAAGGAAGCAGGGGCTGGCAGCATTCACTCTCCTGATTCCTGCCCTAAACAGACTTTGTCTGAATTTGTATGGACTTTACCAAATGGAAGAGGAGGTGGCGGCAGCAGCAGCAGCAGCAAGGAGCTTATGAATCTCCACTTTCTTCTTCTAATACAGCCCATAGAAATACAGGGCTAATCACACAAGTGGTGGGGAACCTTGGACTGTGGGGGAGGGCAATTCTGGCCCTCCTGACATCCAAAGCTGGCCCTCTGGGGTACCCAGGAGAGCCATTCCCCCTTCCCCTGGCCTCATTTCCTTTTTCCCAACCATCTATCCTTCGGCGGTTTCCCAGTTTTTGTGAAGGCTTTCCCCATTGCATTCTAAAAGATTGAAAAGCCATTCCCAAGATTTCATTACTGGATTACTGGAACAAAGAGCTCCCAGTATGCTCCACCCAGAACGTTTTCCCTGAGTGAAGATATGTTGGTTTGTGCCATTAGAATATGTACTTTCTGAATGTGAAAGTTTTTCTGAATGTGGAAAAACTGCGTAAAAGCCAGGGAACCACAGAAGTATTGGTGGTCAAGGAACAGAGGACATGACCATCTCAGAATCACAAGAAAAGCCATGTTGGATGAGACCAATTATCCATCCAGTTCAGCATTCTGTTCACACACTGGCAAACCAGCTGCCTAGAGGATCCCACAAGCAGATGAGTACAAAACTCCTTCCAAACCCAAGCTCCCCAGTAATGAACAGATGCAAACATACCAGGATCCATGGCCATTGACAGCCTTCTCCTCTACTCCCATTTTAGAACTGCCTAAACTGGAGGCCATCATTCATTTATGTGACAATGAATTCCATTGTTTAGGCACTGGGTGAAGGTGCATTTTCTTTGATCTGTTCTGAATCCCCCACCAATAGCTTGATGGGATGACCCCATGTTCTAAGATTATGCCCCTCTCCACTTTTTCCACACCATGCATTAGAATGAATGGCTTTATCATGTCTCCGATTTCTTGCCTCAGAATGCATCTACAGAATCCTGCGGCTCCAGCAGTGATGGAGTTAAGGTTCAGGACTGAAATGATGCATCTCCGACATTAGACATTCAGTGTGCCTGGTAGGGTGTGCTTGGCTTGGTCAGTCATGCAAGATGTAGAAGTTCCCCTTAAACCAAGCTGAGTAACAAGGGAGTGTTGAAAGACTAGTCATTGGATTCAGTTTGATGGGTTGGGTCTCTAGTGCACCGCTGAAGGGGGGTTGTTTCTAAAAAATAGGTGCATTCAGAGAATACATCGCCCATTTGTGTAATATTATAACATGGTGGCAATGTTAAAAGTGAAGGAGGTAGTCACAAAATATTGACCCAAAAAGTCTGTAGAAGCTGGATATAGAATATTTTAGAGCTATACCTGCTTAAATTGAAGTAGATTCAACAGCCTAAATCTTCATATATATCCCTTCAGTTTGTTTGTAAAGAAAATCTGTCAAAGCTGCCTTATATTCCCAGCTTTGTGATCATATAAAAAGTGGACATATTACTTTTACCTTTATGCTTTTCTACCTTTTGTTTCTTTCCTTTTTGTTTGTTCGCTTATGTAAAGGATTAATTTGCCAGTATCTCAACAAGACAGGATTCTTCTATACAATATCATATGACATGGCTTTGAATTTGAAGCCATGGGCTTCTATTGTTCTGCCACATTTGTTTTATAATAGAAAGAATTATTCTTGTTTTCCATTTCAGGGTGACATTGTCCATGAAGCCAAAAAGGTGTGGTGAGATAGCAAAGGCATGACTACCTGAACTCCTTCAGCACAGACCAGGAATACTATCAATACCCAAAATTTCAGCTGAACCAGGGAGAAAGGGCATGGTCAAAGATCTTGTCTTTAAAGAAGGAGAAAAGGAAAAAGAAAACACTTTTCTCAACCTGGCACTGATCCACAGAGAATTCCATTTTCCACCTCTCCTACATTCCCGCGGCATGAAATTAATGCTAAATATGGACATCCTTATGTAAACTGTATGATAAGGGGGCATTGGCAAGGTTTATTTTAATCGCATTCCTCTCTAACAAACATTTACTTGTATATAAACAGTTTTCTGAACTGTGAGACTCAGTGTGCATTCTTAGACACACCTTCTCAACAATAGGCCTTTTTAATGGTGCTACTCCCAGGTAAGTGAGTCTAGGGCTGCAGCCTTTTGTTCTCCTTTTAGCACTGCAAATCTTTATTCAATCTCCATTCATATGAATAGCCATTACAGCATGCCAATAAGACAAACGGTAATGCATTTCCAATGAAAATGTTTTATTGCACTCCTAAATATTGTAGCAGTGTGCTTTTATTAATGCTTCTTTGGTATTTCAAATATGGGAAAGAAACTTGCTCCATGTTCTAAGCTTAATCAATATAAAAATGGTCTGGTAAAGTTACAACATACACACATGGTAAGAGTCTGTCTTATTTCTTGAAGAAGAAACTTACTGCATAGTTTAGAGTCAGTAAGTATCCTGGATACTGGGTATGTGTGTTGGTTTCAGACAAAGACTAGAGACCAGGCAAAATTAAGTCACTTCAGTCTGGTTCTGTTGCTTTCCTAGCTAAAGAGAGTTTGTTTGTTTGTTTAAAGCATGTATATCCCATCCTTTCTGATGAATGGCTTAGGATGGAGTTTCCTACTAAAGGCAACAGAACTGAACATGGCCCATAACTAAGCTCCTTAAAGCAACTTGTGTCTCACAGTTGCGGGACATGCAGATAATTTTCTCTTCTCTCCTGCAATATCTGCACACACAAACACATGTGCATGGTAATGGGCACACACACACACACAGAGGAAAAGAGCTGTTGTTACTTGCCATTCGGTCATATAGGACTTATGGTCACCCTGCAAGGAAATGCCCTCCCAATGCCCTTCCTTGACAGCCCTGCTCAGCTCTCTTTCTTTATGAAACTGATGCATCTCATCAATGGTCTTCTTTTGCTTTGACTTTCTCTAGCATTTTGATCTTTTCCAATGAGTCTTCCCTGTATTGGAAACATGCGGAAGACATTGTATGGCGAGGAGTTAGGTCTGACATGTCTCATTTCCCTCATATTGCCCTTATCAAGTATGTTGATTTCTTCAGTTACAATGGAATGAGTTTTTGTTTCTCATATTCTATTCTCCCAGGCATAGAGCATTCGGAAGGATCCTAGATTAATCTGGAGTTGTTTAGCTCAAATGCCAGGTGCTAGGCATGTGTAGAATGGAAGTTTGTGAGTCAGAAGCATTCAACTATAAAACCAGGGAGGTGAGAGCTTGAGTTTGGGAGCTTCTACACAGATCAGGTGCCGGATGCTGTGTGATTGATGGCCTGGGGTCTCTCTCACTGCCTAACCGGGGCTCCTGGCAACTGAAGGGGAGGAGATATTCTTGCAAGGTATAAATGCTATTTTGTTTGCCTGTAGATAAATAAAGCATTACTTTTCCTTCACCTACTGGCGTGTTCATTGCCTCCAAATCCCAAAAGAACCCCTTCCTCCTGGCAGAACATTCCCTTCCCATGGTATGCCTGGATTATGACAGCTTCAGTCTCTGTATTTTTGCTTCCAGAATAAGATCTGGCTTGATTTGATCTAGGGCCCACTTGTTTGTCTTTCCTTTTGCCCAGAGTATTCATGAAGTTCTCTTCAAGGATCATGTTTCAAACACATCAATGTTCTTCCTGCCAGCTTTCTTGCAGCTTCTACACTTGTTCATGGTGATTGGGAATATAGTAGTGTGGATGATCTTGGCCTTGGTCTCCAGTGAAATGTACATTTATTCAATTAATTATTTCCCAATTTATTTTTTCAAGAAACTGAAGGAGGATTATGTAGTCCTCTTCCTTCTCTCAAACTATCCCCACAACAAGGACCTTGTGAGGTAGGTCGGGTCACCCAGTTAGAGTCCCTATTCTCATGATCTCATAGTCATAATCTCACCCTTTTAACTACTACACCACACTGGCTCTCTAACATCCTTACCTTTGATGATCATTTGGTAGTTCCTTCTGGTAGTTCCTTTGATAGTTCCTTCTAGTCCCAAGCCTCAGTCTTCTCCTAATTTCTTGACTGTAGTCACCATTTGAATTGTTGATTGAACCAAAATATGAAAAATGATTCACAATTTCATTGTATTTGACATAAAGTTCTGCAAGCTGTATGAAATTTTTGTTTTCTTAATGCTCAGCTGCAATCCTGCTCTTGTACTTTGTTCTCCCACTTCCATCAGGAGTCATTTCAAGACAATGTTGCTTTCTGCCAGTAGTATGGTATCATCTGCCCATCTGAAATTAGCCATGTGTCTTCTGCCATTGTTCACTTCTTCCTAGGATCCTAATCCAGCTTTCCTTATGATACATACTGAGAACAGATGAAACAGATGCTTTTGCCTATGGGAAATCATTCTATTTCTCTACTTTCAGCCCTAACAGTAGCTTCTTGTCCATAATATAGGTTACACATCAGTGCGGTCGAGTTCTGAGGCACACCTGTTTCTTTGAGAACCATCCATCGCTTCTTGTGATCCATACCCTCAAAGGCTTTGCTGCAGTTGGTAGAGACCGATCTTCTGAAATTCTTTGGTGCACTCCAGTAGCCAATGTATATTTACAATAAGATCAAAAGTTCATCTTCCTTTTTGAATCCAGCTTGAACATCAGCACTTGTCTCTCCATATAGGATAAAAAAGTTCGTTGCAAAATCTTGAGCACCACTTTTTCTTGAGGACTGGAATATATATTGAATGTTTCAAGTCTGTAGGCCATTGTTTTGTTTTCCATATTTGTTGGCAAATTCTTGTTAGGATTTTGATTCATTCTCTGGTGCTTGGAATACTTCTATTGGTACCCTATCTACTCTGGGTACCTTGTTCTTTCCAAGCAATTTCAGAGCACTTTTCACTTTGCTCTCTAATATTACAGATTCTTCTTCAGAGGATTCCTCTTTGAAGGAGTCTGTCACCCTTTTATTTCTTCTGTGTAGTTCTTCCATATATCGTTTCCCTGGTCAGATGGTATATTTTCCTCTTGGCCTTTCAGCAGTCCTAATCTAGGTTTCAATTTCCTTTTAATTTTTTGGATCTTCTGGAAGAGATGCTGCTTGTTTTTCCTCCTCTGTTTTTCTCTTCTATTTCTTCGCACAGGTCACCACAACAGTTCTTTTTGTCTCTGTGCAATAGTTGCTGAAAAGGTGCATTCAGGATCCCCACCCTGTCTCTGTAATCTTTTGCTTCTGCTTCTTGCCTGACCTCCAAAATAGTGAGTGCTTCTTCTGCCATCCACCCAGGCCTTTTCTTTCTTTTTGCTACAGGACTTGTCTTTTGGCAGTCTTCCATAATAATGTCTCTAGTTTCAGTCCACAGTTTTTCTGGCTCATGGTCAACTGGGTTCAGTAATGGAAATCTTTTTCTTTATGTGGACTTTCAATTCCTTAGGAATGCTATTTAAGTGGTATTTTGGCACTATGCTTCTGTTAATGATCTTTTTCAGCCTCACTCTGATTTTTGATATTAAGAGTTCATGGCCATTACTACAATTTGTTTCTGGTCTTGCTTTGGCAGCAAAAATAGAAGTTACCAATTTCCACCATCCAGTTGCGTAGTCTATTTGATTTCAATAATGACAATTGGGTGGTGTCTATGTGTACAAATAGTTAATCAGTTGGCCAAAGTATTTATTTGTAATAAATAGATTATTGACTTCACAGAATTTATATTTGTTTATGACACCTAGGCCTAATTCTCCCATAACTCTGATTGGAAAAAAAATTGTTTTCCAATCACCTATGATGATCAACATGTTTTGTTTTAGTGTGCTATCAATTTCCTCTTGGACATTTGCATAAAGAATTTACTGTTCTGAGACTTTAAGTGAAGGACAGGCTATAAAAGCTTTTAATATAACTAACTAAATAAAAGATTTCAATTTCTTTTTCTTCAAACATCTGTTTTTGGAGCATAGAATTGAATGATGGTTATATTGGCAGGTTTCTAGGGGTTCTGTTTGATATGATTTGGTTGGACTTAGTATCACTGCCTCTGCTACATCTTGTCTCAGTATTAGATCCACACCATTTCTTTGGAGTTTGTCATTTGCAGAGTAAAACACTGAAAATGTCCTACTTCAGTTTCCTCATACCAAGTACTGCAATGTTTAATCATTCTAATTTTTTCTTGGCTTCCAGTTTGCCTTGATTCATAGTTCACATGTTCCATATTCCAGTTGTGTGTGTTGTGCAGCTTTGGACTTTCACCTCTGTGCACATCCGCTCTAGAGCTCCTTTAGGCTTTGAACACAATGCATAATTAACAACATGCTATTCGTACTTGTCCTTTGCTCTTCTCCAATAGCTGGTTGAGTGTCTTCTAACTTGAGAATCCCATCTTCTGGTAGCATCTCCTGTTCTGTTTTGGATTGTTTCATCACAGGGTTTTCAAGGTAGGAATTATTTGGGGATGATTTGCCAATGCCTTCTTCTGTGTAGTACTAACCAACATCGACCTGAGAGTCACAGCCATTGTCTAGGACATATCCATCAGTACTACCTTTGGCAATCACTGCCACCCAGTAGCTGTCCTTCAGGAGTTTCTCCACTCTCATCACCATTAGAAGGAGAGTGGATACATCTTCATCAGGTGCCTTGGGTTTGACTCTTCTGTATGGGTGATCCAGCTACAAAGCCTGACCAGAGTCTAGCCTCCTGGAAGTATTACTCTCATACACTGCCACACATGTTAACATGTGCATCCAGGGTGGGGGTGAGGAGACAGAAAAAATATTCACATTTTTTCTCCCTGAGACTTCTGAGCAGGAGGTGTGAGGAGGGAGGAAGTGTGATTCTGTGTCCGACAAGTCTACCTCTTTATGCAACAAGCACATTTTACCAGAAGCTGCAATCCCATGATACAGCTCCAATCATGACTGTTTCTGGCCTTGTTTACTTCTAACTCTCTTGTGGGGTCTTCTATTATCTGCTTTTTAAATGAGAAAGTCATTTCCTGTCTCTGCTGATTAAATGATTTCTTCATCCCAGAAGCAAAATGTCCCTGAAACAAATGAGGTCATGAAGCTTCCTCTCTCAGGAGACAAGAGGGCACTTGGGATTCAGGAGAAAGGATTGTGGCCACATCTGAGCTAGAAGAAGGGGGACCTGCCTCAGAAACAGAGGCTGAGTGCCAACCCCATTCCAAAGAACAAGGTTGCTTTCAAAGGTAGGTGAACAGGGTTCCTTTAAGAAGCAATACCCTAATCCAAAGAATAATCCCTCAAGAGGAGGAACCAAGGAGACTTTGGAAGTTTAAGCCTGTATTTTCAGTCTAGCCTTAGCTGAAAGCAATGCCATTTCTTCAGCTCCACTATCTTCTATCCCAAACTGTGTTTGAGTGTCCATCTGTGTTATTAACCTTTGGACTTTTGCCTAATGCTGCCTCCTGGACTCCAATTCTCCAATATCCCATGTGTTTGACCTTAGCTATATTTCTGACCTCTCTTTGGAAAATCTACCTGTGCCCAGAAAAAATTGTGCTTGACCTTCTGGCTTGCTAAATTGACTTGTCTATTGCAATTAACTTAGTATTTGCATAGCAAAGAGCTGGACCTAGCTGGAGCAGGGAATTGCTTATTTTCTCATTGCAGCTTCCCCCAATCTGGAGGATAGTTACTTGTCCACATATTCCCTAAATTCTTTTTCCTAAACTCTTCCCTTGACCTTCAGTAGAACCACCTGCAAAACTTCATTCTCATTCTTTCCTATGCAGACATCCTGACTAACCTTTTGACTTGTACTACTTTCAGATCATCTCTTCCTGTGAAGATATCTTATTTCCTATAGTCTTTATCTACATGTTAGACCATTTTGCTGTAACTGTCCCTTATAATTTTTTTTAGCTCAAAATATAAACTTGCACACAAACTCAATGGGGAACCATTCTGTTCCTTCATATGCAGCAACTGGCATTTCTAGACTCTTTGCAAGAGTAGTAGATGTGTGCCAGATGGGTTTTAAATATTCAAGCCTCTACTTACTGTGCCAAACAAATCTAGGCAGTGGGCTTTGTGCAAGAGTTAAGCAGCCTGCGCTCAAGCAGGCCATGGGTTATGCAAGGGTGGTTTAACCCTGTCATGACCCTGCCACAGGATTTGGACGATTCTTAGGCTAGTCAGTAGAACCAAAAGCATGCAGCCCAGCCCACTGTGACTTAAATCATGTCAGCCTGTCCCACAGACTCCCAGAGCAGCCACTTCTCATCTTGCAGGATTGCAGTTGTTATCTTTAAGGTCACAATCCTAATCAAGTGTAGAAAGGCTTGCTGGGAACTTTAGCACTATCTAAATACGGGGAAGAATTTAAAACCTTACAGGCTGTTCCATCCTTCTCATATTTTCAATTCTGCACTCTGGAGAGGATTTGGAATGGGGACTCCCAATAGGGCTTGTGGCCCTTGCCCTGAGCCTGAAGGCACCACAAGTGCCCAGAGACACACTCCTCTCCTGTCTTCATTTCCATTATGCCACACTTCACATGGGCTTCCCTGCCATTGGGATGGAAATGGGACCCTATCCAGTCCAGTGCTGATCTGCACAAGTGACATGTTGACTGATTTTATAGGATTAAACTCACATGGAATGAAAAGTTCTATCCTTTGGTACCATACTTTTTAGAAATGGCAGCTGAAATATTCCTGCAATGTGCAAATTTAAATCCAGGCTATCTGCACATATCCATGTTTAAAGCATTTTATTTCCTTTGCTAAAGCAATTCACTTACTCAAATCTTCCTTTTTGCCTAGACAGGTGAATGCAGCGTAGGCGAACATCAGGCTTGTGATTTATTCCCAGAGCTTTTAGCTTTAATTGTGGTGTGCTGTGTGTTAAATTATTGTTTTTGTGATGTACTGAACATGCATGCAGCTGTTGTGCACTACAGATAAATGTGTGATTTAAGTGAATGGGCAGCTCCACAAGAAAAGTGTGTGTGCATATTTAAAAGGCAAAGATAAAACAAGAGCTGTGTTATGCAGATGAATGTGCTTGCTCTATCTTTAGCAATATTTTCTCTCCCCCGACCAAAAAATACCTGGGAACTGGTGTGAGGATATTTAGGACTGCAGTCCTTAATTCACTTGCTGCAGAGTAAATCCTATTAAATCCCTCTGACTTTTGCATAAACAGGAAGGCATGGGTGAGGAGTGCTCTGTGAAACAGTAAGGGGCTTTTTTATTGCTTTACTTTTACTTTACTGAAAACAGAAAGCAAGACAACATTTTAGATCAGAGTTGGTTGCAGGGACAGAGGAAGAAACATCTGTGGTTGACAGTTGTGGGAAGACAAAGAGATAAGTTGGTCTAACTGTTCAATTAAGGAAGGTTATTCTCATGTGGACCACTTAGAATACTCTCTCCTACTTGGAATTTTCCTTCAGCAAGCAGCCATAAGCACTGACATTTGTCCTGTCATTCAGGGTTTCCAAACTGAAGCTATTTTATTTTAGAAGAAGCACCTTACTTAGTCCTGACTGGTGGCAGGTCCCATTGTTTGTCTATTCACTAAGTTCCAGAATCGGGGCAGAAGCATAACCCGAACCCTTGATTGTTTTGTTAGATGCCACAGTAAATTGTGGGAAAAGTTGGCAAACTTTGTCCACAACTTTCACTATGGCAAAGTTGGGCAGGGCTTATCGCCTCAGCAATACCCAAGAGTACTTCAGACATAAGACTTTTAAATAAGCTATCCAGTTTGTCATTAAAATCAGTGTCCTTATTGCCAAATTGGAAGGCAGCCAGTATACCACCATTTAGTTTTTAAAGGATTAGATAAGGAGTAATGAAATTATGGATTGACTAGAATCCCTGATTGTCTGGGATAAACTTTAATTCAGAAAAATTCTGACAAAAAAAATAAATTGTCAGAGCAGTAATTAGTTGGAGAAACAAGCAGCAAACCAGATAGTGACCTGCTGGTAAACGAAATATATGTGTAGTTGTGAATTCTTCCACCTCAAAAAGCCAGACGAGCAAACATTTAATACATGGTTAATTCTAAAAGCATTTATTCTGGTTAGCTTTTTAGAGCTCACAATAACAATGAAAAACAAAATGGTTACTATTTTTGAACACGGGGATTTTGTGCCTTTAGTTCTGATGCCAGTTTCATTGTCTGATACCAGCAAATTGCTGAAAAAGATAGGTACTCCACAGAAATAATCACCTTTCTGAATCCTGTTGAAGGGATGCTCCCCACTAATTCCAAAAATGCAGTGCCTATACTGAATTACTACTCTGATCTCAAGGAAAAAACAAGCACCCGCTTTTGTCTAGAGCTTAGCAACATGAACATTTCAAATAAACTTTGACTGCTGTCGATTAACGATACGTTACTCAGAAATGGAAACTTTGCTATTACTCTTTTTATGTGGGAATTTACTTAATATTTAATACCTAGGCAAAGTTATTTTTCCCCACTCTCTTTTCAGAATTAAATTGGCAAGTTCATTTAACTTTTGCTTTCCTGGACAATGACCAGGTATTTTTCTTGTGCATCTACAGAAAAACCAGTTACCATTGCCTTTTAGTGTTTTTGTTCTATCCTTTGCCATTTTGGCTTAGGATGGGATAGCCCTAAGGATGGGCTATTTGGTGAAGCTCTTGGAATGCTCCCTTCCCATAGGATGGGCCACTTCAGGAAGTCCTGGTGCATTTTCCCCATACCTTGGGGTGATGGTCACATCCATCTGTTGGTAGAGAACATTGATTCTAAATGGACCTTTTCCATACCAATAGTATAGAACAATAGAATGAGTGTATTTGCATATGGTGGCCTGTGATTTCAAGGTAGGCTTCCACTCCACTAGTAGCATGTAGATGTCTTCCAGAGTACAACACTGGTTCATGTAAATTAACTCAACTGCAAGCAGTACAAGCATAGCTCAGTCTTCCCACCAAACTAGCACAGTGATGGATGGTATCATAAAAGAACAGGACAATAGTAGTCACTTGCTTTAAAATTCCTTTTGTATAACCTCCAATTGTCTGTAGGGGGCAGCAAAAGCTAAATTAAACCAAGAGGCAAGTTCCCCCAATATGGGGGAACAGAATTACTAAACTGTGTATTTTCCCTTCATGTGGATAGGTTGTGATGGGCCCGAATTGCTTCAAAATTAACAACATTTCCTAATTAAAATTCTTCATATTAGCAAACTCAGGTTGAATGTATTTTCTCTCTCTCTCTCTCTTAAAATCTAATCTCTTCTTTTATATACAAAGCTACTGGAGCTGAACAAAACCAGTGAGATTAAAATTAACACACAAATTGTTTTTCCTCCCTTTGGGCAGGGAAAAAAATCCTGTTTACAAGGAAAATGCAATTACGTATAAAAATTATGAAAATAAAAGGGGAAAAAGTCAGACAGCAGTGATTGTGAGGTTGCTTTTTTGCTTAGACTCAAAATAACAAAATAACAACAACCATAATAATACAAGGGAAGATGCTTGATATAATTCTAAAGATTTCTACAGAGTCCTGATGGAATGATGATCTTGTAAACTGAAGATTTTCTACTATTTTAGTGTCAAAATTTATTCTGAATACCAAGCCAGCACTTGAGAAAAAGATATCTGGATTTTAATTAAGCGAAGACAAAGTAGTTCTTTTCTATGTCTGTGTGAAAGTAGTAACATTAAATGTTTTTACACCAAAGCAAAGCTTTTGCAAACCAAACAGAACAAAACCTGAAACAAAACAATTATTTCTGAATTGATGCAAAGGAATTGTTAATACAAAAGAAGGCAATTGTCTTAATTATGATACTGTAGGAAGAATGAAATCTGGTCAGAAGTTTAAATTGAATGATTTTAAGTAAAGGACGATGGTCATTTAATGAGACATCTGGATCCATTTCTGTGTTTGTGTGTGTGGAAGATGGTGATATCCATTATCTTTCATTATTACCTTTCAGAGTCTTTGATGAAATAATTTCAGCAAGAGGCTACAGCTGACTGTTAAGTAGTAACTGAAGCTTACCTCTTGCTTGCATTTTTAAATGTTATGTAAAGATTTTTAATCAAAGTTCACTGGAAATAAGGTGCTCACATTAATCACAATATCTCTGATCAGTCTCAAAATCTGTAAGAATAAAGACAGTTGTAAATTTTCTAGATGGACTGGGAAATTGAAAAACCAGTGGAAAATGTTGCATTTTGATGGTGTGTCTTTACATATGTCCATCTTTTACCTGAGGTCATCACACCTGTTGATTGTTTTTTTTCTCCCAAGCCATTGGACTCATTGAAGTTGGAATGTCTGTTGATGCACTGTCCATACATAAGCACCAGTTTGCAGTCCTTCCCACTGACTTTGGAGTGGGGGAACATAGATCAGTTGCAAAGTCCATTCATTCATTTTGAAGAACCAAGGAATGATCTTATAAAAGGATTTCAGGGATCAGGGTGTAAATGTGCTGTGTTCAGATAGACTTCGCCAAGTTTGTGAGGTCTACACAGGATAAGGCAGATCCACCTATTTTGCCCATTCTTTTGGTCTAGCCCAGCTTGGAGGAACCCAGTAAAGCATGCAGGTCAGGGAATGAAGACAAAAATGACTACACTCTTTGATATTTGAAATTACATATTATTTCACTTGCTTTCAAATAGTCTAAATGTCATGATGCTTGTATAATTTGATTATGTATTTTACTATTTTATATTGTAATGCACCATGGTCTTGAAAGGCAGCTAAGAAATACATAAAAATAAGATAAAATAAAATTGCATAGACAATTACTAATACTCTCTGTCAGCTAGCCAGGAGAGCCAGTGTGGTGTAGTGGTTAAGAGCATGGGACTGGGACTCAGAGGATCTGGGTTCTAGTCCCCACTCAGCCATGGAGCCAACTGGGTGACTTTGGGCCACTCACAGACTCTCAGCCCAACCTACTTCACAGGGTTGTTGTTGTGGGGATAAGATGGAGGAGGAGATGTAAGCTGCCTTGAGCCCTTTGTAGGAAAAAAGGCAGGATATAAATCGCAATATAAATAAATAAACAAACAAACAAACAGTGCATAGACTTGTTTCAGAGGCAAGAAATGTCATAGTTCTTTGCAAATTTCGCCATGTACCCCGAGAAGCAACAAGATGCCACTGTAAGTGCTTCTGTTCGAAATGAGCATTTATTTTCATCTTTTCCTTTTTGGCTCTTCCTCTTCAATCCCTATTTTCTCACTATCGCCTTTTGCCCTTACCATTAACTCAGCAAGTCAAAACATAAACAAATCTCATTCCATTTAATTAACATGATAATTAGTCTCCACGCTTACTGCCAACATTCCAACCAAATATCACTCGACTGTTTAATATCCTTGTAAATGTCTCTTAACTGTAGAATCCAATGAGGAAAACCCCTCTCCAGAAATGTCCAGAGCCGGAGTTTTAGCTACAAAGTCCAACTACACAGGAGGTTTTTTTAAAGACACCCTTTGAGGCCATGCAGTTAAGTACTTTTATCACTCCTTTTCCAAATGGATATGAAGATCACCTGAGAATGTGAATCCCTCAAATTAGATTGCTCTCAGGCTTCTTTATGTCAGGATCGTAGAATAAAGGCAACACTATTGTCATTGATCAGTAATAATATCAAATTTATGTGAACATCAGGAAGAGTTGAAAATATTAAACTAAGACTTTATGTCTATGTCAAGGAGTGCAATCCTTTATGTTTACTTGAAAAGAAGGTCTGCTGAGTTCAATGGAACTTATTCCCCAGCTGTTGTAGAAGATTTCAGCCTAAATGATGCTTTCATATTACTATTCCATTTTAGAATTCCTTTCTATCGTACTTTTTTAGCTAATGTTAAGTCAGTGCTCAAGGCAGTTAGCATAATAAACACCAAAAACAAATTAACAATATCATATCTTCAAAAAGAATTTCAAAGTAATAACAAACAGTAAAAACATAATTACCAAGTAAGAAGACATCAAGAAAGCTCTCTAGAAAGAACATAAAAGCTCCAAAAGACTCACATAAAATGGCTCTCAGAAAACAATGCAGTCAAGAAACTTAAGTCTGTAAGATAATTCATAAATAATTGTTTCTCTACTTCTCACCTTAAATTCTATCAAATGTAATATTACCTCCTACAATTATAATCATGCAAATTTGCTCAAAGCTGATGAGAAGTGCTACATCTTTTTCTTTTTTATCCCCCACCCTTTCTCCTGTCCGAATAAGCTCAGGAAACCTAAACTGGATTTGGACACCAGTATCTATAATAAAGTACTTTTAGGATCTGGATTGGACCTCCAGAGTAATGCAATGCACGCCATTGCTACTAGACATGGATTTAATGTAATACTTGTTTTAGTCCTGGCAAAGCAAGATAGGGTGGAAGAGGGAGAGTCAATAAGAAGGAGAAGACTAAAGGGATCTGAGAATTGACTGAAGTCTGGAAGCATCTTTGAATGATGATCCGTCTCTCCAAAGATCTGAGGTGATTGTGGAAGTGGATGCTATTTGCCATCTTTTATACTCTGCCTGTAAACTAACTGAACATCTTGAAAGTGCTACAGGTCAACAGTGCTCTGTTCTGCAAAAGAAAACCAAACCACAAGGAGCACAGTTCCTGAAACTGATCACCATTCAGGGAAATGGGAAACAACCTTTTCTGTATTAAACAGCCACTTCAAGTAGGTACCATACCAACATGTTAAATATAGCAAAGCCAAGTCTGCAGGCAAATACTCTAATCAACTCATTATCTACAGTGCATTGTACACACTGTTTCTATATTTCAGAAATGGAGGGGAGTGAAATTTTACTTTCCTTGTAAAGTAACACCAAACTGTTCTTCAGAAAATCTGCAAACAAGCCAATTTCAATTACATTTTCTAAGACTAGAATTAAGTTTGCAGCTATAGGCACCACCATAATCAAGAAAGCATCTCTGAAGACAGGGTTTTTCTGTCTCCTAGTTATGCTTGGATGCATTGCTTCCTCCTACCGAAGAATTTATCCACAGCTAATGTTGCCAGAAGGCTTGTTCTGTGGTGTGAACCGTCACTTGCCAAGGAAACCGTTGTTTTATTACCATGAAGACATCAAGAAGGCTCTGGAGAGAATAGTGAAAGCTCCTAAAAGCATTTTTAACCTCTCTGCTTCTTTCCCCTAAGCACAATATTTCACAGTAACAAAATTAACAACCAGAGAATTGAACTGCACAATGACTGCCGCATTTTTGCAGTTTGCATTTTTCACTGGCTTTGTCCTTGGTGTTGTCAGTATGCCTTCCACAGCTGAATGTAAAACATTAATTAAAAACAAACAAACAAAACCTTAAACTTGTAACAAGTAGATCTCACCAAGTGTTGAATGTTGTTGGCTACCCTTTACCCTAAATAAATACAGTCATGATTGAGGTAAGTCCTAGGAGTTGCATTTCCAGCATCCTATCTTGATGTGGGCCAAAACTCATGATACCTCATGATACTTTAAAGAGAGACAGTATCTAAATGATTACTGTAAAGGAAGCCATTATCTTTCTGGGTTGCTATTTTGCAATAGAAATTCCATTGCAAGGACTCCTGATATGGTTAAGGCTTATCCTCTCTCTCTCTCTCTCTCTCTCTCTCTCTCTCTCTCACACACACACACACACACACACACACACAAAGAGAGAGAGAGAGAGAGAGAGAGAGTGCAAGCGCAAGTGGGCAAGTGAGTGAGCATGCAAGCAAGCAAGGTGGTTTCTGTCTTCTAGCCCTATGTATATTGGGCCCCTGTACATAGTATATAGGGTTCTGTTTATTTTTTTAAGAAATGGCTTCTAGCTTTGCCTCTGTTTGGGACCTCTGCTTTGACAGCTATTGGTCAGAAGAACCTAATCTAAACAGTTTAGAAAATGGATAGTCATCTGAGTGAATGGTGTAAATTGGTGATCTAAACCAGCAGGGGTTGGACCTGATGCCCTTCTTGGCCCCTTCCAAGGCTACTATTCTATGATTCTATGAGAGATCCACTTACACTAGTGCTGTACTGAAACCTGCTTCCACTTTCACAATTCTTCTCCCTGCTCATATGAAGAGCATCTCTCTCTCTCTCTCTCTCTCTCTCTCTCTCTCTCTCTCTCTCTCTCATCTTAGAAGGACACATGAAAAACTAAGCACAAAAACACACATTTGTTGATTTTCAGTTCCATGTGATGCCATCAGCTATGTGGAACAATGCTTTAGCAAGGTGCCTGGTAGCAGCAGCTATGCTTGGATTGCCCACATGAGACTGAGATTTTAATGCACTACTTCCAAAATGCCCCCTTTTCAGTGGCAGCAGAGTAAAATGTTTAGCTGACATTGTTTAGGGACCTCCTGGCTTTGCTTCAGATGTAGAGAAAGCCTGTTGCTTGCCATCAGACCTATGTCAACTACCCGTGGGGGATAGATGTTTGCACTATTGGCAAAGAGATCAGAACAGATTTTGTTGGAGAGACTGGGACCTTAGATCTGTTCTCCATTCTGTACATGTCTCTCTTTCCTCCTTCTCACTTATCTGTATTGTTGATGTGGATATGTCATGGCCTCTGTCTTCAAAATACATGCAAATGATCAAACTGCTAGAAGTCTGCTACTGTAATGGGCCTTCCTCCTTTTCTCCTCCCACCAGTGGCCATCTGTGCTGCCCCCAAATCTCCCTGAAATAGTTTTTATGACAGCAGTTACAAGGGCAACATTTGCAATGAGATCTCGTTATCTAGTTCAACCCATAAGATGAAAACCTATTTTAATTAACACTGAGATGAAGTATATACTTGACTTGTCTTTGCATCTTCAGAGAGAAGATGAAGTTGTTGACAGTAATTTAAAGTCATTTACTCCTTTGTTCATCAACTAGATAAGACAACAAGAAACCTATATAGTCATTTCTTAACAGAAAACATATATTCATCAAATGCCATTTCTGATATAGATGAAGTGGATCAAAATAAGGATTAATCTAAATTTCTCAGCAAAAATAATCCACTCCCTTGGCAAGAACTGGGGTTTTCTAAAAAGTTTTCCAAAAAGAACGACTATATGCAGCAGTACCAATCATCCAAAAAGAATAACTTAAGAAGAAGTATTATGGAATTACAGAATTATTCCATAATGATATGGTAAATAGACATGACACTTTAGTTTAGAAAGTTTAAGAAAGCAGGTTGTTTACCTCCACAGAGCTTATTATGAGGGATTTGATCCAGGCAGGCAGAACAGAGAAGATAGGAAGGAGGATGGTAAAAAAGAGAAGGTGTGTTTGGTTCAGTTGCCCACGCTTCAGCTAGCTTTAGCTGGGGCCATGGCCTCAGAGCTACAGAGGAGTTGGCCTTGACAGCACAACTCCTGTCAAGGATTCCTAATTTGCAGTACAATCCATCTACTTGGGTCTCTTCAGTTGCTCATTCAGAAGCGTAGACATCAGATTAGAAGGAGATGAGCTACCTGGTCTGACAGACCTGGAAAGACAACCATTGACAATAACTTGCACCTTCTTACTTCTTTCATATAATAGAACCCAAATGCCAAATGGTTACACCAGATGGATCACAGGCTGCCAGAACATGTGATAATGGAATTGCCCTAGCCCTCCTCTAGTCCAGGTCACAAGTAAAGTGGCTAGGTGCCTGAGGCATTCAGCCAACAAGAAAATACAAGATCAAAGCAAGCTCAAGCACATGGGATGCAATTCAGAGCCCTTATTTTCTATACCATGTTCTTTCTTCCAAGGAGTTGTGATACAAACATCAGAAAATAATTAAATTTGATCTATCATGGAGTTTTAAAATCTCAGAATTTTACTTATTTCTGCTCTTATTTTTTCATTGCCTGGGCTTGTGAGATGCCAATTGTTTTATTTGGTTCCAATAATAGTAAGCAACTCCTGGTGAAGAGCGTCTCTTCCCACATCCCAGTGATATTGTGAGTCTTGACAAAGTATGTGTTTGAAAGAATATTTCCATTGCATATTCTAAAGGGTAATGGAGGCTTTTAATTTGATTATATTTAATTAAATTGCATTATTTTAAATTACTGATAATTAGCATGCTCATTAGAAACTTGTTGCTAGAAAATTCTCGACTTCAATCTTAGGTGTTACTTGGAATAAAAAATGAAGGAAAGAATCTTCTGGATAGGGCCACCATAATTCCATATTCAGAATAGTGGAGCAGGTCTCCCAGTTCATGAGGCTAATGCAGATATTTGGTGTACAGGTGATCAGTCAGCACTTTGCAGCAAGCTTGGTTGAAATAAATATTCTTCCTCTTCTCCTTGTCTCAGTTTCCATTCCTTAGTAAACTGATTCATTTTACTCATGTTTCCTGCCTCTCAAAATACTAATACATTTTATTATTTTCAGCTTGTCCTGGTATTTTCATTTCTGACCTGCTGTTGAAAGGCGTTGGTTTGACCATGGTGGCAGACACAACCCTAGGCAGCATAGGCCTTTGGCTGATCTAGGATTGTTACGTTCCTGTGATCTTTATTCCCTACTTCACATTGAAGCTACTCCTACTAACACTTCATTTCTGATTATGAACTGGCTGCTTTCGCCTCAAACCTTGAGAGTAAGAGCCTTGCTAGATCAGATGCGGGAATATCTAGTGGCCCAAATATTGCTTGTGGGAAGCCCATGAGTGGAATATGACTGCAATAACAGTCTCCTTTTCATGTTCCCTAGCAATATATATACCGCCTCTGGTCATAAGGACACATTTGAGTGTTTGTCTTTCACGTGAAAGCCAGATTCCACACACAACTGTTTGGTTTCATTCCCCTCTCAGATTTCAGAAGACCATTTATCCATTCCCTTAAAAAAATTAAAGGAGGAGGAGATACAGACAAACAGACTTGCAAAAGATGGATGGCATTCAGAATGTCATAGAATAAAAGGGCCCAATAAGACCACGGGGTCCAACTATCTGCTTCATGCAGGATTCCGAGTCAAAGTACCCCTAACAGATGTTTGTCCAGCTGCAACAGTGTCTCCAATGATGGAGAGCCTACAATATTCCTAGGCAATTGGTTCTGTGTCATATCACTCTAACAGTCAGGAATATTTTTCCCCTTGATGTTAAGCCAGAATTTGGCTTCTTGTAGCCAGAGCCCATTATTCCCTGACCAGCACTCTGGGATGACTGACTCATATTCAGCTTGTGATCTACAATACCATGATCCTTCTCACCTGCAGAATACATATCCCCAATCTCATAATTATGCATTTGGTTCCTTTTTCCTTGATGAAGAACTAGGCATTAGTTCCTATTAAATTCCATTCTGGTATTTCCTGTCCAGCATTCCGCTCTATCAAGATCACCTTGAATCTTGTTTCTGTCTTTCAGGGTATTAGCCGTCCCACCCAGTATCTGCATTCCCTGTACCTACTCATGCAAATAATTAGCACAAGCGTTGAAGAGCACTGTGCCCAGGGCTGAACCCACTCATTACCTCTCCCCAGTTCAAAAGGGCGCCATGGATAAATACCCTAAGTCCAATTCTGAAGCCAACTGTGGATCCACCTGATAGTTGCTTGATCTATCCTACTTTTAGCTAGTTTGCTAATCAGGACAACATGGAGCACTTTGTCACAAGTTTTGCTGATATGAAATAACTTTGTAGATGAAAGTATGGATTATTTGAGGTCAAGATCAATTTTCATAAATTATCTGATAAAAGACTGTTTCAAGATGGTTGCGCAACTTGACTCACAAAATATGAGTGTCACATCCCTTCCTTACTTCAGCTGTTATGCTGAAGCATGACAAAAGTAAAGGACAGATGGAAAGCCATAGATGAGGCATCAGCAAAAGTGAGACTCTCTGAGTTGTCTATTCAGCTGGCCACAGCAAATGTCATACTTTCCGTCAAGAACGTTAACTCTAAGGGAGTAACATAAAATAAAATATTTATATCACTTTTAAATTCACAGAGAGGTTTCAGAGGGAAATGGAAGCAATAACCCATGATAAAAATGAAATAAAGTTTTAGGGAGAGGGTTAACACAGCAGAGCAGGGAGAATGATTTAAGGCAACTTCTGAATGTAACACACATCTTGGAGAGCTTGAGACAAGTTTTGGATTTATTTTGGATACTGTAATGCAGGATACTGCTGAACAGCATTTTCTGTACTTGGAAGTCAGGCCCAATAATTTCAGCAGGACTTGTGCTAAGTAAATTACCTTGGTTTAATAATCTAACACCATAATCATATATGTGTTTAGTCTATTGAACTCCATTGAAATTATGCTCAGGTAAGTGAATATACAATTTCAGCCTTCTATACACATTAACCTTGAAATAAGCCCCTTGGAACTCAACAGGGCTTATGTTTAGGGAGGCATGTATGGGACTTCATTGCTAGATAACATGATTTTGCTTTTAATTTTGAACTGCTAAAAATACTTGCTGGAAAACAGTCTATCTGCAATGTGAATTGAATAACTGGCAATTGTGGACACTGACCAGAAGATGTGCCTATTGATCAGTTACTGATCATCTTGATTCCCCAAGTTCATCTTTATTGAGCAGGAAATGTGCATAATTCCTCTCCACGGCCAGATTATGTGCACAATGTCCATACTATCAGTGGGTAATTGTTGTGCATAACAACATGCCATTTCTATAATGACTATAACTGTAGCTTTCTGAAGAGTTTAGGACTAATCTTCATTTTTCTTAAGGTAGTTGTAGATTTGAGTTAGATTATCTTCTCACAAAGGCTTTGATCAATGTCACTCAGTGCTCATGGAGGCATTAATGATTCAAGCATCTTCATTTCATGCTTCCACTGCAGTGTTCTAAGCAGGGAGCATTTTAAGGTGTGGGTATAAGTTATACATCTGGCCGCAGAGATCTGACAGCCTGTCTCCCCAGTTCGGACACTACTCTGGAGGTGAAAACAGGGACATTTGAATCTCTATTCCTACTTTTTTGTTTTATTAGAAAGTTGCTGTAACCACAAATGCAGCTAGCCTAGTAGCAGTATAGTATCCCTGGGAAGAAAGTGTCCACCTGTTGGCATGAAAAATCCCATGGTTTTTAGAAGCACAAAAGTGACACAAGGAACTGTGCGCATGCATCCTTATTGGAATTCTGCTTTGTACTCCAGGAAAACTAATGCAGTAGATCTCTGCCTGTCCAGATCAGTCGGGTTCTTTCAATCCGCATATCCTGAAATAATGCCTAGAACAGCCTTCCCCAGCCTGGTGGCCTTCAGAGACATTTGGACCACACCTCTCTGAATTTCCATCCAGTAGGGATGTTGAATGGGAAATCTGGGTGTTGCAGTTCAAACATGCCTGGAAGGCAAATGGTTGGGGAAGACTGGTCTAGAATAGTTCCTATAACTTGGAAGGATACTTAGATTATGATGAGGATTCAGGCAAGGGAACTCCTGGCCCTCCAGATGTTGGTGGATTGTAATTCCTACCAACCTAGCCAGCAAAACCAATTATGAACGCTGAATGGAGTTGGTTTGGAAGGTTCTGGAAGGCCACACGTTTCCCACCCATACATTTAACTAAAGGGTCACAATGCCATCTGTGATCTTATCTGAGATATAAGTTTTTCAAGCTTATGCAATGCTTATCTGCAATACAAGGTGAGAACCATTTCTCCAGAGCATCTGACTCTATTGTGATCATCAGATACTATAAGTGCATAATGTTTTAGGGCTCCTTGTATGCAGAACACTGCTAAAAATGGAAATATCTTAAAATCCAAGCATTGTCCACACTTAAAAACTTGTCCACACTGAGTTACAGGAAGAGAAAAGAAGGAGAGAGAAAAAAATTCCTATGTTCTCTGTGTTCAATGTAGATACGTTCTTTTTATCTTCTGGATTACTTAAATATATGTCAGTTCTGCTTAGTTTTTGTAAGTTTTCTAAAAGTTTTAATTTCATTCTAAAAAGGAATATTTAGGTAACTGTTCTTTTCACGGAGGTATTAGTTCAGGTTGGCTATAGTCCAGATAGTTTCTGCATACAAGCAAAGAGGGAATCTCATCCAAAAGCCAGTTAACTGAATGCTTCCCTGGGGAGATCAAAGAATCAAATGAAGAGCAGATGCCCTAAGAAAAAAGTTAAAGCAGAGAACAAAGTATTTAAGCAGTTTATGAGTACTGCACCCATTGTCATTTTGTCTGAAAAGGCTATCAACAGAACTTAGTGCTGCCATTAAGCAGTTTCCCAATATATGTGTTTTTATCCCACTAAAATTTAGAACAAGTTTTAAATTGGATATGCCAACACTGATTGATGACAAAAAACAAAACTAGCAAAAATTCACTGCATCCAAATTTCCCAATAAATGTTTTGATATAGGGAGAGCTTGTGCTTTATGATTTATTATTTAAAACATTTGTATGCCACCCCCATTGCAACAAAGCCTTGGGGCAGCTCACAAAGAATACATAAAAACATACATAAATAATAATAATATAACAATTTAAAAGGAAAAAAACAACATTTAAAAACCCCCGGTGCATTCTCGGCTAAAAATGTTAAAATCCTAATTAATATAATAATTTAGCAATTAAAATAAGTTTTAAATAAAAAGGTCTTAGCCTGGCGCCGAAAAACAAATAACGACGGTGCCAGGCAGACCTCTCTGGGGAGCGCATTCCATAGATGGGGCGCCACCGCAGAGAAAGCCCTCCTCCGGTTACTCACCCTCCTAATATCATTCACAGAGGGTTCCTGGAGAAGGGCATCCGTTGCTGATCTCAAGGGACAGGAGGGCATATGCTCTGCATTATGATGGAATTATGCCTACTTTTCCTGGGATGTGTAAGAATTTTCTTTGCTTGTCTTCTATATGAATTTTGCCAAAATTTGCAGATGTCTTCCTAAGTGGGGCAGAAAGAATCTGGAATTCAAATGATTGGATGGAGAAGGAACAAATATGGATGGGTTTCTCCACATAGGCCCAGGGGCTTGTGTGCTTACATAAAGGTCTGGGTTTGAATTCCTGCACATCCAACTATGCTCCTGATCCTGTGTTAGCGTTGTCACCACATTTTTTTCCTTCTTCTGCTTCATATCCTTAACAGCTTCATGGCAGGTTCTGTCCTTGCTGGGAATGACTTTCCATATTAGATTTTTGGCAGTACAGATTGTGATAATTTTGTTTCACTTTTAGAATCTGCCAAAACTTGTTCTTTTTTCATAGGCATGATGGAAAGACGTTGTTATTTTGAAAAACTGTGGGGAAAAGTGAAATTGATAGATTTGCCTGTCCCTAGACCTATCCTGATAAAATCTACGTAGTACGCCTAATCCTTCTGATTAGTACAGCACAAGCTATAGAGAACTGAGTAAGACACACTTCTGAGTAAATAAATATGTATAGTGCCAGCCTGCATGAAATGATACGAGGGAGAAGATAACAAGGCTCAAAGAGCATCTCTCACAATCCTGTCCCACCCTAATCCAAAGAATGGCCCTTTTTCAGTTAGGATAAGACCTGCACCTTCATTCGGCTTATAATATTTCTTCCTGTTTTGTATATGGGCCCCTCCCAGGATTCCTATGAAAATCCTGTAAGTCTTCGACCCCTAAAAGAGGAATTGCAATGTTAAAAAGTGGGAAGAAGAGAAGCCTCTATATGAACAGAAGCAATCATATGTACCAATGGAAATTTAATAACAGTTAACAAATAGGTAATTTAAATAGAAATCTGATCCATACCACCATTACAGGAAGACTGTGAATAGGTGAGCTGTGTACTTGCGCTATCATTTGTGCAGGAACCAAATGCAGGGGGGTGGCGGGAAGGCCCTGCACTCCCTTCTTAGGCTTCTTTATCTTTAATCTGGACTTCAAGCTGGACTTGGAGTAGATTTGAAGACAAACAGTGGCTGCCTTCAAAATGAGGACTATCCTTTGACAGGGCTGTCCTCTAGAATGTAAGATGCAGACTTTACCTGTCAACATTGCTAATGATAATAAACAAGGGAAACTCCCCATTTATCATCACCCAATACTGAATGATGGTCGTTGCTAGCAAACAAGCACTGTCAGTCATTCCCTGCCACTCCCATGTACTGTGACAGTAGGGACAGCTACTGACTGTTTTGGATTCCAGCTCTTGCTATTTTAGACTGAAAGGTACACACACGCAAACACTCAAGCATAAACTGTGCATTTACAGGCCAAGAAAGCAAGATAATAAAGCTATTTGTCTAACAGAATCTTGGAAGTTGTACAATAGGACAAATGCTCTGCTTGAATGCTGTGTAGCTGAACATTATTTTCTCTGGGGGAAAAAAACCTGGTGTACACCTTAATTTCAGCACTTTGAAGAGCAATAGTCATCTTATTCCTGTGTGTGTTGCATTGTTTTGTACGCCAACTTCAATAATCTTCTCATCCCATTCTTCAAGATACAATTAGGGGAGGCTGCAAACAGCTTTTCAACTTCCTCCGTCCTGAGACACGCAAAAAAAACCATTAGGAGAATAATTTCACTCATTTTTCCCAGGTGAAAATAAATTCTTCAGAAGTTTCTTGAAGATGGAGGTCACCATTTGTAGTTCAGATAGCACGTTGTCCTTTTTCCCCTTGAGTGTGTGTTGTGGGTGTGATTTATTTGCTGCTGGTCCTTCTGCTGCAGAAAGTGACAGCAGCATCTATGTGGGCAGGCTGACTAATTTTGTATCTACTGCTATGTTCTGGACCTAGCGTCATTCTGGGATATTTTGTTTATGTAAGGGGTGGTGTGGGAAACACTGGAGAATATTTAGACAAAAGCCTGCCCAGTGGCCTTCTTTTAATTGGGGGAGGGCACTGTGCAAAACAGAAAAGTCTCAGAAATATTATAAGGTGAAAAACAAGCAAACAAAAAACAGCACAGGTCTAGATCCAGCTCCATGGGAAGTGGGAATTTCCTTGGCAAGAAATGGAACCTGCTTTTGGAAGGAATTCCCTTGTAGCCTGCCTTTATTCTTTTCTACTGATCTTCTGGAAAGATGCCAAAAAAGAAAAAAAAGCTTCTACTATCTTTTATTCAGTGTGTTAGTTTGGATTGTATTGGTGCTCATTCATTTTCACATGCAGTCCTACCTGATCGACTGGGCTGAGGAATAGAAGATATAGAATTTGTCTGTATTTTCAGATTTCTGTCTGGTTAGGGGAACTTACATGGGTTCGTGCCTCCACCCTCGGGCACTCAAGTGCTTAGGGGGCTCTTGAGTCTTTAGAAGAGTCTGGTTTGCAGGACTGGCAGAGTCCATCATGGATAAGCTACAATCGGTTGTGGTGCATGCTGAATATTGTAAATATTTAAGCTGTGGTAGGCAGTTGCTACAGCTCATCATGACTTCTAATCCCCATGCAGGGTGGATGGTTCACAAACCAAAAACAGCCCATGGGTTGCAGTTAGTTAACCAAACTGCCTGGGTTTGGGCCACAACCGAATATTCACAATGCCTCCTGGCTAGCACTTCAAGTCAGCATGATGATAGCATGAACTACCCTGATATGAATTCAGAAGCTTGCAAGCAAAGAATGTGGAACTCAACTTTCTCTTCCTGCCCCATCAGTAACAGTGCTGCGGTGAGAAATAGTGCACTGGGCCAAATGCTGTTTCTGAAAGTACCTGGTAAAATTTGTGAACATACTGTAAATAAAGTTGACTATAACAGGCATGAGAAACTTGTAGGCCAAACCATCTATGGAACTTCTTAGTTGATGTGGATTTTAGTGAGTTATTGGTTGCTTTAATTTTTTGCACCTTAAATAAATCTTCTCTGTTCTAAGCTTTAAAATCTGTCTTTCTAAATTGCTGGGTGTTATAGAAAGATGCTTGTGAACTTTCTGGTTGTTCTCCAGGATGCAAAATGGCTTTCATTTATACTTTTTGAAAATGCAAACTAAATTATACTAAAAGAGATATAAAATGGGTGTCATCTACATATAAATTGCATTTGGTACCTAAGGGGGCAGAAATTTGGTCTGTATTGTGTTAAGATTTCAGCACACTGCCTAATGGATTAGGTTTTATTAACCACAATAAAACAGCATGGGACTTCCATCAAGAGAAGGCAAACTACAGTGAAACAAGATAATTAATTACAATAAACCTTTTTTTGTTATCCAACAAACACATAAACAGGTTTTACAGAATACAACATATCTTGTCCACTCCATCATAAAAGGGAATGTTAATGGATTGTTTAGCAAAAAAGCATGGGTTTTCGCCTTTGCCATTATAGGTCTTGCAGTGTAATAATATGATGTGGGTCTGGAAAATGAGTTAGTGAATGGATGCATGATGTTGCCTTCATTCAAAGGAGGCTGGCAACAGTTCCATTCTGCATCTATCTAATCACGGATTTCTAGAGTCTTCTTTAAGACCTTTGGCTGCTTTCATGGATCTAGTCCATGTCACCAGCTGCACTTGATTGGGTCCACACCTGGCATCACTTAAATAATACGAACTTGTTTGTTCCCAGGCAACAAGTGCACAGAAACAGTGCTCCAGTCCTACGTGGAAGGGTTATATGTGCCGTAACAGCAATACAAGTTGCTGTGAGGAAGTGTTTATTTATTCATTTCAGCTTCAAGTCAACATTGCACTAATGGAAGTTCATGAGTGCAAGAAGAGTTCCTACCGGGCTATCCTCTGTTGTGGTCCAATCTGTCTGAAAATCAGTGTTTTTTTTCCATACCTCCAGAGTTTTCAAGGCTTCAGGGACTGAAGGAAATCACCCTTCTTGTTCCATTGGCAATCCATCAGTGGAATGACACAGCTGGAGTCAATCTATTATTATTTAAACATCTTTAGGCTTTCTTTTAGTGTAAAATGTTCCCAGTGTGGCTTCCAACCATTCCAATTTTTAACACAATAATTTTTTTCAACCAGAAAGCATGATGGAAATTAGCTTAATAACTAATAAGAGTCAGCAATAATATTAGAAGAGGAACTAGATATGCTGCTAAAAATAGTAAATTACATTATTACAGCTAAATGGCATCAGCATATATGTAACAGTTTGATAAAATCTTTATTTAAGGGAATGAAATAGGAGGTATTACTTGAAATTTTAGGGTCTGTTTAAAGGGCCTGCAAAGACTGGCCCCACATATTTCCACTGAAATTCAGTTATGCAAATTTGGGAATGGGACCATTGTAAGAAAAAGAAAAGAAAAGGGGGGGGGGAAGCACTGGTATTTTCCCCTCCCCTGGCCCTACTACTCTGCTTTTAGAAAACACAGTAATGTATCACATGATTTCTTTTTCCTTTTATGATATTGTCCTTCACTTTGGTATCTTCCATGTCTGGTTTTTATTGCATTTTTAGTCTGCTTCATTCACAGCATCTAATGGGTATTTCAGGTTTCATTGTCTTCAACTTGTAACTATTTTGTGTTTCCCCACTGTTCAATTTCTTTTTTGTTATTGGGGAATATTTGCTAAGGAGGAAAAGACAGAAAAGCTGCAAATGCCTTCAAATTGGTAGCACTAGGAATTCTATATCTGGAAGCCCTATTTATCTAGATTATATGGAACTGAATCAATCATGTCTTAAGCTTTGCTTTGGAGAAGGAATTACTTGCTGATTTTTCTAGACTTCTTAATGGTTTCCGAGAGCACCAACCATGGCATCCTTCTCAAGGAGCTGCCTGAACTGGTAGCCGGAGGCATTCTTACCATGCCTTGGCTCCTATTTGGATAACACATTCCAGAAAGCATTGCAATAGCAATATTTTCACACAAGGGACTCTGACTACATATGCCCATGTTCCTTTGGTGTACTGAAACATGTGGCCCCAATCCCTGACAGTCTGCTCAAGAATAGCAGCACCTAGAATAACCTTGAATCCCCCTGCTTCAAGGTAAGGGTTTGTGCTTCTGAGACACAGAAGAGGTGGAGGATGAGAAAGCAGCAAGTCTCCAACAGATCTTTTCAAAGCTGATGCCTCCCAAACCTTTATTCCTTTTGGGACAATTGGAAGGGCATTGCTATCTCTATGGAGGTTGGGGCAGAGCCTGCCACTGTGATCAGAGCAGTGTTGTTTCAGGCAGAATAAAAACACTAATGTGACTAATAATAATTGGTAATAGAAAATTATTTCCCCTTCCACACATTGGTTGTACCTCAGGGTTGTGGTAGAGTAAATGCTTTGCATTCAGAATGTTTTAGGGTCAATCCCTGACACACCCAGGTTGGGCTAAAGAAAGAAACCAGCCTGAAACTCCTGGGACCCCCGTGTTCCTCCAGACCCCTTTTCAAGATGTCTGCGCACAAGGCTTGTGGTGATGTTTTTAGATTGCTGCTATTGCGCTTGGGATGGAAAAATCTATCCATTTGGTTCCTCTGTTTATTCCACTCTCTCAGCTAAAGTTCATTCTGTTCCTGCTTGTTTGAGATTTTTCAAAAATTGCTCGAAAATGTCTATACATCATCATGCACATTTCTCCTTATGTCATCTTTTACCTAATACATTTAGTTTGCCAATCAAATGTAATACATTCTTGCACACTACTATGCCTATTATACACACTTCGTAAATACATGCATTTTGCTTGGAGAATTGCCTCACAAAATATGGAAAAGTACAAATGTTGAATGATAACTGAATTTCAGTTGAGATAAACTAAATCCACTTAAGATATAAATTAAATAGTTTTTCTCCCAAACCTGCATGGTGGGTTCCACTTTCAAGATCAGAATTCCAGGGCTATGTTGGTTTAAGATAAACAAGGTACCCTCCCATTCCCAACTGGACTGGCATAGCTCATTTAGAAGGATTGGACTGTTGGAATCTTTGTCACAGCATATAAAACAATGTAGCTTAAGAGAAAGCCAACAAAGCCTTCAAATATATTGTTTCCAATTTCAAATGTACAGGGAGAGAGTGGCACTGAAAACCTAACATAAATTGCATGCAGGTTTGCCACTGGGCAAGAAAGTCTTTAACTAGTGGAATGTCAGGCTATTGATCAGAAAAAGCCATGTAGTAAAAAGGTCCCCCAGCTAGCAAAGCTGAGGTTTAAAGTGATTACAAAGCAGGTGAGTGTAAGTTCTTCTTAATACCTGCATGTGCCCGTTTCAAGTAAGTCAGATCTGAACTCTGGAAGGGGTCTAGCTAACAACTAAAATTATTTACCACCTTTCATTACTAGGAATGCTATAGAACAAACATTGATTTTATAAAAGCGTGCTAGTAATGAGGCCTCAAGCTAGTGAAAAGTTCAGCAATGGAAAATAAAGGAGACTTATAGATTTCCAGGGGTGAGTCTTTCAAGGAGAGACCAGCCCCTTCTCTTGAGTTAACTTCAAAGTTCAGATTCTCCCAAGAAACAAGTTAGTTCAGTTTCTCCTAGAACTAGAACTAAAACGTGGAAAATAAGTCTGAGCGAAGGCAGACATTGTTAGTGGATTTAATAGCCCTTCTCTTCCTTGGAAACAAATACTGCGCAGATGAGCACACTTAATTGTTGTATACAGAAGTATGGATCTGTCTCCACCTGTCACATACACCCTCAGATGGATTCACTAATTGCAATTGTTTATATTGTTAGTTTAGTCCCTTAGAACTGAGTTATTCTATTTTAAATGTGTAACATACACCTCATATGCATCTACTTAAATTTCCTGTGCAACTATAGAGCTAGGTGAGTGGATGACTTAGTATATTTCTTCTCTAAGTACGCAACAGCACCCCTTTCCATTCTTTTTATTTATTTTATTTATTTATTTAAAACATTTCTATGCCACCCCATTCGCCGAAGCCTCGGGGCGGCTCACAACATAAATTAAATATAATACATTAAAAATATAAAACAAATTAACAATATAAAATAAGTCACCCTGGCCAACTATACTGTAGCTTGTCCACTTGCATACAGAGCCTGTTTAACCACACAATGAACCTATCTGTCTGAACATAGCCTCACCCTTGCATTTAATTTGTTAGTCATCCTAGAGAATCTTGGAAATTTACAAATAAGCAATATGAACTGATAAATTAACAATATTTAATATACTTTCTTATGGAAGAAGCTTTAAAACAACCTTTTCATGTTTTGGTGTACACAATTCTGAAATTTTCTCCTTGATATAGCAGTCATTAAGAACTTTTTAACGAATGAGGTTTTCAAAACAGGTCTACAAGAAGCATAATGTTACCTCAGAAATCAAGCTACTCTATACATAAAAAAGGTACTTACCTCTTCTTACTTCTAAATATGTTTTGAAATAGCAACAGGTTTGCACTGATTGTCTGGGACTTAAAAAATGATGTGCTCAGTCATCAAAACCAGTATGTAAGCTGTAAGTAAATATTAAAACTGACATTGCCTTGAGTAACCTAGCTTTAAATTCATTAGATTACCTTAGCAAAAAAAGATGCAAACCGAACTTCAATAAACTGAAGTTCAACTGCACATGTGTCAGTTCTGAAATTAATTTTCAGAGGTCTAAAGTGAAAGACAGGTAGTGTGGAAGGTATGTACAAAGCAACATGGTCTCTGTATGGGAATACAAGACAGCAAAGTAGTACAAGCAGAAGATAAAAACTCTTGCTCTGGAACCCTTCAGATTCCTGGTTTTTTTCCTTTTCTTTCAAGATGCCATGCTTTTTTTTAAAAAAAAGTCTGCATATAGTACTATATGCAGCCCCTCTTTGTGGTTATGTCATAGACCATATTGGAAAGCAGCGGGAGCAAAAGAAACCCTGGAGAAAGGCTACATGAAAATGGCACATTCTTACTTTCACAAAAGAAATGGAAGAAGAAGCTTCAGTAAAGTACCCAGTTTAACATCTCACATGGAGAAGCCATGTGTTTTATAAAAAGACATGTTTCACAATCACAATTAGCTGGAGGTTCATAGAAGAAAGGGCACGCAACTACCTTAGGTTGAGGACACCAAGATTGGACCATGCTTCCCACCAAGACTTCTGCTTGGCTAATTTAAAGGGTGCCCTCATGTGTTGCTTGGAGAAGGTCCTAATACAGAGGTCAAGAAGGCCCTTGCATTTGACCGGTTCCTATACTGTGTACACTGCAGAATGCCCACTTCTTTTAATCCAGCTAGGATAAAAGACACCCAGGACATAAACATCAATTGCAATAAAAGCAGGTAGCTTATCTTACCACTTTCAGGATCCAGGCAGACTTTGCCAACACAAATACATATTTAGGTGAGGCCAAGAAAAGTTCAAAACACATACATAGAAGTGAACTTCTCAGGATCACATAGATGTGTCATTACATTCAAGTACACGTAAAATCCTGATGACAAGCTGAAGCATTCTGAAGTTGCAAACAGAGAATAAAAGAAAAGCTGTCTGAAAAATATGTAGCAGGCAAAAAGCCAGGTTTGTGCACAAGAGAGCAGACAGACAGTGATTCTTTAAATCACTGAAAAATGTTATGGAGTCTGTTATGGATTTAGATTGTTAAGACAATCTAAATCAATTCAAACCAAATTTTACTGCAATGGGCTGTAATAAACAATATTTATTTCCTTTTATGAGCATTTGCCCCCAATTTGGAGCATATTGTTTTATGAATCTATGCTTGTTTCTTTGCTGATTATTTGCTATATTTTTGCAATATGGAAGAATGTTCCTATTGAGCTTGTATAACAATGGTTTTAAGCAAATAAAATGATGATGAATGGAAATGAATGCCTCACCTGAACGATAGACCCAAATAAATAAAGATGTTCCAGTTTTTTAAATATTGAAATCCAAATTTTTTCACTTGCACACTTTCCATAGCATTACGTATCTGTGGTTTGAAGGGAATCCTTATGAGTCCCTGTTAAGGTCAACAAAGTTTGTATATATGGGAAATGCATAGCCTGTTCATCAAAACACATTGTGAGACAACAGCACCTAGTGGTGTTGTGGACCGTAACAGTACTATCCTGTAGCGATTAATCTTGTCAGTGATAAGAGTGTCTTCTTTGCTTGCCAGTCACAGTTTATCTTTTCAGTAAATGCATTTCTCCTTTGGAAAATTGACAAGGAGTGCATCCCTTATAGCTAATGGCTTTTATCACTGCAGCTTACAGATGATGGATTTGTTTCTAAATACCCTCAAGGGTGAGCTTTGCTGTCAGCATCTTCCTTGCTTCATTCACTGAATTTGGAAATGGTGGAAAGAATTACTCCAGTGTCATAACAGAACCTTCATTCCACTCTTGCAAACAATCATCTGCTTTGTTTCAGAGTTGCGCCAAATGTGCAGTGAGCTGTCTCCTGAAGGCGATGCGGAAGCGCTTGGTGAACCTACATGGCAGTGCCATTTGTAAGGCTGTAACCCTGTGTTTTCTGACTTGAGGGTGAGCTTTACTGAATATACTTGGACTTACTTCTGAATAAGCATGTACAGGGTTGGGCCACAGAATAGCAAATTTCCACTAACAAAATAATTACTGAATAGCCATCAGCTTTTGCCTTTTTTCCCCTGCCAGAAGAGTGTTACACTGGATTAAATGCATAACATAACCCTAATTCAAGGTACTTTCCCCTTTTCTAGATTTGTGCTTGTAGTGTTCAGTAAATCAAATTAAAATGGAAAGGAATGCTTTGTCATCTAAATATAGTGCAGCCATTCAATATTCAATGATAATGCATTTAGCCACCTCCTTATTCTCCTGCCAATATCCTGCGAAGCAAACAAGCAAGACAAAAAGTCTTTCTGCCTAGCCAGATGGACCTGAAGTGTTTTCAGATGAACTGGAAAAGCATTTCCAGAAAAAAAAGTATGAGCTCAAGTCCCTCTGTGCTGCTCTCTTGATGTTATGCAGGATACCCGGGGATCCCTTTTTGTTCAGTGAGCACTCCAGCTAGGGTAGGAGTTGAAGCAATAAAAAGAATAAGATACATTACTACAAAAAGCTAAGCATCCCTTTGTACAATAAAAGTAAGAATCAATATGGTAGAGAACAGGTGTTCAGCCTGTTTTCCCCTCCTGAAGGAACAGGTTTATGGCTTGGGGTTCTCTTTGATCCATCTTTGTCACTTGAGGCCCAGAGGCCTACATGGCATGGAATGCCTTCTAGCAGCTTCGGTGGGTGGCCCAGCTGTGTCTCAGTCTGAACAGGGATAACCCAGCTTCAGTAAAGCACATTCTGGTCCTCTCTAAATTACATTACTGTGGGGCCATCCTTGAATAATGTTCAGAAACTTCAGCATAGAATCATACAGTTTGAAGAGGATTTTCTCCTACTTTAAGGAGAAAATTGCTCAGCTTCGTCACGAGCTGGACTCCACAGTTGATACAGTTCCTTTAGGGGAGGTGTCCAGAACTCCATCTGGTCCAGCTTTATTGGATGAATTTCAGTTAATGAGGCCTGATGATGTGGACGAGGTGCTTGGACAAGTACATCCAACCACCTGCTTACTTGACCGTAGCCCTTCGTGGCTACTTACCAAAGCCAAACACAGGATTGGTTCCTGGATCCAGGTTATTAATGCCTCACTGAGGGAGGGCCGGTCCCCACTTCTTTAAAGGAGGCGGTGATCAGGCCTGTCCTAAAGAAGGCATCCCTGGATCCAGAGATGGCCGCCAATTATAGACCAGTGGCCAACATCCCATTTCTGGGCAAGGTGTTGTAACGGGTGGTAGCAGGACAACTCCAGACACTCTTGGATGAAACTGATTATCTGGACCCATTTCAGTCCGGTTTCAGACCCAGTTAGGCTACTGAATCTCTCTTGGTCTCCCTGTATGATGACCTGTGCAGGGAGAGGGACAGGGGAGTGCGTCCCTGTTGGTTCTCCTGGACCTCTCAGCGGCTTTCGATACCATTGACCATGGTATCCTTCTGGAGAGGCTGTTGGGACTGGGAGTAGGAGGCACTGCTTGGCAGTGGTTCTACTACCTCTTGCCGGCTGATTCTAGAAGGTGGTGCTGGGGGACTTTGGCTCTGTGCCATGGCAACTCCATCATGGAGTACCGCAGGGCTCCATTCTGTCCCTCTTGCTATTTAACATCTACATGAAACCACTGGGAGAGATCATCGGGAGGTTTCAGGATCATGACACCCAGCTCTATCTCTCCTTTTCAACTATTCCAGGTGAGGCAGTGGCTGTCCTGAACTGGTGCCTGGCCGAGGTAATGGACTGGATGAGGGCCAATAAACTGAAGCTCAATCCAGATAAGACAGAGGTCCTGTTGGTAGGTGATTTGAGTTTCCAGGTAAGTGATCTGGGCCCTGCCCTGGACGGGGTTACCTTCCTTCTGAAGGACAGGGTCTGCAGCTTTGGAGTGCTCCTCGACCCAGAACTGTCCCTGGAAGCCCAGCTGACAGAGGTGTTAGGGAGCGCTTTCCTTCAGCTCCAGCTGATCCATCAGCTGCATCCTTACCTGGAGAAGAACTGCCTGGCAACAGTGACACATGCACTGGTTACCTCCCGTTTGGACTACGGTAACATGCTCTACGTGGGGCTGCCCTTGAAGATGGTCCAGATACTTCAGATGGTACAAAATAGAGCTGCCAGGATGCTGTTGGGGACTGGGCGTTATTCTCACATGACTCCAGTCCTCTATCAGCTACTCTGGCTTCCCATCGAAGTCCAGGCTCAATTCAAGGTGCTGGTTATTACCTATAAAGCCCTAAACAGCTTGGGACCAGGATACCTAAAGGAACGCCTTTTTTCCTATATGTCCTCCCGCCCCCTGAGATCGGCAGCAGAGGTCCTCCTCTGGGAACCCTCTTTGAAAGAGGTTAGGAGACAGAGTACTCAGAGGAGAGATTTCTCTGCAGTGGCACCCCACCTATGGAATTTGCTCCCTAGAGAGGTTCGCCTGGCGCCGTCGTTATATGCTTTTCGGTGCCAGTTCAAGACCTTTTTATTTAACCAATATTTTAAAGTTAATTAATTTTAATGGTATATTTAATTAATTAATTCATTCATTTTAACGATGTTATTTTATACTCAGTTGTGGTGTAGCCAATTTATTTATTTTAGGATTGGTGGGGTTTTAATGTTTGTAAACCATCCAGAGAGCACTCTGGGCTGTGGGGTGGTATTTAAATGCAATAAACAAACAAACAAAAATATTGCTCATTTTTTCTTCTGCTGTATGAATGTCCCTTCAATCAGAATTCCATGGCCACTGAGCATGCTCAATTCTTCCTATTTTGGAGATTTCTACATTAGTTTCGTTTCCCCCCTTGAAATGTTGTGTGTGGAATCTGGGAGTTCCCTGTGCCTGCTTATATATTCCTGCCAAAAATGGCTGCGGAAGGATCCAAAACACAGAAGATGTGTTCTGCATTAGAATTTATCAGTGCTATATGCATATACTTCCATCTGTATATGTACACATGTGTGTGTATAACTTGTTACTTTTATATACTGCCTTTCCTCCAAGAGTAGGCATGCATACTCACGCCACCTCTGTATGTATCATGCATGGAACTGTGAAATATGTTAAAAGCAGAGGGCTGTTTTTTATTCCACAACTTTGGCCATTATAGCAAACCAGCCATTATCAGCTATCCAAAACTACTGCATCCATGTAGCATGCATGTGGTCTTTGCTTGATTATTCTCACTTTGTGCATGACTAGTTTAGGTACGACAAGTCCACCTTTTACACATCATCATCTTTTCCCACCATTTTTCAGAAGCATATAAACATCAGACTAATACAATAATAATTCCTACCTAATTAGAAGCCACTCAAAGACTGAGAACCCATACCTAAAACGGGGATGGTAGCAAAACCGTGATGGGGTAGTGTTACCACTCAGGGTGGTAGTGCCAAAAATAAACCCCTTCAAGAAAAAGAGGGAAGCTGTACTAGGGAGGTGTTGAACCCTGTCTGTAGAAACTGTTGGAAAATCTTTTCCTCTGCCCCTGTCCAGGGGAATATTTGTGAAATGTTCTCCCAAGTTCCTCTGCCTACAAATAGGGTGGACAGCCACACGGGCCATTTGGGTGCAGCTGTGTCTGTGGCTATGAGCACTGCCATGAGATTGGAGTAGGAGAAATTAAAACTAACACAGGGCTACGGCGAGGGATTGCTGGAGAGTGGAAGAGACGGAGAAGCTGCAGTAACGCTTGCTGTGCATTTTACGTGCATGTGTGCATATGTGCATATGTGCAGCATGTGGTTCCCCTGCCCCCCTCCCCATATCACATGTGGTGCTCAGACCCCAAAAGGAAGTCCTCTGACAGAAATTTTGGTTGTCCAGTCTGTGGGTATGTGAGTGGGTTCTCCTCTTCTAAGTCAAATCTGAAATGGTCATCCTGATGGGAGGGGCTGTAGGTCCATGTTTTCCAGAAATATTCTCTGGGCTCCAATCCCAGGACTCTTCTGTCAAAGCAACTGACCATCAGAAGAGGAACAATGGCCTGGTCTGAGCTCAAGGGCACCTGCTTTCATTCAGAGCAGGCAGTGGGAATGTGCTGCAGGTCTACACCCGCTTGTTTGGGAGGAAGCCTGCTGAATGGACTTACAGCTGAGTAAGGCTCATAGTGTAAATGTCTGCCTGAGCATAAGGCAGTTTCATAGGTTTCCTTCTGTTTGCACCATCCTGCCTTTAGGTCCATGCTTCATTGTGCCCTGCTTGGAACATTCCCTAATGGTTTAAAATATGGCTTTACAAATGTCATAACTGGGGCTTTCAGGGTCTGAATGACACGAGAAAAGTGGCTTTCTCTTGATGCCAGGACTCAGGTGGACTTCCCACAAGACCTGAAGGTGCGGGGCACCGGGAGAATATATTCAGCTTTCCAGCTGAAGAATATTCTGCTAAAGATTCTTCGTTCAAACAATTTCCAAGGTAGCTAAATGCTACTTTCTGGAATAAATTTGTGAGTTCTCCCCAGAAGTGGAATATATGTCAGGAATTAATCACAGAGGAGGCCATCATTTCACTGCAGTGCATTCTTAGCTGTAGCGCATGGGCTTCTTATCTCTTTTTGTATCATTTATGTGTTATTTATTTCAGGCAGCTTGGGGAGCTACAAGCTTTATTATTGCATCTTTATGCTCCTGGTGAGATATGTGATGTGTTTTAATTTGCACAAAACCCTATTAGAATATACTTTTTTCTTCCAAGCTCCCTGCCTTTGTTAGTCACAGTAAAGGATTACTTACTGAAGCAGAAAACCAAAGCAATCTGGACTTGTTTTATAGTAAGTTGTATTAGATTGTGCCCAGAGGCCTAGGTAGAAGGAGTTTGTTCAATAATAAGGTCAGTTCATTAAACATTAGAGCATTTTTTCTTTCCAGTATTCACATGTGGAATAACTGACAGAAATAGCATTAGCTTTCACACTGATGCTCCCGCTTGTACAACATGGCATGACGTCCTCTGAACAGAGATAATGAGTTACCCTGAACCAACAAGCAACCAAACAAATGAAGGGCATCCCAGTTTAAAAGATGTGACAGTATACCCGTTTAATTGCCAAATCAAACGAATTAAAGCTGAAAAAAGAAAGGGTTTTATCTAGTTGATCATATCTGTTTTGAAAGAGATGCCAATCAAACATTTTCTATCCATGTGTTTGTAATAAATAAATAATGCTTAAGCACTGAGGAGGCTTGAAGTACCAAACCAAATTGGCTTGGAAGACAAAGTGGAGCAAAAATGCCCCCTCCTGCAAATCCTGCAGCCTATTTGCAGGCAGTGGAATTGGCAGTAGCATTTCACTGAATATTCCATGGGAGGTGTCGAAATCCTCTAGCAGGTTCTTGGGGTCAGGGCTGCCCAGCAGCAACAGAAGCACGGCTTCCTTCTTCTCCCCTGAAGTCTTCATTGGCAGCCTGACCGATACTTTGCATTCCTCGCAATGTTCCCGATGGTGCATTGTTCCATGTGAACTGTGTGTGCATGCTTGCATGTTCAGGACAAGGCAGGTATCATTTATTACTTGTAATACATACCATACTAAATGTCATTTATCTACTCATTTATATCTCATCCCTTGATATCTGGCCCAGAGTAGGGTGCATACGCATCAGTAAAACAATAAACATTTTAATACCACTAGAACAATTCAGTTCATGCTAGATCATAAAAAGGCTTTGGTGCAGAGAGAAATTAGACTATGCATTAGAATGCACGCAGTGAAGACTTGCAGCACCTCAAAGGGGAGAGAGATACATAAACTTGGGCACATCCACATCAGCTCCTTGACTGGGCCTGAGAGCAAACTGGCAACCAGTTGGTGCAGCTTATTTAGGACTGGGGTGCCATGAGTCCCCTTATTGTACCCACCAGCCCCAAAACTGCGTATTCAGCACCAGTTGTGCTGTCACGGGCAGCCTCACATAGGGTCCATCCCAATGGTCCAGTTGGACAGTCACCAAATTCATACCCAATGGTCCAGTTGGACAGTCACCAAATTCATACCAGGTGAACCAGGCAGAGCCAGAAGTGGGCACTCCCTGCCACCAATGATACATAATATTGTTATAGTGCTATATGCATTTTAGCAAACTGATGTTCCACATGTGGTAACGAGTACTTTACATTCAAGACTCAGCTTTTCATAAAACACTTAAAATAACTCGATGAAGGAAAATGTTTATTTTTGTTTAAAAATGAACAAAAACAAAATGTTTTGTTTGTGTGTGAGCATATGTGTGGATGCAGGCACAATTTGAAATCTGTCATTGATATTTTTCATCCCTATCCTGGACATTAGAAGAAAATTCACCACATCTCATATAAGGCTTCAAGGAATTTTCCAGGGAAAATCCACTGAGATTTAAAACATAAGTGTTCCAAATGTAAAAGGAATGTGTAATCCCTGCAATTATTCGAGCATGTATATGGAAGCTCTTACATGACTGGGCTGTAACATGGGAAGAGTCTCTCTGCTTTTCCGTACTGTTTGATATATATCCTCCAAGCTTATGGCACTGTATTTTAATTTTCATGGAAAGACTCCCTTTCACTTGATATGTACATTGTGACATGAATGCAAAAGCCAGGGAAGGACAAATTTCTCTGTTCTGTCTTCTGTAACGTTCATGCTTCACGCACGTTTGTTCCACCCCAAACTTCTATGAATTTATGATTACTATTGCTTTTTAATGTCTGCATGACTTTTCATATGCATTTCCATGCATATAAAAGTATGCGTATATTTCCAAGATTTTTTTTCCCAACATCCACATTTTTGTATACAGTTCTCCCTGAATGTACACATTTATTGGAGACCTTCATCACAAAATTAGGGCACTGTAAAAACTGAAAGGTAATTGCATTCCATTTTGCACATTAGTCTGGAAAGTATAAATTAGATCAGGTTGTAGTAAATGCAAACCAAATTAATTTTGTCCCATCGCTAATTAAAATTCACAACAATTTGGCTTAGATCTAGGACTCCCTATTTCTACTCAAGGATAGGTTGGAAGATGAAACCAACTCAGTCTTGGATGCTGGTTACTAAAGAAAATCAAAATTGGTTACTTTCACTGTGTTCCTTAATGCAAGCAAAGCTCTTCCTGTTGATTTCAGGGGAAGGTATTAAATCTGCAATCCTATGCATGGAAGTTGGTACAACTAAACACAATGAGACTTCCATCTGAATAAACATGCACAGCCTTGAACAACCCACTTCCGTTGAACTCTGTCATGGAAGTCATCGGGATTCAAAAATGCCTGCATTGGGTTAACAGTGACTGCACAGTAGGTTCTCCTTGGGACTGGAGAAATAATGTTCTTTCTTGACAGATGGACAAATTAATGCCATCCTCCCCTATGCAATTTAGCTTTATAATAAAGTGGGTCAGCCCTCTGACTATTCTTTACCTTCTTTTCCGATAATTCACTTTCTGTCCTTTCGTGCTGTCTTCACAAGGTTGCTGCTCCATTAATGACAACTTTCTGGAAAATGTACTTGTTATAATTGCAGTTCTTCCCTGTGCTTGGAGGGCTTGGCTGCTGAGGCTACTGTTACGAAGAGGGTAAAGACAATGTACACTTACGCCGAGTCAATTTGAGAGCTTTTCCTCCCTTATCTCTGGCAAGACTTAAACTGCCCTTGCCTGCAGCAAAAATAGGCTTGTCTCACTGTGTTTTCAAATTTATCACTTCAGACTACCCACACCTCAGGACACCCAAAAGTTATCTATATTGAATTACTGACCTACACATATAGATCTTAGCTTTATCTACATTTGGGGAAGATAGTGGCCACAGCTGAAGTGGCGTCTTTCTACCTTGTCGTCTTTGATTCACCATCACTGTTCACTAAAAAGGAATAACTCTATTGTTCCCCCCCTTCTTTTCAAAACTACAATTTTCTCAGTTGTAAAATTGTCATGTCTTTGGAGGATGACAAGGAAAAAGAAGAATTTTGTTGTTTCATTTTTTCTGTTTTCAAAAAATACAAAATATTTCTCACAAGGAAAAAAAAGTTTTAAAAATAAAGAAAGAAAGGGAAAAATGGAATTTTGTAATTATTCAGGATCACAGGGCCATATTTCATGATACTCAATGTCTTTGCATATCTCCTTTGCCTATAATAATTTAGACTTTTTTTATAATATAGAAGAAACATATTTATTCAAAAATATGACCCCCCCCCCAATATTTCATGATAGATTGTAAAGTATTTTCAAGGAATGAATTAATTCATCACACAAGAGATAAAAGTTCCAGTAAAGGTTTTGTGTGTATGGGGGTTGAGAAATGTATTTCAGAGGAAAAAAGGAAATGGTTTTATACAAAGACTTTTCTGGATGGATTAACATACATTTGTAAACAACCTATTTTATATTCTGGTTCCAGTGGCTGTCCTGTAATAGGCCTTTTGAGGTTTTGTGACTGCTAGCTCCAACTTTGTATTACAATCCATCAAGAAATGCAATCACTCATTGTCTGTGGAGATCAGTTCCCCTGAACAATCTTTTTTTCCCTGCCACAAGCTGTCTAAAGGTAGCATTTAAGAACAACATTATGAAATTTCACACTTTATCAACTAAGTGCTGGAATACCCCAGCGCAAACATGACACATGGAATGTTGCTTTTCTGTTGCTATATAATCAAACTTCTTCATTAATTATTTGCTTATTTTTCAGCACCCACACATGCTCAATGGATAAAAAAAAAAACATTTCCAGTCAAGTACAAGTTTGAAAATAAAAAAAAAAAAAAAAAAAAAAAAAAAAGCAAGGGACGGGAAAAGTGGAAAAGGAAAAATCTTCAGATAAGGTCAGAATTAAAAGAAAAGGCAAATAAAACATTTACTTAGATTGTGCATTCTCAAATTTTGAACATATTCTTGCTTAATATACTCTAGCTTGAAGAAATAGATTTTCACCCAGATGACATGTGGATTCTCCAATCTGAAAATGGTGATAACTTAGGTATCTGCGGCAGCGGCAGAGGCAGCAAACGCCGCACCCCGGACTCCACCACCTGCCCTGACTGCCGCCACACCCGGCACGTGTGAGAGGCGCGGCCGGGCGCGGCGAACGTCGGAGGGAGGAAGCCCCGCGCCCTGAAAAGCACCAGCGGCGCCCGGGGGAAGGGCGTCGGCCGAAGGGCGGGTTCGCCGCCCTTTGGGCACCGAGCGGGGGGCTGGGCTGGCCAGGGGGCTTTGTTTGCCTGCGTGATTTTTAACCTTTCTGCCACGCTGCGTGTTAGTGTAAGTTTTTAAATGTTTTTATAATTTTAAGTTGTTTTATGGAGTCGTCCCTGGCCATACCGCCGCTTGTGTTTCCTGGGGAGCATGCGGGCGCTGCCATTGGCGTGGTCTTGGGCAATGGACGTAACAGCGGAGGGGGCTTAACATGTCCGCGTAGAAGAAGGAGGGACAGATGGCTGACACCTGTCCCTACTTCTGGTTTTGCCCCCAACCAGAGGGTACCAGGGAGTCTTGTCAGCCGCCCCTCGGGCTTGACAGTGCTGCTGCTTAATGCCAGGTCGGTCAATAACAAATCTTCCCTCATCCATGACTTGATTCTGGATGAGGGGGCCGACCTGGCTTGCATCACAGAGACCTGGGCGGGAGAAGGGGGGGATGTGGCCCTCTCCCAACTGTGCCCGCCCGGGTATCTGGTTCATCACTGCTCACGCCCAGAGGGGAGGGGAGGGGGGGTCGCTTTTGTTTACCGAGCTTCCATCGCTCTCACCGGACTTCCTGTCCCTTCGAGACCAGGGCTGGAGTGCCTCTACTTGGTGTTGGGTGAACGAGACAGATTGGGGATTCTGTTGGTGTACCGTGCACCCTTCTGCCCAACAGTCTCCCTACCTGAGCTGACGGAGATCGTCTCGGACCTGGTGTTGAGGACCCCCAGGATGTTGGTCCTGGGGGACTTCAATCTCCATGCCGATACTGATCTCTCCGGGGCGGCTCAGGACTTCATGGCCTCCATGACGGCCATGGGGCTGTCTCAACATGTCACCGGCCCGACCCATGAACGTGGACACACTCTGGACCTGGTTTTCTCGACGGGGCAGGAGGAGGGTGGTCTGAGGGTGAGGAATTTATGCTTGACTCCCCTGTCATGGTCAGATCACTTTCTGGTGAGGTTTGTGCTCGAGAGCGACCTCTCCCTCTGTAAGGGTGCGGACCCGATTGTGTGGGTCCACCCCCGGAGCCGGATGGATCCGGAAGGATTCCTGAAGGCCCTGGGGGAGTTTCCGGCTGACAAGTCGGGTGCTCCTGTCGAGGCTCTGGTTGAACTATGGAATGGGGAGATGACCAGGGCTATTGACACGATCGCTCCTAAGCGTCCTCTCCCACCAGGCAGAGCCCGCTCTTCCCCTT
>NW_025335268.1:60505884-60640304 GCF_004798865.1 Varanus komodoensis
GTACACTCCTGAATTGAGGGCGATGAAGCAGGTTGGGAGACGGCTAGAGCGTAGGTGGAGGAAATCACGAGATGAATCTGACCGAACACACTTGAGAGCCCACTATCGGGCCTATGCTGTGGCGGTGAGGGCGGCGAAAAAGAGGTTTTTTTCCGCTTCCATTGCCTCCTCACAATGCCGTCCAGCGGAGCTTTTTCGAGTGGTGCATGGCCTGGTTAACCCAGGTTGGAAAGAAGACCTGGTTACACCCTCAAAGGCCCGCTGTGATGACTTTGCCAGGCATTTCAGGGAGAAAATCGCTCAGATTCGTCACGAGCTGGATTCCACTATTGATTCAGAGGTTTTTGGGGAGACGCCAATGCTACCGTCTGGTCCAGAATTATTGGATGAATTTCAGTTGTTGCGGCCCGATGATGTGGACAAGGTGCTTGGACAAGTACGTCCCACCACTTGCCTATTGGACCCTTGCCCGTCTTGGTTAATAAAGAATTCCAAGCACGGGACTGGGATCTGGATCTTGGAAGTGGTTAACGCTTCTCTGAGGGAGGGTCGGGTGCCTGCCCCTTTAAAGGAGGCGGTAGTCCGACCGGTCCTGAAGAAGGCGTCACTGGATCCAGAGATGGCCACTAACTATAGACCTGTGGCCAACATCCCGTTTCTGGGCAAGGTGTTAGAGCGAGTGGTGGCGGGACAACTCCAAGCACTCTTGGATGAAACTGATTATCTGGACCCATTTCAGTCCGGCTTCAGACCCGGGTACGGTACTGAATCTGCCTTGGTCGCCCTGTACGATGACCTGTGCAGGGAGAAGGACAGGGGGAGTGCGTCCCTGTTGGTTCTCCTGGACCTCTCAGCGGCTTTCGATACCATCGACCATGGTATCCTTCTGGATAGGCTTGCGGGATTGGGGGTCGGAGGCACTGCTTTGCAGTGGTTCCGCTCCTATCTCAACGGCCGGTTCCAGAAGGTGGTGCTGGGGGACTATGGCTCTGCGCCATGGCAGTTATGCCATGGAGTACTGCAGGGGTCCATTTTGTCCCCTTTGCTGTTTAACATCTACATGAAACCGCTGGGAGAGGTCATCAGGAGGTGTGGGCTGCGGAACCATCAGTACACTGATGATACCCAGCTCTACCTCTCGTTTTCCACCAATCCAGGTGAGGCAGTGGCTGTACTGAACCGGTGCCTGGCCGAGGTAGTGGGCTGGATGAGGGCCAATAAACTGAAGCTCAATCCAGACAAGACGGAGGTCCTGTTGGTTGGCGGATCGGGCTTCGGAGAGGGTGAAGTGACCCTTGCCCTGAACGGGGTTGCACTCCCTCCTAGGGACAAGGTCCGCAGCTTGGGAGTGCTCCTCGACCCGGAGCTCTCACTGGAAGCTCAGGTAACAGCAGTGGCGAGGAGCGCTTTCCTCCAGCTTCGGCTGATCCATCAGCTGTGCCCCTACCTGGAGAATGACTGCCTGGCGACAGTGACACATGCACTGGTGACTTCCCGTCTTGACTTCTGTAACGCACTCTACGTGGGGCTACCCTTGAAGACGGTCCGGATACTTCAGTTGGTTCAAAATAGAGCTGCCAGGCTGTTGATGGGGACTGGGCGTTATGGTCACATGACTCCAGTTCTCCGTCAGCTTCACTGGCTTCCCATTGAAGTCCGGGCCCAATTCAAGGTGTTGGTAATGACCTATAAAGCCCTAAACGGCTTGGGTCCTGGTTACCTGAAGGAGCGCTTACGTCCATATATGCCCAGCCGCCCCTTGAGATCAGCGGGAGAGGCCCTTCTCCGGGAACCGTCCGGGAAGGAAATTAGGAGGGTGGCTACTCGGAGGAGGGCTTTCTCTGCGGTGGCGCCCAACTTATGGAACACGCTCCCCAGAGAGGTCCGCCTGGCGCCGTCGTTATTTGCTTTTCGGCGCCAGGCGAAAACCTTTTTATTTAAGCGGTATTTTAACTGTCAGTATTAACTGATTTTATCTGGCCAGGGCAGCTTATTTTATATTGTATTTTTTGGATTTTTAATGTTTATATTAATTTATTGTTGTAAGCCGCCCCGAGGCTTCGGCGAATGGGGCGGCATAAAAATGTTTTAATAAATAAATAAATAAATAAATAAATAAATAGAATAAGTAAAAAGTAACAAAATAATATAGCACCATTTTATGATGCTATACCTAATCATTGTAGATCTCACTTCCGAAAGAATTTTGACAGCACTAAAAATGCAGTGTTGAATACTGCATTGCCCTTTTCCAAATAAAAAGACCCATTTTTAATTGAAGAAGAAACTAAAACTCAGTGAATGCTCCAACTGAAAAAACTGAGGAGCAATTTTCATGGAATCCCCTACCTCTGCCATACCCAAATGACACTTTCCACAGTGTTTTTGAGGATCCTCCAAACTTCTGGAGAAGATTTTCTGGGAAAATAGAGAGGTCCAGGAGAAAGTTGGAACTGCTGAAAATTGTCTTCATGCTCCTTATCCACCACAACTCATAACTTATGAACTGAGTTATGCTCACAGGAACTTTGAATCCAAGCCAGGGAAGTAAGGTGAGGCCTTGATGCTTCACTTTATGTCTGTTTCCTTTTTATTGTTCATTTGTCTTGGGACTGAATATTTAGTTAATATAGTTCTCTTTTTTCAGTATTTTTAAGAACTGCTAAAAGAATAAATTAATTCTATGCTGTGTTTTGCCCACATACCCCATTTTAAAGAATAATCCATTATTACTGACATTTATTTCCATTTAAGCTTATACCATTATAGTTCCAAATTACCTTGAAAGACATTTTAACAAAAAGGGAGAAAGAGGACAAATGTTTCTATTCACATTCCATTTCTGAAGGAAAAAAAACCTGAAGGGTTCTGGTCACAAAAATTAGGTTAATCTATTAGTAACCAGTATGGTAATTCAACGACCTGTAGTTGTATGCACTGCATGCATTAATTCAGTGGTAGAAAGTTGGGCTACCTTGCTTGGTCCTGGTCCTGGTCCTGGTCCTGGTCCTGGTCCTGGTCCTGAGCAGCAGCAAGGCCTTGGACATGGAGTAGAAGGATCTCTTCAAGTTTGTATTGCCCAGATCACCAGCAGTGAATCTGTCATCTTCAGCCTGGGACTGGCAACTTGGAAATCAAAACTTCTGGATGAGGGACTCCAGGAACAGCACTTCCTGAGTGTGACCTTCCAACCACAAGGGGTGGCAACATGTCAGGAACCTTCCACTCTCCTAATTCTGCTCACAGATGCAAAGAATGCATTCGATGGATGGGAAAGGGAACGGGCTGTTCAGCCATGGTGAATGGAGTTTGGGAGAATAGCCAGGGCCTAGAAGTAGAAAAGGCAGAGGTTGTCAACCAGTGATCTCCAGATGTTTTGGACTGCAACTTCCATCATGCTTTCTGGACTTCAGGAAGTTGTAATCGAAACATTTGGAAGGCACCAAGTTGCCTTCTCCTGTTATATACATTCTTTTTAATCTAGTGATCTGATTACCATCCTGATTGTCTTGCTTCTTTTGAATGCCAGATCTTGATCATTTTCTTATCTCTGCCTCCATGCATCATACTGGACTGCCTTCCTCATTGATTCTGGTTGATGCATCACCCTGAACTGGTGGCTGAAAGAAATGAAAAACAACTGAATACCAATCTGAGCATGATTTTATATTTGCTGTTGTTAGCAGCAGCAGCATTTGTAGAGCTCCAGTAGTACACACGGTGCTTTACATGTAGGACAAGTGGGTAGGGGAGAGAGAGCATGCATATTTTTTCCTGAACTTCAGATTAGTTTAATAGTTGTTCATAAGAGCACAGGAAAAGCCGTGCTGGATCAGACCAAAGGCCCATCTAGTCAGTGCTCCCTACACACGGCGGCAAGCCAGCTACCCAAGATCACTCACAGAAGATGGGTGCAAGGCCTTCTCCTGCCCAAGCCTATAAGCAACTGGTGATGCAGCATGCCATCTCTGGTCAAGGAGGCAACACACAGCCAGCAAGGCTGGGAGCCATGATAGCCTCCTCCTTCATGAATTTGTCCAATCCCCATTTAATTATGCCAATAATTTCCTGGACTTTGTGCTACATTTTATCACTTGTGATATGCATATTATCTGTGTGTCTGTTATAGTGTTTTTGATAACTCTTAAGAGATCATTAGAGTACAGCGGTACCTCAGCTCATGAAGGCCTCAGTTCATGACCAAATCAGGTCGCAAACACAAATTTCATAAAAATTTTGCCTGGGGTCTCAAACTCTGCATTGGGTGATGACCGTGCGTGTGCCCACCTCCCCTGCACAGGCACTATCACGGTCATGCTGTTGGGGGAGATGGCTGCGTTCATGCTGGGGAGAGATGACTGCGATTGCACCCATGTTCCCTGCCCAAGCACGCCTGTGCCTGCCTTCCCCCCGTGGACCCACCTTCCCGCCACATGCACGTGCCCGTGCCCCCCTCCGCCCATGCCCCCACACCCGCCTCCCCAGCACACCCATGCCCACCTCTACCCTGTGAGCCCATGCCTGCCTCCCCCCCAGTGTGCCCGTGCCTGTGCCCACCTCCCCCCCAGCGTGCCCATGATCACGCCCATCTCCCCTCACCTCCCTGCACGATTGCTGGGGGAGATGGCCACAATCTTTGTGGTTCTTTGTCACTTTGCTTCTAATTTTTGTGAGTAAAAAAATAGTTGCAGACCGGATTAATCTTATTTACATTGACCCTTATGGGGAAACTTAACTTGGCTCACAACCAATTTGGGTCACGACCAGAGTCCTGGAATAGATTAAGTTCGCAAGCCACGGTCCCACTGTATCTGATCTCTAATTGTTTCATCTGGTAATAGTTGACATGCACTTTATGCTGGAGAAGAAACTGAAATTATCTTGAATATCCAAGTGTGAGTCCTTTCAGAACCCATATTCAAGTCTATTTTGTCAGCATGCAAGTTAAAATTGTTCATTTCAGTGATGCAAAGAGCAAACTGAACTAGGGAGCTCTACCTGAGGATAGTGATTTATCGATGACATGCCAACAACCTTCCCACAAGCTATTCCAGGGTCTACCAGTTGAGAGCGATCAGGGCGGAAGAGCTTAGTTTTTAATGATGATGTACAATTTAGGTTTTCATTAGGAAAACAGAAAATTATAACACCAGAACCACAACACTGTATTTTGTAAATATGATTGCACAAATCTGTAAAGAATATGCCTTGACTTATGTTTTAATGACCCTCAGCATCTCCTTTTGCAACTTGTTATCTTTAGATTTATTTTGCTGCTCAGGCTAATTTTAAAACTGAGTCATGTTCGTCTATATTTCAGATCAATCCAAATGTCATTTTCAAAGTGGTTCGATTTCAGAATCATTTCCAAATGTAAATCTTTTAGCACATATACAGGGGAAGCCCCTGCTCTGCCCATCCGTGTTGCCAAAGCAAATGTACTCCGGGGATGTGGTCTCGTTTGATGTGCTTAGGACATCAATGCTACTCTGCAGGTACCTCAGCAGGAGAACCACCTTTTAGAACAGAGCAATCATTCCCTTCAAAAGAGTGCATTTGCAACATTCCAACAAACAAATATACAATTGCTTTCAAAAGAGGCAGATATTGCCTTTATAACTATTAGTGAGAGTCAGCCTGGATCACATCCAACAGACATACAACTTTAACATGGCTGCATATTATCTGAATAATTGCAGACACAACCCCTCCTCTCCACCCAAATAATGTTATGTTTTTACTTTATTTTCATGCACAATTTACATATTGCCTTCGATCAATAAAGTGTCAGAATGGTAAACAATCAAAAGGGCAGTAAATAATGATGGTAATAGAAATACAGATTTAAAACCTTTCAGTGAAGGGAGACTGGAGTTTGTTCAAACTCCCTGTAGAGACAAGCAATTAACTGATAGATTGTCACCTACCTTTATATCCACTTCACACTGAGCCAGGAGCCTCTTTTACTTTTAGGATCCAAGCCCACACCCATAATTTCAAGCTCTAAAGCTCAAAGTTTACACAGTAGCTATTAGGCAAGCATAAAACTCAGAATTTCTTCCAGTTTCTCTGGACGAAAGCACACACAGCTCTAAAGACAGATATGACGTTTAGTAAATAAAGGAAAATTATAAAAAGTGTACCAGAATCAGAAAGCAGCTTTGGAACAATACTCCAAGAAAAAAGTAACAAAGCAATACCTAATTCTATTGAAAGCACCAGTCTTCCAATAGTACAACGCCCAACTGAGGATCCAAAAGCTCTCAAGCCCCAAAATAAATTGGCTTAGGCAAGAAATATGCAGGTCCAGGCCTCCCTTTTTAGGCTCAGTCCATGACAATTTGGATAAGTATTCAAGGGGCCATTAGCAGGCTGAACTTCTGAAACACTATAAGAAAGGCTGGGAGAGTCCCTATAGGAACATAGCTGGGGTCATTTAGTCCTAATTAACTGAGTTCCTTGAAGGCAGGAGCCATGTCAGGTTGATAGAACTTATAGGCAGACATGGTTACATTACTCTGTGCTGTTTCAACTTAGCCAGAGTCTCCACACAGTTAGACCACAAAATGAATATGAAATTTGTAATTGAAGAAAAAATAATATTCTTGGCACTTAGAAAATGCCAGTAGAACTTTTGTGGCTAATCAGGGAAAGTTTGTTTAGATTAAAATGTCTTCTGCAGGTGTGGAAGATGAAATAATATTTCAGTTAAACAGGCATGCTTTAAAATGTCTTCTTTCATACCCTCCCAAGGAAAGAGAGTACCATTTCAAACATAATTGTCACTTTGAACTGCTCTGTGGGACTCAAAGTTCTTCTGCACAGGACCGTGCTGTTCATCTCCTCCTTTGCACCAGTTTTCCTTAGTAGCCTCCATACTTTCATGAAGAAAGGTCTGCATTTGGGCTTTTATTAATAGCAGGTAAAAAGACAGAGGGAGAGGGAGGCCCATAACGTTGTCACTTGCTGTACTTGTCCGAGGCTTTTCCACAAGGCAAAGTAGCATAAAATCAAATAAAAAATAGGAGCAAGTTTTATGTGTTGGTTCTTCATTAGTCTTTGTTCAAAACCCTGATTCACATGTCACCAAAAATATCTGTGCCATGGGAAGCGTTGGCACTGGGTAATTTTCCTACCAGATGGTAGCCAATATTTATTTATTATTTAAGGTATTTCTATACCATTCAATTAGATGAACTCTCAGAATGGTTTGAAGCATATGTTAAATTGGTTTTACTTGTTAATTTACATGAGCAGAGGACTTAGCTCTACTGTATTCTCCTGGTAGCAGGCAGAGTCAGATGCAAGGGGTAGTATTTAACATTAGCTCTATGAGGAGCAACCCCATTGAAAGAAATGGACTTCAGTCAATCATAATCCCATTCATTTCAAAGGCTCTACTCTATAGAGGACTAATATTGGGGTGGGGGTGGGGCAAAGGGAAGGGGCCTCCCTTCTGACCTTATGGAGTATCCAGGATAATAGAGAAGAGTTGCAGATCCTTGGGATCCTGGGCCAAAGCCACTTGCGACTTTAAAGGGCATCATCAACACTTATAAGATCTTTGGGGCTGGGGGAGTTCCTTTCTTTGGCTTTCTGTGTGAAGTGACAGGAAAATCCTGTTGCACATTGCTTCTAGTGATACAGGGACTTGATGTAGCATCACCTTGGCTGTGGAACTCCCACTTCAGGGAGGTGAGCTATTGAAAGCATAATTCTTTGTCCTTTGGATGACAAGTGAAGACAACAATTCCATGTCGATTTTTAATAGCTAATATCATGTTCAACTTTTATTTATTTATTGGATTTCTCTCCTAGCAGAAGCTCTTTAGGAAGTTTAGAATGATTCCTAAAACAGGAACATAATACGCTAAAATCATATCCCCCGCTGCACAAGGTACAATTTTTTTCAACTTTTACAAATGCAGAATAATACTTTTCCATTAGTCTGAAGTTCCTGATCCTGCCTAATCTTCAACCTGCCTAGTCTGGTTGAAATCTGGATTGGAAATTTGAGTCCTGTACAGAGCACGGTGTTCAACCCAATGGACTTCTAGGTATCTTATTTATTGATTGATTGCATTTATATACCACCCCAATAGCACAGAGGGTTCTCTGGGTGGTTTACAAACATTAAAACCCCACCAATCCTAAAATAAATAAATTGGCTACACCACGACTGAGTATAAAATAACATGGTTAAAATGAATTAAATAAATATACCATTAAAATTAATTAATTTAAAAATATTGGTTAAATAAAAAGGTCTTGACCTGGTGCCGAAAAGCATATAATGGCAGCACCAGGTGGACCTCTCTAGGGAGCAAATTCCATAGTTGGGGTGCCACCGCAGAGAAGGCCCTCCCTTGAGTACTCTGTCTCCTAACTTCTTTCAAAGAGGGTTCCCGGAGGTGGGCCTCTGCTACTGATCTTAGAGGGCAAGAGAACATATAGAGAAAAAGGTGTTCCTTTAGGTATCCTAGTCCCAAGCTGATAGAGGACTGGAGTCATGTGAGAATAACGTCCAGTCCCTGACAGCATCCTGGCAGCTCTATTTTGCACCATCTGAAGTATGCGGACCATCTTCAAGGGCAGCCCATGTAGAGTGCATTACAGTAGTCCAAACGGGAGATAACCAGTGCATGTGTCACTGTTGCCAGGCAGTTCTCCTCTGGGTAAGGACGCAGCTGATGGATCAGCTGGAGCTGAAGGAAAGCGCTCCTCGACACCACTGTTATCTGGGCTTCCAGGGACAGTTCTGGGTCGAGGATCACTCCTAAACTGCAGACCCTGTCCTTTAGAGGGAGTGCAACCCTGCTGTATAATTGGCGGCCATCTCTGGATCTACGGACGCCTTCTTTAGGACAGGCCTGATCACCACCTCCTTTAAAGAAGTGGGGACCGGCCCTCCCTCAGTGAGGCATTAATAACCTGGATCCAGGAACCAATCCTGTGTTTGGCTTTGGTAAGTAGCCATGAAGGGCTAGGGTCAAGTAAGCAGGTGGTTGGACGTACTTGTCCAAGCACCTCGTCCACATCATCAGGCCTCATTAACTGAAATTCATCCAATAAAGCTGGACCAGATGGAGTTCTGGACACCTCCCCTAAAGGATATCAACTGTGGAGTCCAGCTCGTGACGAAGCTGAGCAATTTTCTCCTTAAAGTGCTGGGCAAAGTCATCACAGCGGTCCATCGAAGGTGGTACGGGATCATTTTTAGGGCCTGGATGTACCACTCGGAAAAGCTCCACTGGACAGCACTGTGAGGAGGCAATGGAAGTGGAGAATAATTTCTTCTTTGCCGCCCTCATCGCCACCGCATAGGCTCAATAGTGAGCGCGTAAGCATGTTTGGTCAGATTCATCCCGTGACTTCCTCCACTTGCACTCTAGTCGTCTCCCAATCCGCTTCATTGCCTGTAATTCAGATATATACCATGGAGATGAACAGGCTCTGCCTAGCAGGAGAGGATGCTTAGGAGCGATCATGTCAATAGCTCTAGTCATTTCCCCATTCCACAGCTCAACCAGAGCATCAACAGGAGCACCAGCTTTATCAACTGGAAAATCCCCCAGAGACCTCAGGAATCCATCTGGATCCATCCGGCTCCGTGGGTGAACCATCATAATGGGGTCCACACCTTTACAGAGGGAAAGGCCCGCTCCAAGCTCAAACCTCATGAGGAAGTGATCGGACCATGACAAGGGAGTCAGACACAAATTCCTCACTATCCAGAACACCCTCTTCCTGCCCTGTTGAGAAAACCAGGTCCAGAGTGTGACCTCATTCGTGGGTTGGGCCAATGACATGTTGAGACAGCTCCATGGCTGCCATGAAGTCTTGAGCCACCCTGGTCAGAACAGTCTCGGCATGGAGATTGAAGTCCTCCAGGACCAGAATGCTGGGGGTCTTCAACACCAGATCTGAGACAATCTCTGTCAGCTTAGGCAGGAGCTATAAATATATGTACATGCATGTTTATGTGGATGGATTGGAGCCTTCTGAAAGAGGACTGGCTGGCTGATTATAATCGGAACGCTCCACGGAGCCAATACTATATTGCAGGTTGATCTTGAATTTGTACAATATGCATTTCTAACTGGTTTTATTATGTCTGTTTTAGCAATCTCATTTGGGATTATTTTATCCACAGTTCTTATTCTAGCTGGGTATTGAACTTTTAACCTTGCTTAATATTATTAACCTAAGTGAACCATGGTAGTCTAGTATAACCTTAAATCATAAATGCTAACTTTCCCCTGAGACATTTCTCTTAATAGAAAAAAAAATATACAATTGACTGCAATCCCCTTCAGACTTCAGGGTAGAACTCAGCCAAATAGCCCAGGTAAAAGGACAACTTAGGGTTTATTCAAAGGCCAGACATAGCATTTTTCACATAGCATTTGAGCATTATTTGGTAAACCTGTAGTATGCTTGATTAGTATGCAAGGCTATAGTGCACTTGCAAAGTAACCAGACAAACTCTCGTAGTGTGAATGGGTAAGGAAGCTGGTAGGGAAGTCTGAAGAATTGCCTATGCAGACAGACCAGCAGATCAATAGTAACTCTTTTGGGATTTAAATCTGATGGCATCTCCTTCTAGCCAGATAGCCTTAACCCCAATATCTAGTAGGACGCCTATTTGGATTGCAACCAGAACTCAACTTGCAGCACCATCTCAGTCATGGTGGATGTGTGCAGAAAGATGGATGATCATTATGGATTTAGGTCAGTAGCATTGAACAGTTATTCCATACAACTTACCTGGCAGAAGCAACAGAGGCAGCATAGTCTGATTAAATGAAGAGTTTAATCTCTTGGCTATCTGGTCCTGCCTCAACCTGCCTTTATCAGAGTCTTTTACAGCCATGGTCTCCAATATGCTATCCAAAGGCACCACAGATTATAATTATGTATTACTCTTAATATTTATCTTGAGGGTGACATGTTGCAAAGCAAAGGCCTGTCTTCCAGCACCATCTTTATTTGGGTTCAGGAGATTGGTTTTGAGCTTAAGAGCTCAGGCTCCACCTCTGTCTTGTACTTCGATCCTTCTGTAAGTACCTTTTCTTTTAATCTTACCAGTTCACCTTCCGGATAATTAGTATTTTGTGACCAGTTATGGCTCTTATTTTATGAACTGGCATGACTCCCTGCACCCCACAGTGGCCGTTAATGAGAATGTCCACAACATTTTCTCAAATTTCTGCTGTGCTTACCCACCCTGTGTTTTACACATCTTTGTTGCCTACAACCTACCTTTCTGTAGGGCCAGCCCTGCTGTTTTATGAAATGGATATCATGAGAGGTCAGAAAAGTATCATCTACCTATTTATTTGCATTTTTGGTGCTAGGATGAGGCACATGTTGGGTTTTCTGCTCACATGCCAAGATAAATTGGCCTGTCTTAAGTACATTTCAGTGACAAAAGACCAACTTCAGAGCTCCCTGTGGGAAAAGGCCACTCATTAATGTCTTTTCACTGGCAGGCAAAACAGTTTAATGAAAAAGGCATTTGGCCTGTAACACTGATTTGTTTTCTTTGCTTTTCAGCATTTTGACTTGTGTTTTTGTTTAATTATATGTTAATGAGCAGCTATTTCAATATGGTATTTAGATTATTTTTGACTGTTGTGTTCCATTCACTTTTGTTCACTATCTTGGGCATATTTAACAAAATGGCAGAATACACATGAAAGAAAGAAATAATATGACCTTGACCTGAGAGGGCAGTTATGCTGTTCTCTGCAAAATATTGTAGGCCAACCCCACGAATCATCTGCCTAATTTTGCTAGCCACTTAGTACTTCCAGCAACACTCCTTTTGCACTTTCTCAGTTCACCTCCTTCCTTCTCTTTTCCTTTCCAGAAGAGAATAAAGGCTACTCCTTTGCTTGTTTAGACAGAAAAAGTTCCACAATTCCTTGCATGTCCCAGCCAGTCATGCCATCTGAGGTTTTTCCCCTCTGTCCCAACCATATCTGAACAACCCTTCAAAGTGGCCCACTAACTACCCGACTTTCCTGGTCAGAATTTTGGAGGATCCAGGAAGGGGTTGAGGTGGGTGAGCCTCCCTATAACACTACAGGTAGGTTCTTGCAGAGCCCTCAACTCCTTCATTCAGATGGGTGATATTGCCCAGTATCCCTACAAGGTAGTTGCCTGGAATTACAACTTAAAGTCCTACACAGAGTTCCTTTACTTTTCTTTTGTTAAATAATCATGCCCCAAGCTTGTACTATAGGCCTGCATTCATCTCTTTATTTCTTCCTATACTCACAACTATAGAATTTAGATGTTATAAAACAGAAAAATACTCTGCCAAAAGTGGCTGTAACTAAACTGTCTGTTGCTCTCTGAACCAAAGCTGGGTCTCTCACTAACACTAAATAACTCTAGACTTTATAGTGGAGACAATACTTTCTTGGAGCAGCAGATGGAAGACCTATTGCCCTTTATTTCACATGTCATGTTTCATGCACATTTGCAGCTCAGAAAACGAAGCTTCTCTTTGGGATCTCAAGAGAGGGAGGCTCATATGGGAAGAGAGATTTGGTAAAGAACGAAGGGCTTTTCAGTACATTGCGGGCAATAACTAGCATCTTGAATTTTATCCAAGAGCTAATGGTACCCAGTGCAATTGCTTAAAAGTTTGCTGGAAATGGTCACATCTTTCTGCTTGTGACAAGAAAGAGACCACTTTGCATCAATTGAAACTTCTGAATACTCTTAAGTGCAGCTCAACATATGGCAGTCTTCAAGATTACAGAACCACAGATAATGGTTTCCATGCCATCATTCTGTAGGAACTGAATTGGTCTGAATACAATGCTCAGCTCAATCAAAGGCTAGATCTGGGCAAAACAGTTACCTTTGTATGCACTGCATTCCCTACTCTGTACAGTTTTATGCCATATTGTATGTCAGGGCCACAGATCATCAGAATGGATTTTGAACGGAGCACTCCTCTGAAAAGTCTAACTGTAAAGGGTTATGCTTTGAAGAAATAACAAAGTCAGCTATATCTTCATGTTGGAGATATCCCATGCACACTTGCATTTCCTATATCTTTACATGGGTTGATTATCTTCTAAATCTGTATGCATGCAGGTAAGAAAATATAATTGTGTTAACTTCTTGGTCTATTAAAGGCAACTTATTTGTATCTCTTTCCTGAATATTAACGTGGGTTCAAGGAATTCACATAGTGCATTTGGGTTACTGAAAATCTTGGGCAAGTAATTTCATGGCAAGGAGAACATATAGTTTCTTAGAAACAGTCAGATAAATGCGGTATAAACATGATCTCTGGTCTCATTCTTCCTCAGCAATGGTGTGGTGTAGTTCATTTGGAATATCTTCATCTCTGAGAATTAGATGCACTGAATTGCAAATAGCTGGCAGGAGATCCAAGTCATGGGAAGGATCACAATTTATGCACTATTATGCCTATAAAATGCTAAAGTCATCCTCAGTGAAAACAATACACTATTTTTATTAAGATGTTGATTCCTTAATATAGAGAACAATTTTAATCTTTCTTTGCATGAGATACCAGGACAAAAATACTTTAAAATGGATGCTATTCCTACTCCAAAATGATGTCGGAAAATGTAACCACATTTTCTGATCACATTTGATTGTCCTTATGGTACATTCTTTATAGCCTTTAAACCCTGCACTGCTTATTCTTGATACACTGCACTTTTCAGAATAGTTTTTATGGTTAATAACTCATTCATATTTTTGCTGCTTGGCTGCTGCAACCTTTTGTTTAGACCAATTTGTGCCTCGATTCAAAATGTGGGACAAAGTATATTAAACTTTTGAGATTTTTTTTCTGTAGAAAACCAGAAATGTAAGCATATATTTTGCATTACTAACGTACCAAAAATGGGAAAAAACATTGGTAAATATAATAAAATTCCTAATCTCTAACCCTTGATTTCTTAAGGGCACCTTGCTGATTTAATTTTATAGCCATATTCTAGTAATTACTCAAGGTGGAACTGCTGTGATAAAATCAGGTGTTATTGGCTATGAACTAAATGAAAAGCACCTCAACTTCACTCTGGATAAATTCAGCATTATTACTCATTTTTATCTCTTATTAAATTACCATAGCAACTCCACTAGATAGTCTACTTTTGTGCCTGTCTCTCCCCCCCCCCCCCTTCCTAAGGGACACAACAAGTGACAGATAATAGATAGTAGAAGACAGACAAAAGAAACTCAAGATTATCAGAACATCTTGAGATAGGTCAATTGAATCACAAGGAGGGTTATTACTGGCATTTCTGTGGTGTTGTGTCGCATAGAATAATCATCAAAATGTAGTCCATCAGTGACAGCAGGAAAGCTCTAAAATAAGTCATAAAAATAGGACCTGCACAATAGAATTATATCAAAATCTCATCCTTACACATCCTGACATGAAGCAAAGGAAAGAGAGAGGCTCATGGCTCAGGAATTGTTTAGGGCTGATGATGTAATGATATGTAGCGTTTCCCCTTTTAGTGAAGATGATAGTCAATCACAGTTTTGATCCTGCCTGGAGAAGTTGGTAATTCAGAAATGAACTGCCTGATGACAACATCAGCAACAACCATTTGAGGTATGGGATGGCAGAAGAAGAAAAAAATGGCAGGCCCTGACAGCTGACATGTTTAGAGGTGGTCTCCTTGTACAGAGAAAGCTGTAATCCTGCCCCCACCCCCGCAACAAACACATGATGATAATATTCAAGCATCAACATTCCTTTTCTCTAACTGGAGTCCTTTCTCTGGTCTGTTTTGGAATCTTCACTCAGGTATCTTGCATTGGGCTATTGCCACTCCAAAGTAGATAATGCAGCCCTCCAGCTGTGGCAGCTAAAGAGCTTTGGCATAGGACTCCACTTCCCTTGCAGTTTAAGGTACTTTCTCATGCAAATTTAACTTCATGGGGGGAAATAGGCAAGAAAGTGTTTGTTTGGTGAACCTGGACAGACATGCTGATTTTTACTTTGGATCAGCTTGTTGACACTGATGTGTGAGTCATTCTCGCATTGCAGGCTCAATATAAACACTCAGTTATGGCTGCATGGCAATATATGTGGTTGCAGCAATTGTTGGAATCTAGGTTTGGTCCTGACAACTTTTACAGCTTCAGAGCCACCTGTATCATTGGCAGCATTGACTGTTACCCCGTAATTACATCATTCTGCAATTTATATTTATATATATTTGATATTGGTGAATAATAAAGTAATTGGGAAAAGCAAACCATTTGCAGCCTCACACTATGTACATTTGCCTACTGGAATATGTGGGACTTAATTCAAAGCAAACAAACATAGAATCAGATTGCATCAGAGGATGCAAATTGCTTACAAATTGCAGCCTCACGTTCAGTCTTAGGTACGTCTGCTCAGTCCCACTGAGTTCAATGGGCCTGATTTCTGGGTAAGAAAGCACAGGATTGCTGCATTAGCCACTTAATTTCACCACTTTTATTTTTAGGCAATATTCAGAAAAGGAAGCAGTTGCAACAAACATTTACATCATATAATGTAGTCATCAAACCTGTTCACTCTGGAAACAAATGAGAAATATGAGAGGGAGAGAAACATTAGCTTGTGATTCACTAAAAAACCCCTAAATGACTCAAATAAATATCCAAAACTTACCTTGCATTATTCCGTTCTCTGAGTGCTTGCTGTATATTTATTTACTAAGTTTCCTTATTCCTTTCCAAAATATGTATACCATTCATTATCACAAACATTTTCATGCTACAGTTACTCTTCACTTCTAGATAGGAAAAATTATAAAAGCTGCTTTCCAGGGCTAAAGTTTTCACAGCATATTGCAGAAATGGAAAAGTATCACATTTCTCAATTTAACACTTGATGTGTATTTTCAAAAGAACTCCAGTATGAGTTTTGCAGATGTTTAATAATGAACGAGAAAGTTTGCTAGTTTCCTTCATAGTAGCAATGCAATTGGGGAACATGTTCCTGCATTTTATAATTAATGATGATCTACTATAGTCAAGAATCTGTTATTCCTTTGGAACTAATCATGTGTTCATCCAAACATTGCTGGATGGATTTGCTCCAACCATTTTGGGCATCCTACTCGCACGCATTCATATTATAAATGAAGATTTCCTGGCCTCCAAAAGTGTAAACAATGACATTATCAGAACATCAATAAGAAGCCATTAAAAGAACTGTTAGAACAAGACAATGTGTTTGTTAGAACATATCTAACAAAATGGAACCCAGGAGGCCAAATTGTGAAAATCCAACAGATTTTCACCCCTATTTCAGATTTTTCATATATCCTTATCAGTTTGTTTCCAATTTTAATCCTACCTTCACACATATAAAGTCAGAAACCTTAGCAGTAACTGTAACTGACATTTTGTGAAAATGCCATGCTACAGTGCAAATCTTCTCTGACACAAGCCTTTAAAAACCATTTTTTCTCATGCTGTTAATCCCTTCAGACCTTCACTCAAGATCCAGAGCACCTAACTGTTAAGCTTTTGCCTCAGTTTCTACACAAGGTCTACTCTGGGAGTATTCCTCTTTATCCTGCTTATTAAGGAAGAATACTGCTGGAGCAATGCTGTTAAGAAGATGCAAAATCAGGATAAATGCTCAAGGAATGTGATTAACTTCAAAACCATGGTGAATTCTTAGAAGATCATATAGCTAAGCATGCCAAAAAAGCAAGATTAGCTGTGAAATGAATGAATGGATGCCAGCGCATCCACAAGGATAAATACTTCCATAGTCAGGTAAGCAGTAATGGGGTCAGGATTATCAGGTACTGAGTTTGCTATAGAAGTGGGAAAGCCTTTTCTTGTCCTTGTTTTGGTATTCTATTGTCTGCTGCTGCCTGTTACAAGGTCTAGCAGTTAGTATACTAATCAAGCTATTTGACTTTCTAATAAGCTCATTCGCCCTGAATCTTCCTGTTCCTCACTTTTGTCTGTTCTGATGTTTCATTCAGCCATCTTGCATTGCTTTTCTTCTCCTCTGCTTTCAGTTTAGGCCTTATCCTTTGTTCCTGCTCCACCTCCTTCTCTATTTGAGCCATTTAAAGAGATTCCCTGTTCTGTTCACTCAGTTCTGCCTGTGCCGGCTGATTGCTGGTGAACCTGAGGTATTGTATGATGACCCACAATGGCTCCTCCCTCCACTGGATTGCAGTCCCTGAAAACTTTTCTGGATTGAGATTCAGGCCTCGTGTTGGGAATGGTTGTGTACCCTTGCCATCGGTATTACAGAAAGAAGTGCCTCCAGGTATTACCATGCTCACAAAGATGTCCCCTCAGCTGCCACTCACCTTCCTGCTCCTTTTCACACTCCCATGACACACATCCCTGCTTCTGGAAGCAATTCCCAAGGACCCAGAATCTCTGGCAGGAACCATGGAGCTTTCTGAGAGTGGCTGGCGCACCATCCCAGAAGGTGATTTGCCAGCAGTTGTTGGGAAGTTTTGGGGATACTTGGTCTCCCTCAGATCTGCAGTGAATCAATTTTTAAAAGCAGTTACGGGAACAACAGAAGGAGAGGTCTGAAGGAATAATTTAATTATTGCATTATAATCAGAGGAATTAACATTGAAAATCAAATCAGCTTGCCTAATTGGGGTGAATGGATCCTATTTACATAACACATCATAAATGAAATGAAATGAACAATATCAATTGATGTAGAACATCAAATTAAATTGCCTACTTGGATAAGGGACAGGATGGTTGTGTGCTAGCAAACTTGTTTGGGTGTTGGAAAGGCCAGAAGGGTTGGATTCTACTTTGGGGGAGTGTGCATTTTCTTTTCTGATACTGCAGTGTGTTCACTTTGTCCATTATGTATTTCCATCTTTGGAACTCTCATTGTCACTATGATTGTGGTCTATTGTACTAGCTAGCTGTCCATCTATCTATCTATCTATCTATCTATCTATCTATCTATCTATCTATCTTATGATACAGGCAATGCAATACACTTTTGAACCTACATAAAGCAACAGTGTAGCCTATATGAAAATATCTCCTCTTGGGTAGTCAGTTCAGGAACAACAAACCTTGCTTTGGCTCATTAGCTACTGGCTAGTTCCTGCATGACCCAAATGGAATGGATGGGTTCCTGCCGCTATGAATTTTGGTGCAGGAGGGCCCTTTTGCCCAGTATATCCTTTGCGAATGAATCCAGCCCACAGGATGAAGGAAGTTCACCACATCTGTTCACTCCTATAACCAAATCCCATTGAGTTCCATGAGTTTGACTTGATTTAATATTTTTTGCTTTTGCTTTTCTTTCTGTGATACATGAAGTGTCTTAACAAAATATTAAAAAAAATAAAACCACTACAGATAATAATGAAGCAAGTGTTTCCCATCATTTGGTAATGATTAACACTCCACTTTGAACAGCAAAACTCACAAACTTGCTAAAGTTGACTTCCTGATAAGAACAGATGTCAAAGTGGGTAAACTGACAAGATAACACCTACAGCAGACAGTTCTTTGAGCGGTCAGGTGTTTTAGGTGCCCGCTAGCCAAAGGAGTGCTTGGATACCTTCCAAATCTAATGTTCTATGCATTGGATTGCATCTTTGTAATTTGCATTACTTCCAGATCAGTAGGTAATGGAGTGCATCTTTAGTTATATAACTTCAGCACTAGAATTGCTTTCAGGTTGTCCAAATGATATGAACCAATAGACATTCAAAACAAGTGATTTTTGGTCACCAAAATAATATAGAGAGCGAAAGTTTTAGTATGGTTACACACACACACGCATGTAACTGCCTACATAATTGCAGCCTTTGGATTCACTACATCCATCTCAAGCGTAAAGAGCTGTTTATAATTCACACAGGCAGAAGCTGGAGTCAAGGGCATTTCACGTATTCTGTGTGATGAAGATAAGTGCCTAAGCCATAATGATAGAGATAAGCTCCTTTGATTTCTGCAGGGCTTTCTGTTGAACGTAAAGAAGGTATTGTTAGATTTTGATGAGAATCGGTGAACTAGGGGACATAAAATTCTTAAATAAAAATTAAAAAAAGTTATGTGAAAGAATACTTTTATCATATACATGATAGCTTAATTTTTTTATTTTTTAAAGGGAAAGATAATGTCCAAAGGCACAATTCTTTCTAAAACTAAACTGAAGAAATACAGAATGATGATAGATACTGAACTCCCTAAAGGCTGTTGCAAGGTGTTCATTGATTTTAATTGTTTAGCCTAATAAAAACATAGAGGTACTCACTTCAATCAAAATAAGAAGCTACTAAATACAGAAAAGAATTTTGTAGTTGTATTATTTAGCAGGGTTACTACATTAGAACTGAACACATTTCTTGCAAAAAGAAGCTGACTTAGCCACCTTCAGTTTAGCACAGAGCCTGTGTGAGATAAAGGGATGAGTAAAGCAGAAAACCTGATGAATGAACAAGGATAAGCTAAATCAGCCTGCCTGCCTGCCTGCCTTCCTCCTCCTCCTCCTCTTTGTAAAGTGCATGTGACTGTTCTAGTGTTTGATGCAATGAATGGGATGTGCTATTCCTTGTACTTCATTGGTTTTGTTGTTTGGTATTGTGCATGCTATATTTTCTTTTGGAATTGAATAAAAACATACAGAGAAGGGGGATTAGGTTATGAAAAAGGATATGAAAAAATATCATATGCAATCCAGCCACAGCATATTCCATTAGTTTATATGGTCTAAGCTACTCCTAATATCCATTCTGTGGAAGGTTTAAGGAAACAGCCTAAGCAATGCATACAGAAGCTTGCTGCACCAATCATCCATTATATAGAGAATGCCTACATTAAACAAGCTGCTGCTACTGCATTAGAAACTCTCCATGTTTGCAATAGTTTGGGAATGGCCCTGGAAGATGTGTGTATTGCAAAGAGCCAATTGACATGACACGAACTCTTCTTCCCACACAGCCTCTTTTGGTAGAGGTCCCATGGCTTATGGTCTTAAATTGCAGGAGTTATATTTTATAAAAATACAGGAGGATTCCTGGGGCATGTCATCTGGCATTGTCTAGTCACTTTGATTTATCTTAATGGAGGTGATAGTGGCTGGGTTCACATGTCATGGCAGGCAACCCTCCAGAGTTTCCGTGTGTGTGTGTGTGTGTGTGTGTGTGTGTGTGTGTGTTGGCATGGATGTGCCTGACAGACAAGGAAGTGGTTCCTATGCTAGCAGTCCTTGAGGCCAGGCTGGTTGAAGAACTGAAGAGACATCTCCAGCATTCATAGCCCATCCCAGTACTCACTTGGAGCTCTTGCATATTGTCTCAAATGCCTGACCAGCATGTCTGTGTATGATGCTGTGTGCCTATGTGTGGGAAAATGTCTAGCACTGGACATTTAAAGAAAATGTTGGTGTTTGGTCTCCACCGGCCCCTCCAAGTGGATCAAGACAAGTGACTTCTAATGATAGTTTTCATTGGGTTCTAGCTAGTCAACCAGGCTGACTTTCTGCTATAAAGGGAGATATAAAAGGAGAATATAAAGGAACTCTTCAAAATCATTAACAAAAGATACTGGCAAAGTTGGAATACCAGCTCTTCAGGAAATGCAGTCTATGCTAAGGAGTTGGATCCAAAGTGAATCTGTCTCCTTTCTTTCCACCCAAAGGAGTTACCTCCACTCTTAGAGTGGTCCTGCTGCTTGAGGGCCAAACAGTGGACATGTTGGGTGCTATTCAGTTGGGTTGTTCTTTTGATCTGATGCCGGAGCATGGGACTGACCATATTACATCTGACCCTATTTTGGCTCTCCCTATTTAACTGAGCTTCCTTCACTTCTTCCAGTTCTGATTCAAATTCTATGGTAACTATCATGGAATGCTATATTGTGGGAGAAGCAGGCCCAGTCCCTACAGAAAAACTAGCTGCATGCTGACAATATCTAAAGGATCTGCTGGGTTTGCTCAGGTGACCACTTCCTCTGCTGTTGTCATGCTCTTGCCTGTTCAGACTGTTTGTTGTAAACTTGTGAGAGCTGAAAGCCATTCACACAAAACTTCAGAAATAATTTGATGTTCCATAGCATGATAAAGCCTCTTCCTTTTCTTTACCAGCAGACTCCTCTTTCCCTGCAGAGTTAATAATGAAAATGGAGTAGTGGTGGAACCCTTCTGTATTATGGTTCTCCACTGCACTCCCAAATGATGATGCATTTAACATTTTCTTCTTTTCATTAATGATGTCAAAACTATCATTCGTTTCTGCTTAGGTTGTGCTACCCTTGTTGGCTCATAAGCATATTCTTATTGACCTTGCTGTATCATTACATTCATTCTTCTTGCAGTCTCTCTTTTAATTTAATTTCAGCATGAAACACCATAACAACAAAAAAACAATACTTTCGCACATTGTAACATCCTTAAGTGATTGATTTTAGTGCAAGTATAGATGCACTCCAGATTCCCCCGTGTTCCTTCTTCCCAAGTGGTTAATGCAGTTTTTCTTCCAATTACTAAGACTGAATTTGGAGCTAGGCAGTCTCCTACTGTCCACATCTGCTTCCTCTTCCCAAGCAGTTGGTGAAAGTTATGCTTCACCAGTGTTTTGTTTGTCTTACTTGCTATGCTTTCTCATCTTGGAAGTCATTATATGAACTGATAGGAGCAGGAAAGGGGTGAACACCCTTCAGTTTTCCAGCAGGAAATCTGCTTTTTTGTCAGTTCTACAAATTGTATCATTATACTGCATATGTCAGCTTGGTAGGCAGCAATAATTGGATAAATAGGAGAAAGTAACTATAAACTTGACAGGCTGGAAACTTTTTTGAGATCATTATTGCAAACAACATGGCTTAATATTGCAATGTAGTAATATTTTCAGCTTCTTTCCCTGTTTGTGACCATTTAGTTTTGTGACTGGAAGCTTCAGATACTGTAACAATAAAATAGGTATGAGCTAGATTATTTTGAGTCTTGGAACTAGATACTTTCTTTCTGCTGACTTTGGGAGGATTTCTGAAACACTGGATGATTAGTCGCTTCCAAATAATGGAATATTATTTGGACTCAACCATGGAATGAAATTAGATTAAGAGTTGTTCCTTTGTCTAAAGAATTCTGGGATTTTCAGTTAAGGGGAAAGAAAGCTTGGGCTTTACTTTTCTTTAGAAATACTATTCCTGTGTGTGTGTGAGGAAGGGAGGCAAAACATTACAGCTGTTAAAATCTTATATAAATTTAGACAGTGGATAGGCTGTCAGACTTGTTCTCAAACTTTAATCTAAGAACTGCTCCCTACTCCCTGAAAGGACTGCTCCTGCTATAGCACAGGTCAGAAGATGTCACAGCGGCAGAAAAGAGCGCTCTTGTTTCTTCCCTCCTTCTCCATGGACGCTCTTTCTATCCTTTCCATCCCTAGCCATTGGACTGCTGCTTCTAGTAGCACCTGGTGTTAGAAGCTGGAAGTCTGAAGATGTGTTCTCTTGTCAGCTGGTTGATATTCACAGTAAGGATACTTTTTAAATGTGAATGCCACTGTCCTCAAAGTCTGTCATCTCATCCATTGTCGCTTATACTTGGAAAGAGGCAAATGATGGTGTTTTGAGTGAGTGTGGCTTTTGCTTTTCATCCATGCATATGTTCTGTCCTGTTTCCCCATTAATCCTTTTTTTTTTTAAAAAGCAAGAATTCTCATTTTAATATGTGCTTAAATGCATATTTTAACCTATTTCTTCCCCTCAGAATACACATTTCTGAACATATTTCCTTTCAGAAGATAACCTTTTCAAAGCTTTTTTGATAGCTTTTTAAAACGTTGAGAACTGCATTGCAACATTTCAGAAAGTGCAAACTCTGGAGAATGACAGTTAAGCTTGAATCTGCACATTAGTTCAAGCCAAGCGAGGTCATGTTGGAATTTGCAAAGAATATATTCCTCAAGAACTTTTACTGGTAATTGCTAGCCATATCTGAAATAAATTTGGGGGAGTGCCATCATCTTTATGCTGCCATAATTTGTTCTAAAATATTGGAATAATATTTTATTGTTGCTTTTCCATGCTGAATTTTTGGCATGGAATGTGTAGCCTCAAAGATCCAGTGCCAGAGATCCAAAACAAAATTAATCTGTGACAAGTTCCTAAGCAGATATTGAATATGGAATGTATTTCAGTTCTGAATTTTTTGTTCTGTTTTGAAAAAAATCAACAATGCCCTTAATAGATAGAGAAGGTGAGAGAGAGAGAGAGAGAGAGACAGAGAGAGAGAGAATGAGAAAGAGACCTGTATGTTTTTTGCCTAGAAAATGCAACAACAATGCAAAAATTCTGAATGCAAAAAAAGTTGTCCAGTTTTGATCTGGAATCAGAAACCTGCAATTCTAAAAATCTAGTGGGTAGTATTTTTTCCTGAAAAATGAATCTTTTAATCAAATCCTTTCCCATGTGTTTGATCCCCCAGGCGTTCTTCTTCTAACATCCAATGAACAAGACATTATGAAAGCACCACATAGCAAACCTGTTTGGCTACAAGGTTATTTCACTGAGGGCAACCAGGACTGAGAAAAATGAAGGCATTAGAAAACATTTGTTTTGCTTTGGCTTGGCTTGGTTTCAAGTACAAACGATCAGGAAAAAGTGGAGGCATTTTTGCTACTGTCTGAAGAGTAACTGTGGCTCAGGTCCAGGCTCTAACATGATTCGCTCCATATTCCTTTGGCATTCAGTACTACCATATTGCAGTAAAAACATGGAAAATAAAAAGGAATAAAAATACTTTTTTGGTCCTTTTTGTTTTCAAAACAAACTGAAATTTCCATCTCAGTAAAATATAGTTCACAGAGTAACAAGCCACACTTAATTCTCTGAGCAACACGCCTAATGTTTCTTCCCTTCATGAGTCTCTAGGAATACTACTATAATGGAATGAATAAGTCGCTTGATATTGTGTTTGCTAAAGCACATTTTCACTTACTGTTGTAAGTAAAAGTATCAGAAGCTATCATAGATCTCCTCTGTTCTCCTGCACAGCTTACTCATAAATTAATTCAGTTTGATTCCTAGCTCACAAGTCATACAGAATCCTTCTATAATCTCTGAAACAGACAGACAGAAGTGGCTTTTTATGGGGATGCTAGAACTGTTTAGATAATGGAAATAAAATGAAAAGACTAGCAAAATCAGTGTTTTCTAGTGGGAAATCTTTACAGTGATGTCAATAGTATTAAGATCCATTAAAGTATCACAGCAGTTTATGAGATCTGTAAAAAAAAAAAAAAGATATTTTGTCCCTGTTATTTTTTCCATTTATTTATGATGCTCCCTGCATGGGATCAAGACTTTGAGTTACAAATAGGAACATTATTTCATTAAGCATTACAGAAGAACTAGCAGGATGACCAACCAAGGCCAACCCACACACATACACACAGAGATGGAAATGACAGAATGAACCGGTGCCAAGAAGGTAATACGGAGAAGCTGCCTGGCTACAGAGTTTGCTAGCTGAGAAGCATTCATCTTGGCTCAGCAGAGGACATAAAGAGTTTGAAACTATCCAAGCAGCTTGGGCCTTTGCATACAAGACCCCGACAAAGCTGAGTCAGATTAAGTTGGTTGTTACCCACACTCAAAGCAGTGAACATTCATCAGCTTCTCACCATTTGTATGTACCCTACGAATAACCACCCAATACTGTCAGAAGAACCTGCAGTGAAGCTAATGGAGTCTTACTGCTCTCACTTTTTGGAAGACAGCTGCAAAAGCTGTGCTGGAAACCAGAAACATGTACATTTACAAAATGGTTCCTGAACAACCTGTGGAGATGTTGGGCTCTTTTGTGTTTGGAAAGTCTACATTTTATGAGGTCATTTGCAGACATAATCATGAGCAAATGTGACTTCTTTTATGGCCAAGGCAAATGAAGCATACCTTCAATTAGAAACTTCTGAAAATACACTGTGATAGCCTACTGAGAATGGAATTGCTTTTCTTTACAACTATATACACACCCATCTTAGAAGTCTGAAGTTTCAGAGAAGTGCTGCAAGTTTCTTTTTCATAAGTATCTCAGCTTGCTACATATACAATGCCCTTCCACAATCAGCTTCACTGAAACACCTTGGTGCCCAGGAACCCAATACTGCCTCTGTATCCATTCATCCATCCATGTATGTGTTTGATATTTGCAAACATTTAAAACATTTATCCAAAATTATTTGTGTGCATAATTTAAGGGGACCTGTATGATATACTGCCCTCTGTCCAATGACCTACAATCATTGTTATAAATGTAATGTAAAACATTAACCACAGCAGCAGCAACGTTTATAGCTCACCTTCCTTCCTCTTGCAAGGAAACCAAAGCATCTTAGGCAGTTCTCCATTTCATCCTGAGAGTCAGGGACTGGCCCTGGTCATCCAGTGAGCTTCATGTCTGAGTGGAGACCAGAACATGGATCTTCCAGGTCCCCAGTCCAATGCACTCACTGTCACATGACACTGGCTCTTCTTAGAATCAAACTTCAATCAGCTTGGAGCCATGTGTTACTCTAGTGAATAGGAGCCCTTATTAGGACTGTAGTATTTTATTTGCGAATGGTCAGGCACTTTCCTTTGAGTAGCCATTCAGTGTGGGTGGAAAGATGATAACAGATGACAAAGAAAAGGCAGAGGTACTCAATTCCTGCTTTGACTCAGTCTTTTTGTACAAAATTTGTATAAAACTCTTGAAAGTAAAACATTGGTCTACAAATTTTGGGAAATCATCGACCTTTGAGATAAAATGTGCTAATTATTACATCTTTTTATTAGATGAATTAGAAAACAGGTGATAAAGGTGCTGGTTGGCTAAAGTTTTCAAGATATTTCATGATAAAGATTTATACACAGGTGAGATTTATACACAGGGAGGTGTCTGATGATCATGATGCCTCATAGCTTCTCAACAAGTATGGTAGAACAATGAAAATGTGTATAAATTTATCTTCACTTTGAGACTAAAGATTACTACCTAAGTGTAATTTATTGTTCTTTTATTGCAAGGTGAATTTGTCTTGGCAGATCTATGCATCATACAGTTACTTCTTGTGGCTTGTGAAAGTGTCATTGCCTAACATTTCCAAGGAACAGTTCCGTGATATTTTCCCTCAGAAGCCAAGATGCCTTGAAACTGTGTAAACAATGCAGATAACTTCTGCTACATTTGTGGGGAGCTGATATTCACATCTCAAAAGTGCAGTATGATGGCAGCGGTAAAAAAAGGCATCCCACCTATATTTTGGATGCAAAATAGGGATCAGGACAAGAGTTGGGCCCCTCATTATTGTTGCATCACATGTGCATCATTGGCTAAACAAGAAGAAAAAGTCCGTGCCTTTTGCAGTCCCAGTGGTGTGGAGGAAACCCACCAATCATAGTAGCGACTGCTATTTTTGCATGGTTGCCTCAATTACAAAAGGAATCTCAAGAAAGAAGAAGTGGGCTGTGGAATATCCAAACATTGCCAATTACTGCTGGAATCTCTCCAAGGATGATCCTACTGCAGTTCACAAGAGAAAGCCCCAAAAGCGCAGTTTAGATGCTGAATAAAGATGGAAACCTGTTGTTCAACCTGATGTTAGAGCCTGTCAGTTTTTCATGCAAAAAGCATGAAAATGTTACATGAAAAACCAATAAATGAATGGAAATTTATGCTATTGGTATCAATAAGCAGATAAATTTATGATTGGTGTGGCACTATTCTCATTGCTATATCATATTTTGCAGAAAAGTTATGGAACATAATCGGACATCCCCCTCATAATTTTGAATTATTTTGATGCAATTTTGACCTGAAGCTGTAACTTGGAAACTGGAGCCAATTAATACTCAGGACTAAATTTATTAGTGACCCAATTCTGGTAAAATTTAGCTACTTTCATTTCCGAGGCTTTCTCCTTGTAGACCAGTGAAAGCAATTTACAGGTCTGTGGAATTCCATGCAACTCAGGAAAAGTTAGCTGGTTGCAATATCTGCAAGTCGAATCCCAAGAAATCAAAACTTATTTGAATCACTAAATGTTAGAGTTAGTGCCAAGAGCCTCACCTTCTAATCACCTTTATATCAGAATTTTCTGCTGTGTGAACAGTTCTCACAGACTTTAAAATACTACAGGTAGAATTGAAAAGAGGCTGGAAGCTGCTACAAAGGAATTCCTACTGTCTATTGCTCTGTTTCAGGAGTTTCTTTTATGCTGGGCCCGATAATAAAACTCCTGTTAATAACTAGAGAAAAATAAATATAATCCACTCGAAAACTCCTAAGTAGCTGGAATCAGGCTCAGTTCCTGCTAACATGCACTGAAGGGTGGACTTTGTATAGCTGTGAAGGGCTGGTAACTGAATCAATATTGGCTCTTTTCCCCCTGAGCTCAGCAAGCACTGGAGCATCCTGCTGCTGATGAGGGTGCCTCTGAGCAGTAGCTTTTGTTTATTCCACACAGCTCCAGGAGATCTGTTTTCATAAAGGTTTATTTCATCATCTTATTTTAAATGTGTTGGGTAGGCAAAAAGAAATCTCTGCACTCAAGCAGACAGTAAATTAAGCTCTCCAACAGCACTTTTACCTGGAGATTTGTTTTATTTTATTATAAAAGAAATGAGTGGAAGAGGCAACTGTACTGAGGCATGTTTTCATCTGAAAACAGGAGCAAATGGTAATAGCTTGTAGAGCAAATGTGCTAAAAAGGGGAAATAATAAAGACAGAATATGTACAAAAAATGAGCAAATTGCTGATTCAAATTGCAGGACTGGAAGATATGTGTACCTAAGAGTCCTGGCTCATCGACATGCTGTCTTTCAGGGTATTGTGAAGGCCTTTGAAAGATGAATCTTTTTCTCTGGCCTTAAGTCAAAACTGGCTTTGCTATTGGCACCACTGGCTGTGAAGAGGGCCATGGAATGCTATAATAGAGATTTGGCCTTTTATAGAACGCAAAACTAAGAAAATGGCTAGATTATATTAACCAGATATTAATTTCAGATGATGGTGATGAAGCATATAGCTTTAAGACATACTGTGGAAAATGGCAGAACATAGAAATTTCTATAGATCAGTTCAAATATATATTATATAATATAGGTGGTCCCTGGGTTATGAATGTCTGAGTTATGAAAAACACGTACTTATGAACATGTGGGAAAGCCATAAAGCCTATGTGGATATCTCTAGTCAAAAGCTATAATATCTCTAGGGAACTGTGTGACACATTTGGCAATATGTTATCAGTGGCCATGCAGTTCCCTAGAGATATTCACAGTTTTTCTCTAAAGATAGTCAAGGCTATCTCTTGGGAATTATGCGACACATCTCTCAGTGGCCATGTAGTTCCTTATAGTCATGAAAAGTCATTTCCTTATGTAAGGAATGGAATCTAAGCAATGACGATACAGGAGGCAAAGTACCAAGCAGCAACAGTTTAATACGTTCTGGCCAGACCGGGCACTCACCCCAAAGGTAGTGCACTGAAGGAACAGTTTACCCAGCCTTTTATTCCCTACTTCACGTGCAGAGTCCGTGCCTCCTTTCTCCCATTGGTGGGATACTGTGAAGTCATCCGCCTTCATCATACTACTCCTTGGTATGTTACCCCCACCTGCTCATATGCTCCATGCTCATGTTCATAACCCTCTGAGTCATAGTAGGAGGCACCACTAATATGCATTAGCTTATTACGCAGCGGTACCTTGGATTCTAAGTTCAAAAGTTTAATGCCATGTCTACCAATTATATCTTGTAGTCTATTAGTTTGTGTTAATCACAATAACTTTATTAATCATTAAGTGATCTGTATAGCTTTACCGTTCTAGTCCGTTAATCACAATACCTTTATTAATCACCAAGTGATCCATAGCTTTACCTGCTCTAGTTTGTTAGTCACAGTAATCTTCTACTTCTCACACTTAGACCAATTTTTTCACCTTCTTTAATGAGCTTTTCAATATCCCAGACCATGAGTTTGCCCTCTCTTCCACATAAGATTTGTATTCCATCAGGAACTGGCACTGGAAGCTAAGCAAATGCTTAGCCAGTTCTGCACCTGTACACAGGCCCATTCAGGCCCTGGGTTAAAGTGTTTTGAATGTAACAAGCAGGCACTGGGATATATTACCCTAGCAGGCCATTATCACAGAACTTTGGAAGGTAATGAGGGACTGGTAAGTCACTTTTAAAGATCCAAGTTATTTTCTATTGGATTTACATTAAAATTAAAGAGGAACAGACAATGAAGCTCAAACATACATTAAGTCAGGCATAAGAGGTAAGTTTCAACATTTCCCCCCCATATTGTATACCTATGCACTCACACACAGAGAGAGAGATACTCTATCCCTTTCTTCAGTACTTGTAGTTGATTTGTTATTACTGCATTGCTATCATTATTATAATTCTGTATTGTGTTTAAGATGTTTTAGTGAATGTCTAAGTATCATTTTTATTTTATGATGACAGAGTCTTAAAATGTCTATCTACAACATCAGCAGGAGTTCTTTTTCCTATGCTGCCTCTCTGAGACAGATGGACCACCCTGGCTTGCCATGTTGTCTGAACCCAGCCAATGTATGGTCTACAGCAATTCATGTAATTCAAAAACCAGCTATTATGACTTGCCAGCTCCTTGAATGCCCTCCTGCCATACTTTTGCTCTTCCCAGCAGGTAAACAGCAAAAATAGGTTGCTCAATCATCCCCATACATGGGGAATAGGCTATGTTTTTGATTACTGTGTCACATATTGTTCAAGCTTATGCTACACAGTGGCTTAGACCCAATGTAAACAATGCATGCATTTACATGCATATTATTTACCAAAGTTTCATTTTTAAAAGAACAGTTGTTGATGGTGTCAATTTTTGTGGGTAAGGGACCACTTGGCATTTTCCCTTTTGGCAAATTTCTATTGAAATGATCTCAAAGCCATGTCTTTTCTTCCAGCAGAATGAAAGCAGATTATACTTTTGGAGGGTGGTGGTAACAAGTTTAATGGTCAACCACCCAGAAGGTACAGCATTAAGAAGACCTCTTTACCACCCTAATTCCTAAAACTCACATTGCCAGAGTCTTATTTTTGTGAACTTTGGGGAAAAAATAATCATGGCTACACATTAACTCTTTTTATTTTCCAATTTTATCAAAATTTCTACAGAGGTTTCTCTAATGCCAGTTCCTAGAAGAAAAAAATATTAATAAGAGCCTTCTTCTGGATTGGAAGAAATCCACACTGTTACCTGTATCTGAAAATAAGCTGAGATCAATACCAATCGCAACACAGCCGCAGTTGTGATTCAACCAAAGTCCTGCCCATGTGTGTGACGGACTCCCATTGCCACGTCTCTGCACACCTCTGTGTGCTGGATCCTGCCCCCTCAGTCTCCAGGGTTGCCATGTTGAGTGGCAAGGTCTGAACTAGGAGCCCATGCCCATTTGAGCAGTGTGCTGCTTGTGAGCATGAATTCTAATAAAGCAGGTCCTTAATCATGTGGCACGTCGTGGGATGCATTCAAATACACATATGTAGAACTCAGTTCTCAGCAAGATTGATGGCTCCACACCTAAACAGTGATGGCCTTAAATCTGTGTCTATTCCCTATGCTTTTTGATCATTGGTACTTTAAAGTAGATGCAATGGGCCTGCTGAGGTCTTAGAAAATCCTGTTCCCACACTGAGGCCCCAGTCTGAACTGGACTGCCTGCACCTACCCTTGAGGAACAATGAGCAAAAACTGTAGCTGCAAGAAACAGTGTCAAAGTGATGTCTGTTTGGCCTTGGGAATAAGGAGGATATGTGCACAGAGACAGAACTGATTAGGCAGTGAGTGCAGCCAGGGTTCTCTCCATAATCTGAGTTCTCATGGATTTGTCACAATGCCTGCCTAAGGCTAAAATAGTTAAGGAAGTTAATATTACAAACAGACATTTGATATAATTCAACAAAATATGAAGAATAAAGTACAGTGCAATACTCCATAGAAAAAACATACAGGCAGACTATGTGAGACAGTGTGGTATAGTGGTTGTTAGTCCACGACTGGGAACTCAGAAGATCTGGGTTCTCGTCCCGGCTCAGCCATGAAGTCAGCTGGGAGACACATTCTCAGACCGACCTCTCACTTAGGGTTTTGTTGTGAGGATAAGACTGAGAGAAAAAGAGTTTTGTAAGCTCAAGTTCTCTGAAAGGAAGAAAGCAGGATATAAATATATAAATTAAATATGCATATGTGTAAATTCAGCTTTAATCAGATTCCGATTTGTACTCAGTTTGACTTTATAGGCATCATCAATGTCTCTAACAATACTGAGGCAATACTGTTAGTCGCAACAGCTCTGCACCTAACATGCTTTGGGAACAGTATGAGGATTATGTTTTATTCACATTTGACCCTTATAAAGTTTTTGTATGGTTTCAAGCAAAGCATAATGTAATGGCCAATCCTGTTTGCTGCTAGAGTGTTTCCCTTCTCCTCTTTAAACACCCCACCCCCCATTTTGGGATTCTTTCTCCTTCTTAGAAGGAAAAGAAAGGACATAGGGAACATCACAAAGCAACACAGACAATCAATTCAGCTCCATGTTGATGCCAATAAGGGCAAATGAAGTTCATTCTGCATGAAGCAATGCTTTCCTAATAGGTAAAGAGTTGCAGTCTCCATTGGAAATAATCACTAAAAATGGCTGAGGGGAATTTTCCAGTGAAAATGTTGTCAGCAATCGATCTGCTCCCTTTTCAGCCCTATGCTACATTGTTTTAAAATGAATTTTAATACAATTTTGATTACTGCTTCAACTGTCTTTTGGGGACAACATGTGATGATATTTGGACATTTATCATAATATTTGCACACAATATGACAATATTGTCGGGCTTAGACTAGTTATAAAATGTGCAGCAGCTGAAGTCTAGTTATGCAAAGGATAGAGAAAGATGAAAAAGATATTGCTACAGATAGGCAGCAGATCAGAAGATGAAGGCAAAAGAGATAGGAGCAAGGGCAATGACAAAGCCAGGCAGAAGGTTATATTCCAAAGCTGCAACAGAGGGTTAAAGGGAGCAGAAATATCTATGAGTTCAAAGGCAGGCGACATAACAAGGATGAGGGAGAAATTAGTTTTGCATTTCAATATGAACTTAGCAAAACTTAGCAATTTCAATACATGACCCATAACTCCAAATTTTGCAATAGAGTTCTGCAATTAAACATATGCACATGAAAAAACACATTAGAGGAAAATGCACCAAAATATGTATGTTACATAAAATAATATTCAAGGATTCATTATATTAGAAAATTGTTTACAGAAATGTAACTCTCAGGAGGAATTGTGAACAAAATGCAAAACAAATGCAAGGATACATGCCAGCTTTATTCTATTTATATTATTGCATTTCTATAATGCCTCATAACTGAAGCTCTTTCGTCAGTTCACAGCACTTAAAACCATAAGATACAACATGATGGCACAGAATCCAAACATTTACATGTTTAAAACTATCATACACAATCAATATCAAAATAAAATCTAGCATCAGGGTGAAGATTTAAAATACAGTAACACATTTTAAAAGAACAGAAACTGTAAAATGATAATGCTACCCAGACCTTATGGTCATTCATTCATTCATTCATTCATTCATTCAATTTCCAATCCCATTTGGCCAAAATATTAATCTTTGATTATCCTTTTCCAGGACCTACCCCAAAGCTTTTCCACTATCTGCCTTCCATTATAGGTATAACTGCCATGAACAGATGGTGCTGCTACTTTGTCCGTGCGCTGGGAATAGTGTCATCCTCAGGTCTGGAGCTCCCAGCCTTTCCATACTAGCAATCTTAATATACAATGCTATTTCCTTTATGCTAAGAGTAGCTGTGGAAACAGTGATATATATGAAGACTGTTAGGAGGGCAGGGAGATTTAAACATGTTCCTGACCCCCAGGAGTTCCTGAAATAGGTTGCTATTTTTTGGGAGTTCCTGGTAGCAAGAAAACTAGAGATCTACTTCCCATCTGTTCCCAGATGATGGCTGATCTGTTGAGCAATGGAGAACAATGGACTGAATCATCTGGAAACTTCTGGGTTGTATTAGCATTTCAGTTACAAGGAGATCACGAGCTACCTTCTGCTGCTTGTGTGAACTAGTCACTCATGTTCACAAAGATGATTTTGCTTACTACAGAAATGGCTCATTTTCCCCCTCTGCAGAATCCATAGTATGGGTGAATTGTATCTATTCAAATAAATTACAACTGCATCTGGAGGAACATAAAAATGGCAAAATCGTCCTAGTTTCAGTCGCTGAAAAAAAAAAAAAATCCACTTGACATGATTTAAACCACTGTGTTAGCAGGATTAAATCCTCCTAATGTCTAGAGAAAAGGGAAGTTTTCAATAGTTCTGATTTCTGTGCATTTATTTTACAGAAAACAAACAACACTAGAATAGCATGGAACTACCACCATAACAAGAACAAAACAAAACAAAGCACAATCTATTTGCCACCTTAAATCTGTATATGAATTATCCTTCCTATCCTAGACCATCTTTCTTCTACTTGCAAGGAACCCATGATGGCTTACAAGCATCTCCTCTCCATTTTATCCTCACAACAACTCTGTGGGATGTTGGGCTGAGCACTGATGACTGGCTCAAACCACCCAGTCTGATTCATGGTTATGAATCACAGATCTCTGGGGTCCCAGTCCAGCACTCTTAAGCCTTAGACTACACTGGATCTAATATGCAATTTTTTTAGCAATTAAATCTAAACTCCACCTTCAACAGCAAGACATGCTCATGTGCTGATCTCCATTGTTAATGCTTACTGTATGAGCATCCTTTAGTTCCTACCAGTTGGATGGATTGGGCCAGCAAGTTGTTGGAATGATTGGATTAATTTTCTTGAATGTATTCTTACTCTGCTATGGTGATTCTTGGACCATATTATGCTGCCTTCATCACATCCAGGAAGGGTCAAACTGGATGTTGTGTTAAATATGGATTCACTGAGTGCTCCCTCAACATCCATCCCTGTATAACAGTTTTTTATTTGTCTGTACTCTTTTTGTAACTTAATTAGGGTTCCTTTTTCATGTTGACTAGGGTGTATGTGTCTGTGACTGGGCTTGCATGGCACAATGAACACCTGTTGATTGTTATCATTGTTTATCCAAACCCGGTCATGGTGACCAAACATGGTGACCAAACATTGTGTTGTCATCTATAATTACTCCAAAGGTCTGTTCTAGGGTTTGTCCCAGCACAATTGTTTGTGTGTGTGTGTGTGTGTGACATCCACACCAGGGAACAGCTGTTTCATAATTGCTGGTTCAAGAATCCTACAGCATTAAATAAATAAATTTTATAGACTGTTTTTATAGACTGTTCTATCAGTGCATGCTCCCAGAACACTTTGCAATTAAAAATCATAATTTTATACTTATAAAAGAATCACCTGACAAGAGCAGCAAAACAAGCAGCTACTCTAATAATTGAATAATTTGTTCCAGATCTTGCCTAGCAACACAGACTTTGCTTTGACAGGTGTTCTCCTCTTTTAAGGAGTGGTGCTTGGGTATTCCTAAGGAGTATGTTTCATAAGCAGTAACATCTGAGTAGTCATAACAGAGGAAAAACTAGAACATTCCTGCATTTTCCTGCAGGAACTTTTCTTTGGGATAAAGGTAAAGGTAAAAGTTTCCCCTTGACGTTACATCCAGTCATGCCTGACTCTAGGGGGCGGTGCTCATCTCCGTTTCCTGGCCGAGGAAGCCAGCGTTTGTCCACAGACAGTCTCCATGGTCATGTGGCCGACATGACTAAACACCAAAGTGCATGGGCACAAGTAAAACATGCTGTCTTTAGCACAGCACAAAGAGTTCAAGCTCAGAGGTAATCTAGCATCACTCAGCAGTGTGTGAATTAGTTGTAGGGTGCATTTCACTTTTACAATCAATTAGTTGCAGAGCCCAGTGACTGGTGGGAACTGTAACAGACTTAAGAGTAGTTTAGATGGCCCTTGGGCCAATTTAGTAGAATATAAGTTTAATAAATAAATAATAGATACCCCAAATAAATGGTCCAGGATGCTATTCCCAACTTCAGAAAGACTTGAATCTCCCCAGAAACATTTTCACTGGTGCAGTTCTTCAGAGTTAGTTCAACCCGACTGGGAAAAACTTGGAGTAGCAGCGTCTGTCTTTCAGGGGCAGGAGTCCAACCAATCTGATCTCTTTCTTTCAAGAGCCTTGCAGCTCCCATTGTGAAGAGAACAATGCTTGTCAGTGGGAGGATACTTGAACTAAGTGGGTCCTTTCTAACAAGAGATTCTGCCCAGCATAGTAACAGGAATGATTATGAATAATAGAATCTAAAGAGCACAATTTACATTTCAGCTGTGGAGGAATTGTTCTCATAACTTAAAGTGAAGAATGCTAGCAAAATGGGAAGGAAAGGGGGAAAAAGAATTAGAGCAACAACAAAAAAGACATTTCTTTTAATAATGAAGGGTGAACTGCTATGCTATACAGAAAAAAAAAAAAACAGAACCAAAAGCAGGAATGCAACGTTAATATTTTTATATGGAGTCCATCCATCCAAAACATCCACAACCACACACTGCTTGTACTCATGTAAGCAAAGAAACACAACAGTGATAACACCGGGCATTCCACAAGCATGCAAGCAGCAACAACAGCCCCTGCCATAGCAGCTTCACCACCAAACACAGTTCCTCAGTTGTATTTCCTGGGAATGGCACGGAAAGCATTATGTAGCAGTGCTAGAAGTATATTGATGCTAGAAGTAGGTTTCTGTACAGGAAGCATTAACCCACCACTTTACTGACATTTCTTCTTCCAGTTTCTTTGCAGATTAAGACTGCCTCCTTTCTGTCCCATCCCGTCCTTCACCTTTTTAGAAACTCCATTATACAACTACAAGGTGGCACTGCAAGATAGTGGAATTGTGAGAGTATATGAACTTCTGACATATTTCACCATTTCCAAATAATGTTACAGCTTCTTCACTCTAAGAAGAAAGACAAGACGCTCTGGAGAATGACAACAACATGTAAAGCAGCTGCAAACTACAGTGAGGGAGGAATCACAATTGTACTATACACACCTCATGTGGAGAAGTCCAACATCCAATCCTTTCTTTTCCATACTCCCATGAGATGGCCTGTGGCTGTAAATAATAGATTCATCCATTCTCCTGTGGAATATGGTGTGCAATGTAGGAGGCAGAAATCTTTCCTTCAAAGACTTCAACAACCTTGACACTGTAGACCAATGTGCTTTGGGTTGACATCCACCATCACTGGCAGAACTCTTAGCAGGTAGGATGATACTAAGCCCCCATCCTAATCCAATCAAGGCACAAGGTATGTGTGCGGAGGTGTTCTGACTGCTCTCTTGTTTATTAATTGATATACCCTACTGTTCTGGATTATGCCCTTTATAAGAGGGGCTGTACTATTTACTTTAATGAAGCGTAATATAGAGGGTAGAAATTAAAGGAAAGGAAAGGAAAGGAAAGGAAAGGAAAAAGAATTAAAATACCCTGGTGTGCCATGAATGTAATAGGAGCATTTACTAGATATAATTAATTGATTAGTTTGACTGGATAGCAATGTAAATGCCCAAGACAAAAATTAACATTGTTACTACTGCCTAGGGATTTTTGATGTTAGGGAGTCATTAGTGTACAGAGTTTCTCCTGTGATGCCGGATCAATGCATGGCGGTTGGGTTCCATGTGGGGTACAGCCCTATCCCATTCAGGGTAATAGAACTTCAGTGACTTTTTTCTATTTCAGCAAAAGATGGGTAGTGCCTATCACTGGATTTAAAAATGATCAGTAGTAATGTTAAAGTTTCAGGAAAAGGTATAGAATAATCTAATCCTTGGGTGAAACTTAAAGATTGTTTGCTCTTAAATATGACTTTTTCTTGTGCCCAGGTAATGACATATATCTGCCTTTATCTAGTAATAGATTAATTTTCAACTATAAAAGCTTTTGGGCATACATCTATTGAAAACATAAATCCATTATGTCAAATAAGTGCCTTTATTTAAAAAAAAAACTTATATTAATAGGACAGTAGAAAAGTGCTGTAAACCAGATGCTAGAAATTCTTGTCAGTATAAATAAATAGAAAGGTGTCCATTTTTATATATTTCATTTATTTTTCCATGACTATATTTTTATCTGCAGGGGGCTTGGTAACTGTTGTGAAAATTGCTATCATTAATTCTTAACCAGGTTGCTATCATAAAAATATATAAACTTTTAGGATTTCCCAAGGCAAACTAACTCCCAGGCAGTATTTAAAATGACTTACAATTCATGATTTTCTTCTTCCAAACTTTTCTTCAGAATTGCTAGTATTTTTATCATCATTAATTACTGGTGTTGAAAAATTTCTTTGATATAACAAGCTACAGCCTTTGCCATTGAAATCCCTGTTGTCTACATTATTAATAGCACATAGACAATATTCAACGGGCAATCAAAAAGTAACCCTCCAGAGAAGGGCAGATTTTGTCAACCTTACAGTCTTCTGCCCCCACAATTACACGACCCCTGCTAAAAGATCTATCTTGTCCATTACAGACATTATTCCAGTCATTTCTATTAAAGCACTTAAAATGACACACACTTAGGAGTTGTGTTCATTGGAGCCATGGAGGAAGATCATAAGTTTAACCCACACAGAGCTAGCTGGGGTTGTTCATCATTAAACTTGAATGTCAGCTTTGTTGAGTATATAGGAAAACAGAAAATTAACTGCAAAAATTCTCTTCTTGCAGACTTGACTGTTCCTGATAAATGCCACGAGGATTTCCTGCATGTTGTCAGTGATAGAAATAAAAGGTACACAACCTGAAGCAAATTGGAAACATTTCATTTAAAGACAAAACTGAGTATTATAATGGATAGCAGGATCTATGACTGTTGTTTGAGTGGAAAAAGAATTGTTGCTTGGGTGCTGCTTGCATTGTGGTAACTGTCCTTTGGGACCATAACATTTACCTTTGTTTATATGATTTTCAAAATGCTGACATGTTATGCATTTAATGTACATAATTCAATTTGCAGATTGCTTCTCTTGCTGTTCTTTCATCAGATCTAGAGACTGCTCTTCACAAGAAATCATCAAGTGATTGATCTTAGAAATAAAAATACAAGATGCACACACTAATGTGACAATGCTACTTAAAACTTGGTCTACACAATCAACCTTCCTAGTTTTGCTCAGTTGTGCTACTCAGCCATTTTGTCAGAGGTGGAAAAGGTCACATTCAGACTATTCTCAAGGGCTTGTTTATCGGGATTTCCTTCAAGGTCTTCATGTTAGCATTTCCTTACACAAATATAGGAGAGTTCAAAATTGTAGATCTGCAAATTAGTACTTCCTTGGCTGGCCAAGGACTCCGAGCATGAGAGCATCATCCTTTCATCTTCTAGCTGAAGAGTAGTGGAACTGCAGAAATCTTTGCATTGCACACAGAGTCAGTGATTCAAGGAACCGGGTAGAGCATGTTTCTTTAGGATCAGTGTATTATAGACCAAAGGCTCTGATACTGGATGGCTCCATCTGTCCTAAATGCTGCCAGGCAGGGCTGGAAAAACAGCTAAGGTATCTTTACTTCTTTTTCCTCCGGTGTGCAAAGATCTGTTGGAAGTCCAGCTTACCCCTACCCACCCCCCGCTCCCCAGCCAGGGCTCATAGCTCCATTTTCTGAGGAAGTCCACAATTTTTCTAAAGATTTTTCTGTTACTTACAAAGCAAAAGGAAAAAAACCTCTTTTTCTATTATTTTTAACTACCTGTTTTAACAACCGGCCCTCCTGCAAAATCTAGAACATTATGTTGCATCAATGGAGAGAAACAGTGCAAAAAGCTGTCAGTAACCCCATTATTTCTTTTTATTATTAAGCACTTGAATAGCTATTCTTATTTTCAAAGAAAATTGAAAATGCAGGTAACCAGCACAAAATAGCACATGACAATAAGTTTAGTAATTTAAGAGAAAGGGGGAAAAGTAAAACTCCTTCATTACAGACCTTAATATTTCTTGGAAAAGTTTGTGGGGCTCTTAGAGTAAAAGAACAGTAAAGGAACAGCCTAAGAAATTTGTTAACTTTGAAAAAAGCTTTGGGATGCCTAAGATTCAGGTTCCCTTTGAATGGGCTTGGGTGTGGTAAGCACTGTTTGGGGTTTTGTGTGGAATGATATAGCACAGCTGCATCTGTGTGAGAGAGAGGGGAAGAGGAAGTGTTTAGGAAGCAATTTTGGAGTGATCTTGAAGAAGAGTGTGAGTGATTTTTCATGTGCTGGCAATAAAAATGAGAAAGCAGGGACAGGAACACATACATATATACATGGGTTCCTGGTGTGTGTGTGTGTGTGAGAGAGAGAGAGTGTGTGTGTGTGCATGAGAGAGAGAGAGAGAGAGAAATTGATTCTATTATTGGAAGCCAGAGTGTAAGAGAAAAACATATAAAGAAGAAAGAGTTGACCAATAGTGTGAGGGGAAGAGAAAATAATTATTTTCCAGTCCTGAAAATGATTGGAGTCAAATTAGTTCTTTAATCTGTGGGATTCAGAACCAGCCTCTGTCTTGCACTCTTTCTTTTTTGGCAGGTCACATGTTCTCCATGACTCAACAAAGGTCAAGTGGCAGCCATTGTGTTGATGTTAATGGCCATTCTCTTCAGCAGGACATTTTTTATTTTTTTTAGCCGAGAATGCACTGGGGGGGGGGTGTTATTTATTGTATAATTTTAGTATTTATTTATTGTATTACTTCTGTATTTATTTATGTGTTGTGAGCCGCCCCGAGGCTTTGTTGCAATGGGGCAGCATAGAAATGTTTTAAATAAATAAATAAAATAAGTACAGCATGAATGTGAGCATTCCTTTAGTGGCCCCCATTTCATCTGGGGCCATCTCAAGATAAAGGGCCATCCTTTGGTCTTGTTACTGACAGACCTCTATCTGATTTTCCAACAAGCCAAAAGGAGTGAAGGAGAAATCAGTTGTTTGTGAAGTGGAATCTAATGTCTTAATGGTGAAAATGAGACATTTATTACCAGTTTTATGGTTCCCTTAATGATTATTTTAAGGCAATTATCTGCAGCAGTCCCCTGCTGAGATACAACTACATGTCTCAACAAGAACTTTTCCATGAGCATACCACATTTATTGTTCCTTTACATTAGAGGGATGGTCTCAGAAAATTTCTACAAACATCTAACCATAAAATATGGTTTAACCTTAGAAAAAAAATGAACAATTTTCCTCAGCATATACTGTATGTGATCATGTTTGAATTGTTTTATATTAAGAAAGTAATATAAACTCTGCTCTCTGCTAAATGTTGTAATTAATTTAAGTTTGCATTTTAATAATAAAGAAAAAAGTACAATAAAATTTGAGTTTATGGAAAACAATACCATAAACCATATCTCAGATTCCTTCCCCACTAAAACCATACTGGTATTTTAAGGGTAGGACAGAGAGAGAATTTGTGCGTGAGAGAGAGCGAGAGTGAGAGAGAATATACCTCATTGATTAAAGTACACAAAATTATGAAGTAGTATTATAGATTAAAATCTAAGGCAGATGATGATGATGATGATGATGAAGAAAAGGGTATAACAGTATTTCAGAACTCTGAATCTTCTCACCCATTCTAGCTGCATGAGTCAAAGTAAAAGGCAAAGCATCTGGCATACCAGATGGTTTATATTTGAGAAATCAACCAAACAAGCAAAAATCACAAAGACCCAAATTAAAAGACTTTCAGTCCTGCTGATCATTCATATTTATTCTGCACTTAGTATCTTCATTACATTCTGGTTATAATTAAGAGAGTGTTCACTTTGCATTCTTCTGAAGAAAAATAGAAAAAGATATCTTCAATGCCCCTCCATAAGAACATAGGAGCATAAGAAAAGCCATGCTGGATCAGGCCAAAGGATCTAGCCCAGCACGCCACATGCATGGTGGCAACCCAGCTGCTCTCAGGATCCTCAAGTCGGATGGATGCAGGACTTCCTCCTGCCCAAGCTCCTCAGCAACCAGTGGATGCCTATGACGTCTGAAGCAGCTAGCAAATTCACTCACTAGGTTCCTTTTCCCTTCTATTAGCATTTGAGCATGACAAGCTTTTTCTCATAAAGTGGTGTAACAGAGCAATCCTGTGGTCCCTGGACAGCATCCTGGATAATGTGCAGCTTTTTGAATCCCTGTACACAGACCTTGAACTGTAGATGGAATAACATTTCCATCCCATCTCAAGCCACTTCCAGTCACAACAGAAAGTTCTGTGGTGGCAACCAAACTTGTGCCTGCTGTTGTGATGATCTCATTGAAGGGGGGGATGGTGGGTTCTGTGAGCAGCCTGGTCTAACTAGAAAAAGAAAACCAAATGCTACCATTTCTTCTTACCATGGAAGAAATGCATTCTGTTTGTAGGATGGAGCCACAGAATGAACCCAAACTCTGCTTGACAAGGAAAATGTGTATTCTGAAGGAAGAGATGTACTGGTTGATACTGAAAAATATACCCTTGAAGGAGAGTTGCAAACATACCCAGAAAGTAGAAGTCTCAATCACATCAAGAAACAGACAGCAAAACATTCCTTTCAGTTTTCAGTCATCGCTGCTTTTTCAGGTTAATGAAGGGCTGGTTTCTAACAGTTCAGTCCCAGCTGCAGATTCCCATCACATGTTTCTTTTACAAACATTGCAAATGAGGCACAAGGTGTAATCCAGAGACAGTCGTAGCATGTAGAAAGACTTAAAGTGTGCAAATAAAAATAGCTATGCAGTTTTACTTTTTGTTTGTTTGTTTTAATCAAATCGTATCTTGCTTTCCATCTGGTGGCACCCATGTTGACTAACAACAATAAATAAAGCAGCACCAACATAATCAAAGGGTTATCCTTCCTTCCAAACATTCCTTATTTGATTTTCAAAGTAATTGAAACAATGCATATAAAGTAATGTAACTCAATGTAAACACATAAAAATAAACATGGATCAGAATATTTTGGTATGAACCTGTTTTTCCCTGTTCACATGAGCCTGGCACAATCAGCAATAGCAGGTGCGATACAAAAAATTAACGAGATAAATGTTAAGATATCTGGCAGAAGAGGTGTGTGTATAAGATATGGTGAAAGTTCATTAAAGAGGGCAACAGATCGATTCCCTGGAGCAGGGTGTTCAGCAACCTGGCTGTTGCTTCGGCCAGGCAGTCACTTATGTTTCTGCCAATCGTGTTTAAGTTCTAGTATGTGTGGAAGATGCATGAACATTTTCTCAAAAGGTCTTAAGGAAGGCAGGTATGCATTGTAAGAATATATGGGGAGATGTTTCTAGATGTTTAGGGCTTTTTACTGTACCTAGAACTGAGCCCAGGAAAAGAGCCAATGCAACCTGAATTACAGAGTCATATTATCTAGCAGGAACACTGTGATTATTTTTGCAGGATGAATCCATGTACAATAATACAAATGACAAAGTATCAAAGGAGTACCATCATATCTACTCTCTGTAGGAATGAATGTCACTGGCACACCAGTCTAAGGTGGGGAAAATCACCCCTATTCACAAGTACTACCCCCTTATTTCTTAGGGGGACTTGGTAACATGATTGGATGTGATAGCTGATTATATCAAAGGCACTGAAGAGGAATGGTATGTGTTCCTTATCCATGCAACTTACACAGCTGGTAGATAATCTGAATGCCTAGGAAAAACAAGCCAACAAGAGGAAAATCGTGCTTTGCAGAAAATAAAACTCACTTTAATTTAGGAAAAAACTCTGATATTTATTAAGTAGGGTGTCTCAGAAAATCAAGATTCTTCAGCTTAGGTTTCTTTTTCCTTTACATTTTTAATTGGTCATCTCAGCCTTAGATTCAATCAAGTCTGTTTGCTTTCATTGCGGCCCTTTCACACTGCTTCACATTATTATCTCTATAAGTTTCTACAATTCAGTGTTGACATCATTCTGGTCTTTGCTTTCACTATCTCTTCTTGTTAGCTCCCACACTGAATCAGATCAATAGAGACCTGTCTAGCAAGCTGTCAAATCAAAAAGTGATGATGAAATAGGTTTCATTTACTATTCTTGTGTCAAAAACCTTTTCCCAAGACCAGCTAAGTAAATGTTTAATGACACATGAAATCAAGACTGTTCTTATATAGACCTCCATCACTCTGCTGCCTAATAATTAGATAATTTATCAACACATGTAGGAGACTAAAATTTGCTAAGACTTTAAATTAAATGAAGTAGACATTTCATGTCCTCGGCTTCCTGTGTTAAACACCAGATAGTTTGGGAGAGCTATGAAATTAGCCTCCTGTGTGCTCATTACGTTCATTTCACATCCTGTTAATTCAATAACCCAGAAAGACCCCTTTCCTGGGTTAATGTCCAAACCAGGAACTCTGGGCTGTTGAGGGACAAATAACCTAGACTTTTAAGCCAACAACAAGCCATAAATTCAAGCTCTCTGCTCTTTGCGTCTTAACAACCTGGATTACTTGTCCTTCAATATATTGCCTACAACCTCACAAGACCAACAACAAAGAAATACATATATCGGAAGCAGGAGACCAGTTGCTGAGGCAGTTGAACTGTTGGGTGATAAGAAATTAAAGGAGGAAAAAGTGATTGCTGAGAAGCAATCAATTCATCTTCAATGGAGACAATATAGAACAGGTACCTGTGTCTGAACTAATATTTTAGGAAGGACATTACAGAAATGGAAAAAGTCCAGAGAAGGACAACGAAAATGGAGCAAGCCCTATGAGGAATGTTTAGCTTAGAAGAAGGTGAGTAAGAGGAGACATAATGGTGGTATTCACAGTCATGCATGGTGTGGAAAAAGTGAACAATGGAGACATTTATCCTCCTTTCCCATTATACTAGAACCTGGGGTCATCCCATGAAGATGATTGGTGGGAGATTCAAAACAGATAAAAGGAAGTACTACTTCACAAAGTGCTTGCTTAATTAGGAAATTTACTGCCACAGGAAGTCGTAACGGGCACCACTTTGGAAAGCTTTAAAAAGGAACTGGACAATTGTCTGGAGGAGAAGACTATTAATGGCTGCTAGCCCTCCTGGCTATCTGCTACCTCTGTTATCAGAGACAGTGTGGCTATGTGCACAATTTGGTTGGGAGGGTGTAGCTACCCTGAGGTCCTGCTAGTGGGGGAGCTGATTCACCAATGTATCCACAGAACGATGAACAGATGGTGCGTCGCAGCATGACACTTCTTATATTCTTACTTCTGGGTTCAGACTTTGCACCAAAAAACGAGGAACATGGCATCTTCTTTTGCAAGTAGGGAGCATAGTTGTAGCAGTGAATGGTTACAAGGTAATGTGGTTATATGCTTGTTTCTTCCCAACTAAGCATGGGCTAAGTAACCCATGAACTGGCATCGCATGCATACTGGATCAGTGTCTTCCTATAAATCTCCTTGAAACAAATGTGACCTTGTGAGCATATCCCAATAGGTCTACTTTTGTGGATCCAGAGAGCTGTTGTTTGGGTCCATTCAGCTCTGCCCTCCAGATGAATTGGATATCTAGCCTTATTTACTCATGTAGCAGAGACTGATATCTTGATGGTAGAATAGACTATGCCAGTCTCTGTGGTGACCTGGCTGCACTCACCTAGTCAGAGTACCTTCCATTGTCTGCCCCGAAGGACTATGGGGCTGTGAGCAGTTTATATCTGTTTCTGTTTTAAGAAGTTAAATGTCTCTGAGCTCTTACTCCTGACCAGCAAGCCAACTTGTCAGCAAGCAGGACAGAAAACATGCGGAGGAAACCAGAAGTCTGGCAGAACAGGTATGTTTATTGCACGGTGTTGTGGTCAAGGAAAGGCAGTAATATGGGGTGACAGTGAAGATAAACTGACAAGATGCTGGATATAGTTCTTGAGCTTCTGAAGTCCCCACCTCTCCTCTTCATCCTCTTTGCTTGCACTGCCACATTCCAGCATCCCCCCCTCCCCATAGGATGCCTCCCAGTCAGGCTGCTACCTTCATTCATCTCCTTTTTCTCTCTTCTGTGAGGCATGCCACCCCAACATAGGGTGCTCTTGCTGCTCTGCAGAAAGTAGGGCACTCCTAATGAAGAACTGTGGCGTACTCTCTTCCCGCATGGCACAGGAAGGAATCACACTGCTAAGCAATGAGAGAAGCACACTGCAGGTTGCAAGGACAAATCAGTGAAAGGCTAAGAAAACAGAAAGTTGTTTAACTTACAGAGAGCTGAATGCATCAAGCAGCCAGGGGGCCTGACACTGGCTGGAATAATTCCTCTCTCATCATATGTCACTAAAAGTATGTGAAATTCTGGATGTGAACTTATAGATTGAAAATTGAAATGCAAGAAAAGATGTTTGGATGGAAACACAGTATTTGTGAATTGACGTACCTGTTCAGTGACTTTCCTGATTATGTCATTGACAGGTCGAGTCACAGGACTTCTAGCATCACAATAAACCTTTAAAATGGATTCTCAGCTTCAGTGTAGGGATTCATAATCAGGTGGTGCATGATGGTGGATTTTTTCAGCTAATAATAGGATATTATCATTTGTTGAAATGATATGATCATTTTGTAACAATAGAAAATATTTTATTTTGGGACATCTGCACCTGGGATTGTAAAGCTTAGGGATGATCAACTTTTAAGCTTCAGGGGTGAAATTCTTGGGGAAAGTATCTTCTTGTGGGTCACAAAATTTCATTTCTATCAATATACACACATGTATCTGTCAGCTTTTACAATATTCTTCCATAGCTTTAATGCATCTATTTCAAAAATATGTAGAATCTGAATTAAAATTGCATTAATTACCCTAATTGGATCAAAATAAATCAGACTTCTTGGTAAGAGCATTGTACATACTCACTCCCTACAACTAGAGCGTCAAAATCAATTTCCAGTTGAGACGATGCAAGCCAAGTAGGATAAAAGTCTTCTCTGTGAGTCAGCTTCCATTCTTGGATGTTATAATTGAAACATTTGTTTCAAATATGCAAGTGCTTCCTAAAAAGGAATGGATTTTCAAGGACCAGTTCTTTAATAGTGTGAATTATTTATGCAAAAGGAGGTTCCAAAATGCGATGTGAAGAATTTAAAAGAGGACCATCTTAAAGGATTAGAAATTGCAATACAATGTTACACGTTGCTAAAGGTTTATCATCAACTTGGTCATAATTCTGGAATTTCAACAAATTCACTTGGTTTAGAACATCAAAATATCCTTGCATGGAGTTAGTTACAGTCCTACCTTACCAAATCGAAGCAACATACAACTGCTTAACCTCATCATCATGAACAGCAAGATTTAGCGAAAATTTTAAGATGTAAGTAGGAAAGCCAAAAATGTTTTATAAACATCTCATATTGAAATTAATAGAACACAAAAGTGCTTCATTTTGGCTGGGTATCATCTACTAATCAGCATCATGATCAGAACAATTGTTTTATTAATCATTCTGATTCTGAGGAGCTTATCTATTTTATATCATTATATTCACAAAATTAGCGCATATGTTCTTTTCACAATGGAAAATTCAATTATCTGTATTACCTATGAGAATATTTTGCCTCTTCTGTAATAAAGGAAAACATACACAATTAAAATGCATTAGCACAACATGGGAACAATCTAATACATCTAATAAACTGGCAGTGATATTATCCCCAGGAAGACACACTGCTGAATAGCATAGTGACTAATACAACTTTCAATCTCTCAAAAGCTTGATAAGTCTGTAATTTTGTACAAAATGTCCAGTTTATCAACAAGTATCTAATTGTTCAGCAGTGGTATCACATTTGTCAAATGGAAGACCAAGTATTATGATACCTGTTGTGGCATGAAACCCTGAAACCCCAAGGTTAAAACAGAATGGTTGAATCAGCTGACAGGCGATAAATTAAAGTTGCTTTAATTTTAAACTCTAAAATTAAATTAAAGCACTGCCAGCACCAGACTCCAGGGCTTTTGGCATAGTGGTGTCCACAGGTCCTGCCACCATTCTTCTCCCAATTGCCAAACCCCTGCCTGCATGCTTTCCACCTCAGCTTTCTGTTAAAATCCCTGCCCACCACAACATCCTCCTGGGGACAGATGAAGTAAGCAGACCAAGTGAGCTGTATCTGGCATTCCTGCCCACAACAGCAGAAAGCATCCTGAGGGTGGAGTCAGAAGCTTTGCTGAAAGGGAGGAGAGGAGGCGGGGGGATTTTAGTTTAGAGACTCCTCTTCAGATGGATGCATGCTTCTCCCGCATGCCAAAGGGAACCTTATTTTTGTAACTTGTTGAGCCCTAATAAAAGGACTGTGAGTCCAAGGTTTTCTTTGGCTTTGCTGAAGAGGGGAAGAGGGAAGTGACGTGCTTATGATCCTAGGGCCAGCCAGGAGGAGGATGGGGAAGGCTCAAGGACAAGGATGACTTTTCCCTTCTGAGTCCAAGGCAGCTGCACAACCATTGCTAGCCCCTGACCTGTCCAGTCTGGAAACACTTCTTGTTCCATGTTTTATGATACAGTTGCTAACAACTCGTAATGTAGCAAGGTAGTTCAAGATGGTAATTTAAGATGTTAATTTATCTTATTTTATTGTAGTTTGAAATAATGTTGCAAGCCATCCAGAGACGACAGTAATGGATGGCATACAAATTTTTAAATAAATAAAAAATAATAAAAAAATGTGGCTAGGCTTAAGAAAATAGTAGCACCATGTGGTGATTTTTCCATCTTATTCATGTTCATCAGCCTCATCTGTTGCTTCTCTACTGTAAACCAGCACTAATTTGGAATTACAGCAGTGCTCTCTCTCTCTCTCTCTGTCTCTCTGTCTCTCTGTCTCTCTGTCTCTCTCTCTCTCTCTCTCTGTGTGTGTGTGTGTGTGTGTGTGTTTGGTTAGGCCATGCTGCTTTGCCATGGCTTGGGATCTTGGTGTATCTGTAACAATTGCTGCTTCTGATGCACTGAGCAAATCCAGAGAAGCCTTTTCTTTAGGAGCATTTTGGTCATATTTTTTGATTGGTTGATTGATGTATTGTTTGCAAAGTGCACAGTATTGATTGTGTTGTGTAACTATCATGAACAGCAGTGCTTTATTGTCAGATCTGCCCTGGAAGAAGAGCTGCAGCTGACTGCAGATGCGCAATGTAATCAACCATGGATAATAATGGAGATGTGATAGGCAACACTGATTCAGGTTGAAACAAACAGGTTTTCCTTTTCAGATAATGCTCTGAACACTTGTGGGAAGACGGAGACATTTATCCTACCATCTCATCTATGCATCCATTTGTGATTTCATTTACAATCAATTGTGAAAGGTTATCTGATATGAACTTAGCAGATGTTAGGTTACATAGTGGTTTAGTTCAAGGCACATTGAGTATATTCTGACTGCCAGGCCTAAACACCATAGATTCATATGATTTTTTGAACAGTCAAAGCGTGTAACCTCCATGTGAATTACAGTGTGAGTCACAATATATCTACTTCAATCACTAATTTCAGTAGGTCTTGTTCCCAGATATTTAAGGTTAACAGTGTTGGACTTGGAATTAAAGGTTCTGGTTTTAGTCCCCACACCATGAAATGCACTGGGTAACTTTGGACCAGTCTAATCTACTTCAGAGGGTTGTTGTGGGGGTAAAATTGAGACATTGAAAAAGATAATATGAGCTACTTTGGGTTCTTGCTGGTAAAAATGTTGGGATATAAATAAAAACCACTAGAGGAAAATAATAGCCTTAAGTATATTCAACAATAAAGAATAAAGTAAAAACTAGACCAGGAGCTGACTGTGGTTCAGATCATGAGCTTCTGGTTGCAAAATTTAGGCTTAAATTGAAGAAAGTAGGGAAACGCACTAGGCCACTCAGGTATGACCTAAATCATATCCCTGATGAATATACAGTAGAGGTGACAAATAGATTTAAGGAATTAGATCTGATAGACAGAGTGGCTGAAGAACTATGGATGGAGGTTCACAACATTGTACAAGAGGTAGCAACTAAAGCCATCCCAAAGAAAAAGAAATGCAGGAAAGCAAAATGGCTGTCTGAGGAAGCTTTACAAATAGCTGAGGAAAGAAGGGAAGTGAAAGGCAAGGGAGAAAGAGAAAGATACACCCAACTGAATGCAGAATTCCAGAGAATAGCTAGAAGAGATAAGAATGCCTTCTTAAATGAGCAGTGCAAAGAAATAGAAGAAAACAATAGAATAGGGAGGACCAGAGATCTCTTCAAGAAAATTGGAGATATGAAGGGAATGTTTCATGCAAAGATGGGCATGATAGAGGACCAAAATGGCAGGGACCTAACAGAGGCAGAAGAGATTAAGAAGAGATGGCAAGATTACACAGAGGAACTATACAAGAAAGAGCTTAATGTCCCTGATAACTACGATGGGGTGGTCACTGACCTCGAGCCAGACATCCTGGAATGTGAAGTCAAATGGGCCTTAGGAAGTCTGAGCAACAACAAAGCTAGTGGAGGCAATAGTATTCCAGCTGAGCTATTCAAAATCTTAAAAGATGATGCAGTAAAAGTGTGTCAGCATATTTGGAAAACTCAACAGTGGCCACAGGATTGGAAAAGGTCAGTTTACATTCCGATCCCAAAGAAGGGCAATGCCAAAGAATGTTCAAACTACCGCACCATTGCACTCATTTCACAAGCTGGCAAAGTTATGCTCAAAATCCTACAAGCTAGGCTCCAGCAGTATGTGGACCGAGAACTACCAGAAGTACAGGCAGGATTTCAAAGAGGAACTAGAGATCAAATTGCCAACATACGCTGGATCATGGAGAAAGCTAAGGAGTTCCAGAAAAACATCTACTTCTGCTTCATTGACTATGCTAAAGCCTTTGATTGTGTGGCCAACAAATTGTGGCAAGTTCTTAAAGAAATTTGAGTCCCAGACCATCTTATTTATCTCTTGAGAAACCTATATGCGGGTCAAGAAGCAACAGTGAGAACTGGACATGGAACCACTGATTGGTTCAAAATTGAGAAAGGAGTTTGGCAAGGCTGTATACTGTCGCCCTGCCTATTTAACTTCTATGCAGAGCACATCATGAGAAAGGCAGCATTAGATGAATCACCAGTTGGAATTAAGATTGCTGGGAGAAATATCAACAAACTCAGATATGCAGATGATACCCTCTAATGGCAGAAAGTGAGAGGAACTAAAGAGCCTCTTGATGCAGGTGAAGGAGGAAAGTGCAAAAGTTGGCTTGAAACTCAACATTAAGAAAACTAAGATCATGGCATCCGGTCCTCTCACTTCCTGGCAAATAGATGGGGAAGAAATGGAGGCAGTGACAGATTTTATTTTCCTGGGCTCCAAGATCACCACAGACGGTGACTGCAGCCCAGAAATTAAAAGACGTTTGCTCCTGGGGAGGAAAGCTATGGCAAATCTAGACAGCATACTAAAAAACAGAGACATCACCCTGCCAACAAAAGTGCATATAGTAAAGGTTATGGTTTTCCCAGTTGCAATGTATGACTGTGAAAGCTGGACCATAAGGAAGGCTGAGCACCAAAGGATTGAGTCCTTTGAATTATGGTGCTGGTGGAGACTCCTGCGAGTCCCTTGGACTGCAAGGCGATCAAACCGGTCAGTCCTAGAGGAGATCAACCCTGACTGCTCTTTAGAAGGCCAGACACTGAAGATGAAACTCAGATACTTTGGCCACCTAATGAGAAGGAAGGACTCACTGGAGAAGAGCCTAATGCTGGGAACAATTGATGGCAAAAGAAGAAGGGGACGGCAGAGAATGGGACGGCTGGATGGAGTCACTGAAGCAGTTGGTGTGAGCTTAGGTGGACTCAGGGGGATGGTGGAGGACAGGAAGGCCTGGAGGAATGTTTTCCACGGGGTTGTGATGGGTCGGACATGACTTTGCGACTAACAACAACAACAACACATATAATATTGTATTCACTTGTCACATAGAAATATTCTGTTGCACAGTATTACGTTTGCCACTAGTTTATTTGTATATGTATGTAAATATATATATTTGTATGTGCAATGTGCAGCAATAATTCAATGTGCAGAAGCCACACTTGCTTTTGCAGATAAGGATGCTGAACCATATGGATTTTTCCTGGGTTTCATATTCCCAGATATACACTTGCATTTTATTTTAGATTAACAACACAAGAGCAAGATTAGGTATATCAACTGATCAGTTTTAGAAATGGATGATTAACCCAAAACTCTGTAAATGTATCATAAGAAGCCTGGAACTTGGTTTGAATGTGATTTAGCTCATGCTGTGAGCTCATTTCTTACTTAGATGTCACAGTAAATTAGCACAGACCTCAACCATGTGCTTAGCATCAGATGTAGTTCTTAAGCTGACCTTTATGCTCCACTCTTAAGCTATGAATGAGAAGTTCTAGAGTGTCGCTCTGCCCATAATGTTTTTAACCTTTGCTTGGGCCCATTCAATTTGGTCCAAATTAATCTGGTCCATTGGATCCAAATGAAAATTTGTTCCAGTTCACTGCTGTATTTTCAAATGGCACTTTAAAAGCACATGAATAGTACAATTTTTAAAGTGAATATAGAGAAGAATTGATAATTTAATTGTCTCTTAAATTTTAATCATTGCCTTTTGACTATACCCAGCATGGTAGGAAATGCAGCTAAATAAGAAAGTACAATTTGTATTGCCTGTTAAAATTGCCCTTTGGTTTACAATTGATGTAGCTAGTGAGAAAATGTTTCCGTTTATTCACATGATACTTTTCTTTCTCCTCAAATGGTGGATGAATACACTTTCAGCACATTAATACCACAATCAGTCACGGTGGCAGTCAAAACTAAAACGAATCTCTGTTTGAATAGATTCATATTCAGTGCACTGTCAGTGCTCTTAATTAATGATACAACTTATTTTCTGGCCCTATAGGCAGGTATACTTAACCAAGCAAACATGATACTTCTGTAATGTACCCAGAACATGTACCCTGTTTTGTTAGATTTGTTAAATTTTTATCCAACCATCTGCTAAAGAATTTGAGATGGTACACATGGGAAGCTGGTGCAATTTGGAATTCGGACAAGGCTAGGTCAGAGAGCTTGTACCATTGAACTCCAGGAAGGCGTAAGAATTGGCCTGAAAGGAGAGTTGGGGCAGCATCTACCCAACCTTCTCTGTGGCTACTTAAGAATTCCATACCTGAAGGAAGGAAATAAAGGAGAAAACCAAGCAAGGTGATATCGGCTCATGAAAAGCCTTTGACTGGTATGAGATACCCTGTTTGTTCTGATTTTGTTTACAACATGTGTTTAGACTTTTAAATACACGATAAACTTGTTTGTTCTATATATGATTGACCAGGGAAACTATATCTCAAAATCCCAGAAGGCACTGGGGCCATCCCTGAAACCACCCTTTGGCTCACTGCATACGTTACTGGTTGCAGTGCATTTGCTACTATCCCACAATTGCTTCTTGGCCATTCCTAGAAATGCAGAGCATGGGGCTTGATTCCTGGTGCAAATATGGGGTATGCTTATCAGGAATGCAGACTCAGGGCTGCAACGGAGCAGGCAAGAGAACTAAGCCCAGCTCCAAAACAGCCCCACTGCCTCTCCCAGACTGAGTCTTCTTAGACACCAGCAGAAGACTTCATCCAAGTGGCATCTCCAAGGGAAGGTCTTCCCAGTAGCAGTGCCCTTTTATGGGATGAAGCCTTCCTGGCTTGAATTCTGCCTTCTTCTGCACCACCACGTTAAGACTGCCTTCTTCCAGCATTTTATTTATTTATTTGGGATATTTCCAACCCGTCCAATCACTATGCATCTCTTTAATGGCATCTTAGGGTGTTTCATGGTAAGAAGGAGCATTTGCTGCAGCTCTTCTTGATAGATTCTTTTTTTGGGTTGTTGAATATTTTTGGTGGTTGAGTTTTGTATGTCTAAACAATGTTTATGTTGCTTTAATGTTGTTACTATGGTGTTTTGTGAAGGGTTGAGAACTACCCAAAGAGCTTCAGGTCATGGTTGGTATGGAAATGAAACAGCCACAGGTGGTTGCCCTCTATGGAGATAGTATTACACATTAGCATCACACCTGGTTACAAAGATGTGTTATGGTGATACATAAAGCAGTCATACCACTTTGATTAGAAGCTCTGCTGTACTGTAGAAAGGCTAGTACACCAGCAGAATCCTTTTCTATTCTAGACATAATGATATCAGGAACATACATATCAGTTAGACAATCCCCAAGTGCTTCATAATAATTTCAGTTGCCCCAGGTATCTCTACAAATCTCTCAAATGCACACCAAAGCAATGACTGTGCTTATTCCTACCATGACTAAGTTTCCCTGGTCATATGCTCCTGCTCAGGCTAAGGATCTTGTATCCTTTGATGTGTCATCAGGAGAATACAAACAAGAACAGAACATGTTTCAAAGAAATATGCACACACGCAGCTCAGCTGCCTCATTAAAGGAAAGTAAGCACATGAAACCCTACACAGTGAGACATTTCTCAAATTCTCACCACTCCTCATAGTTTTTCCACACAATTTACTTTTGCTTTTCTCCCTGACGAATACACAGATATAAAAATTGAGTGCAGTGTCAGCTTTGGGGAGTCTCTGGGAAGCAAAAGGGCATCGCATTGAGTGCTTGCTTCGAAACTGCTGGGTGCTCAAGTCCTCCAGCCTCTCCCACTGTATGATCTACCTCTGTCCTGTTGCACCTTCTGTTACTTTGCTGCCGAATGAATGTTTTTCATCCAGTGTAACTCCCTAGCCTTTGCACTCAATCTTCAGAAATTTTGTCTTCCTAATAAAGGTCATCAATGTGCTGTACATCATTTTCATAACAAGTGGCTGCAGCATAAAGCTATTGCATGGCGTTATTATTATTATTATTATTATTATTATTATTATTATTATTTGTTCACAGTTTTGAAATGCATACATTTTCTCTCATTGAAAGTACGCTCAAACATATTTTTCAAAAGTACGCAAAACTGTATGTTCATTTTTCAAATGTACATTCATACACAGGGACAGATTTGCTTTGTGAATCACCTGGCAAGCCCAGAGAAAATGCAGACTTTGACCACAGGGTGTCTTCAGGGTTGCATTCAGTTTGGGGAGGTGCAAATTGAATAAATTCGGATCATCACTGAACTGAAACTGATTTCTTGTCCATCCCTACTTGTTATAGTAATGAACCCTTATTTGTTAGTCTGCAACTAAAAACAGATATTGAAGAATTATGGGCTTCCTGCCAAGATGTACAAACTGTCCTAGCGTAAATGGTTTCTGGATTACATTACAGTTTGGCAATCATGCAGCAACTGCAAATTGCTTTGGCAGAAATGTTGGGATGTACACCTGTGTCTTATGCATAGAATCAAGCACTTCTGATACTGCAGAAGAGGGCAATTTGTGGCCTCTCCTTTTATAAGCAGGGATGAATTAGGTGGGGATGATTAGCAAGAGTAGTAAATTGTTGAGTTCCTTAAATAGATCTTGAGGAAAAAGGATGCTGATTCGGATTATCTAGAGGAAGAACAGAAGACAGAATGCCAATTTTATTGAACATAGTGAGAGAAAGAGGGAACGGGAGAGAGAACAAGAAAATGGAACAAGTTGTTGTGAGCACCATTCATCCTGTTCTGGGTCAACTCTGCATTCCAGCCTGATGGCTCTGTCTTGCCTCAGGAATTTCTTGGACAAGCTTTGGGGCAGGTGGAAGCAGCATCCCACTTTAACTCAAGCAGAGGTTAATACTCAAATACTTCTACCAATTAAAATATTCCACAAGTATTCTTTCTTTCATCTGGGTCCATGAATAAACCTGCTAAAAAAGAGGAGCACAATAGTCAGTGAGTAGACACCAGTCATGTATAATTTAAAGATTAAAAGAGAAGCAGCTAACAGCAGGGGGGTTTTGTTAGGTTTTCCAGCTGTTGACTCCTTATGCCCACCATGATTACAAGAGCAGAGGTAAACACACAAACTGAAACAAACACACATCAAACACACAAACTGAAAGGCAGCCATGTTCTATTCTTATTGCAACCACAAGATTAAAACAACCTTAAACAATAAGATATAAAGTAAACATAGAAATGGAAGAGTCTGGAATATAAAATCGTATATTAGAAATAACAGGTTGCAGGCATCTTCTCAATTTGTTGTCTCATCTTTGACAGTGTTCATATAAAGGTCTACCAGAGCTGAAGAATGAAATCTGGGGAGCATGCTAATGGACAGCTTTTGTTCCCTCATACTAATTGCATAAGGGCATGTTCTGGTCATGACAAAGAATAGACACTCTAAATGACTGTGCCCCAGACCAGTTGGTCATTGAATGGGTCAGAAGGAAGATGACACTGGACTTATCACTATAAGTCACCCAGGATGTTTGACCTAGTATAACATGTTATTGTTGTTGAACTGATTGAAAACAGTGGCCACAGTGTTTACAATTTAATTTATGTTAAATAATAAAAATCCTGCCAGTCTGTGAGCAGACTTAAGGCTATTGCATGTAGGTGGAAGCTCCAAAAGGCCAGGAAACTGAAAGTAATAATAGAATGTGCTGTCATCATGTACCCACAGGTTTCTTGGTCTTTTCAGCCCAAATCTAGATTGGGTGGGTGGATCGCCTGGCAACATCAGCAATTGATTATGCAGGGCAGATACTGTGTACTTGGTACACAGTGTCTGTAGTCATGCACTCCATGCAAATATGATCCTATTTTGCCAGAAATCAAATAAATTGTTAATATCTCCATCTTATTGCACAAATCCACATGTAGCCCCATGTACCAATTTGAGGTTTGGCAGATATATCCTTCCCATGATGATCAACCAATTCTTCAAGAAGGAAGGAAGGAAGGAAGGTTTTTCAAAGATAGCCAATGGAAGATAGCATGAAAATTTGCAATTACAAATTGGGATTTACCTTTGGATCCTGATTTCTCTGAATGCTCTAAGTTGAATTAATCCATTTTCTAAATCATTAGAACAGGGTCTAAACAAAATCTAACAGTTAACCCACACTTGTGATTCATACTGGTAGTGTGTTAGTTGATTCATAGTTCAGGTACTGGGTAGGTTCTACAATTCTTTTCCCAAATAAAGCATTGGTGTGTTGTGTTGCTTTCCCAGTGTTCAGGCTCATGCAGAAGTGAGTTTGTCTTCTCTTTGGGGAATAATGTTTTTAAATATTCATAGTGCTATATTAATTTTGTCATGCTTAGTTTGTAAAGTTTATGGTTCTCCTTTAAATGTTCAAGCAAGATAAACTGTATTGCAATACATACCAGAAGCTTTGATCAACCAGGTAGCTGAAATTCAAAGTCTACCATTCAGTCTAGGCATCTCATATTTGAAAAAGACCTTTGAATCAATATGTCAAATATTCAGTCTTCCAAATTTTTAGCAGTGAGTTCTGTTCGATCATCAGAAATATGATTACTTGGATTTAATTAATTTCACATAAGATTGTACTTACAGGTTTAAGTATTATGCCTTATGCTTTTCTAGAGGGCCATTCAAGAAGTTACTACTGTGTTTTATAAAATTGTGATTGCATATATCGTTTATTAAGTTACTCAGTGTCCTTTGTATAGTGTTCTCTGTGAAAACTATCTGTCCAAGTTTACACTTAGAAAGAAAGTACATCATTCCAACTGCCTGACAGTGAATGTATATTTTTTCATTGATAATTTGTCCATTGATAATAATCCTTATGTTTTAGCAAGCTACTAAGAATGTAATCCCTTAGTAATCCTACAACTCCCAGACGACTACACTCTAAGTTCATTTTGTTACTCACATTTGAATATCCTTTGATTTTGTTATGGCTTTCAGCTACACAATAAAACTCTATTAGAAAGAGAAAGACTCATTTCAGAAGATGGATGTCTTACCCAACTGAAAAGAGCAAGAAGTAACAAAACTTGTGCAAAAGAAATGCAAGTAGACAATGAACAATGGAAAACAAACAGACAAGATTTTGAGGAACATGTTGCTAAACATGAACAGAATAAAACATGAACTAACAACAATTGGAAACAATGTAGGAATGCAGTTAGACCACTGGCAGTGGAAGTCAAATAGGCTTTAAAGGAGACTGCAGGGGAAAACACTGAATTACTTCTGGTTGTCTGTTTTGTGCAGGCAATGACCATTATAAATAGGCAATGTTATGACTTCACCATTGCTTGTTATTTTTGTGACTAGAATGCCTATCTGTTATTGTTCAAGTGTGATATTCATGACTACAGAATGATTACACAACTTGAATATCAAGAATAAAGAAGTTGAAGTGGTAAATTTTTTGCAAATTTAGTCATCAATTCAAATGGAGACTGTAGCCAAGAAATTCAAAGACTGATATTTCAAGGAGCAGCAATGAAGGAACTAGAAAACTATCAAGTATAAGGGCATTTCATTAATCAGTATGTATGGGTGTGAAAGCAGTAGAGTGGAGAAAGCTGACAGGAAGAAAAGAGAGCTTTGTGAATATCATGGACCAGCAGAAAGACAAAGATCCTAGATCAAATCAAGTCAGTCTTGTTTCCTGGAAATAAGAATGAAGAAATGGAAGTTGTTGTATACATCATAACAAGGCAAGACTCACTGGAAAAGACAATAATGCCAGAGAAAGTCTAAGGCAGAAGAAGAAGGGGAAGACAAACTGCAAGATGTCTCAATTCCAAAAATGATTAGTATCACCTGCAAACATACCCTTTTCTTTTGTAGAACAAGATCTACAGAATTATTTTCCTGGGAGAACTTGAGAATGCCTTACTCTGCTCATGTGATAGAAAATCAGTGTTTAGAACAGCCTGTGTGTAACTTTCTATTCAATACTTTGATCCCAAAGTGATCCCAAACACTTTGCAGCTAATTGTTAAATTATAGAACAGTTGCACAAATATTGTGAGCTATTAAATTAGGAAGACAGAATAGAAACCTTTTGTTAAAAGGTTAAAGGTTAAAATGTGCAAAGCTGTCAAAACTTTCACTAGACCCAAATTATCTGTGAAAAGGGATATGTAAAATCATTATTTTTTTCTTTTCTGAATTTGAAGCAAGAATATAGGTGCCTACTAAAATGTATCATGAAACTGTCTAATATAGTTAAACTTTCACTCTCATAATTAAAAGGGCATGAACATATGCAAGATGAAGACATAAAATAGAGTTGATCAAGCAGTTGCATTTCTGTTTCAAAATATATAACATTCACTTTAAAATGGTAAGACTTCGAAAGTGCACTTTCTTTTTGGTGTCTAATCAGAGGTAAGTAATTTTTAAAATGCAGATTTCACAGTCATCTTGTAACTTGGGGAAAGAAAAATCAAAGGGCTTTCAAGATCATTAAAATGTAGTCTCTTCTTTTTGCCCAGCAGGAAAAATACAGTTTTCCGAGCTTAAAGAGCTTGTAATGGAGTTTCTACTTTCTCTAGAAGCTGATCAAACTTTGTGTAACCTCCAAAACAGAAATACAGTTTGTTTTTCTACTTCTAAATGTACTTTTGGGAGTGGGGTGGGGGAGGGCTATTAGCTATACATTTCAGATATACAGCTTTTTAATTATTCTGCCTAATGCCAGTGTTACAAGAGGTGATGGAGGAATAAAAATATTTTGTGTGGCTCTTAACTATCCCCAAAATACAATTCAAAGTAAACAAACAAACAAAAACCCTACAAAACTTCATTGCATACTACCAACATCCATTTTAGTCTACAGTTGTAATAATAGAATTGGTACTACATACAGTATAAGAAGTTGTGAATTGGGGCTTGGCTGGATTATGTGGAAACAACTCCAGCTGTGTTCCTATTTTCTTATTTGGTTGGCCCAGAATAAATAGGGCAGGATAAAAGGCCAGTAGTAGTGTGGAGTGAAGGTTGAGATCTAATTCATTTACAAATAATTAACAAAGGTTGGAGAGAGGAATTGATTTCCAATCTTATATGATATCCTTGCCATGAGAAGATGTGTGTCTCAGACTTATCTGATAAACTTCTCCATTTGCTTTAAGAACCTGGAGACACCATGTCAGGACCTGGATTGCCCCAGATTTGTTTCCAGTTTCCAAAACATCAGTCACTTTGCAAAATAGTTCTTCTATATTTATTTAAAGTTTTTATAGATAGTTCTTTAGTAGACACTCTAAGAATGGTGTACAGCAGTTAAAACAACCTAAAATATATGAGCAAGACATATACATAATAATAAAAATTCAAATGCAATAAATCACAATGAATCAAGTAAATAATGATAACAACAACACAATAAGAACTGATTCACAGCAAACCAATCACTGTATAATAAAGCCAGAGTAAAATTAGAACCTTCTATGCAGCAATTAAAATAATGGACAAATAAAAAGGTTTTAACCTGGTGCCAGGTGCACCTCCCTGGGAGTTGATTCCATAATCAGGGCACCAGTGCTGAGAATGTCCTTCCCCTCATGGCCAGCTTTCTTATTCCTTTTAAGGATGGCTGCTGGAGAAGGACCTCTGTAGATGATCGTAGGGTCCAGGAAGGACCATTCAAAGATAACAAGATGCAGCCACTGGAAGACTAGTCTCAAGAAGCTACTTCCATAACCCATCCTTTTCCTAATGCCATGCCATGGGGTCAAGGACCAGAAAGGGCATGAGCTTGTCTTTTTTCTTGCCTTTTCTCCTGTCTGAACACCTGACAACCTCATCCTCTTCTGTACTCTTGATTCCCACCCTCCCTATTTCCCAGCCATTACCATTCTCATCCAGAGAGCTGGTAAAACCCTGACCTCGGAAAGTGCACCAAGAATAACTGTCTAGTTCATTCGAACATACCACTAACTTTAGTCTTTTGAGCCCAAATGGAATCTGATAACATGCCCTCTCATGCCCTTCTCTCCTCTTTCCCCTGTTGAAGTTAAGATAAACCATTCAGATAACAGCAACTCTGTTCTTTTCATCACTGTGGTCCACTGAAAACAGCGGGACTGTAGCTGCTTTATCATAAGCCAAGCGCTGTGCATTCCAATGATGCTGTTGAATCCATCCAAATTAAACAACCACTTTCAATCATGTACCGCATGCATGTGGATCTGTCTTTCTTGCTCTTGAAATTTGCCCATGTGGTCAGAAAAAGTACTGGAGAGAAAAGTCTTTGGAAGGTAACAGTGATGCTGACCATTCATTCATTCATTCACTCATTCCACAAATCTATATTCTGCCTTGCCATACTAGGTACCTAAGTCCAACTAGAGACATTACGAATAGTACAAAATGACTCCTTAAAATGACAAAAGTCTGCCCAAGAGAGGTTTTCATGAATCAATGAAAGATTGTACAGCCTTCCAGAAGATTGTACAGAGGAAACAGCCAAGGCATGTATCGTCTTTGCTAAGCAGTTCTGACCTTGAGAGCAGTTTCGTGTGTGTTGAGAGGAAAAATGATACAGATGAGTGTCCTGGAATAGGAGGCAGAGGGACCTTCACCCTTCACCCCCTACTATGGTTCCAAACCAGAGTCACTCCCCACCCTGCAGTTTGTGTTGCTAAGCCAGATTCCATTGAAGGGAAGGAATCCTTTTTCTGACAATGCAAAGAGAGAGGAGGGATTGGTCTGGATTGGGAGTGTACGAAGTGGCAAAATTAAAATCCTTTATCTTCCCATGCCCATAGAGTTTATCCCCCATCACAAACAGACACACAACATGAGCAATCTGTAAACAAACAAACAAATCAGCAACCTGAATTAAATAGTAAATCTAATTCATAATTTTGCGCTCTTTTGTGTCCCTGTTAAGTGTACTTCACATCTGGGTGGAATGCCATCTTAATTTCCCAATGTCCAACCATCTCTCCTAGCCTTCTTGGCCTCTCATTTAGCCTCTTTTTCATAGCCTGGCAATCCACCTGGTTTCTGAGACTGTCCACCATCAAAGTAACATAACATCCACTGAAGATGGCAGAGAGCTATGAGAATCCCAAGACACAGTTGAAAAAGCAAGACACCAACGTTTCTTGAAACACCAAAAAGCCAATAAAAATATACTGATCTAAGAAACATGATAATAGAAGTACCAAGAAACATAGTAATACTGCTCAGTAAGAATGAAAATATATTCTTGAATGGTGTTGTAAGGCATAGTGAGGAGCAGAAACAAATTTCTGTTTGGCTTTGTAGATGAAAATCTGTGTGGACTACTATGATAGCTTGCCCAGCTACAATAAAAGGACACTAATTTCACTGTCAGCAGCAATACATTCTTTCATTATTTAGATAAATGCACTTCTGTGCAGTATGTCTAACTCAATAATGCTATGAACCTAAAAGATGAAAAACTCGAACCTCTTCAGAAACATAAAAGTAATAAGATACAACAGACGTATGATCCTTGTGACTGAGGAGCTTTAAGATGACTTCTAGCTGGAATGTGAGCAAATAGGCTGTGTGAAATCTGGGTTAAAAGTCTAAAACTTCATAAACTTGCAAATGAGAATAGCACTGGTATGCGAATTAATAGGGGAAAATGAAAAGCCTATTCTAATTATCACCTCCCTATTCTAATCGGCTCTGGCTGCCTCATTTTAATCATTCCCTATTTTAAAAATCTATCTTTTGATCATCTAAGCAATATTTTTGCCCTCTGATTGCTTTCTATTTCTTCTTCCTCTGCAGGCAGTCTAATAATCTCATGAACTAATTCCCTATTTTTTTTAAAAAACGGATAATGTATAGTATGTTTTTGCCAGTTTCTTTCATCTTCAGGTAGAGACACTTCCATTGTTCTTCTTCCATCTAACCTTTCTCTTCCACAGCCCAAGGCAAGCCTTATAGTCAAAATGTCATTTCTAATCTGTGTTTTCATTTTTAGCTGTTATTTGCTTAGATATCTTGCATGTTCTTTTTTTGCCTCATTCCTTTTTATAAAATCAAGTCTGTACATTGATTCAACGCAAGGTTTATTCTTGTCTTAAGCTGCACGTCATGAGGTCTGAGCATTGATAGAAAAATGTGGTGAATGCAGTGCAAAGTAAAATGGCTGCGATGCTTCAAAATGATTAGGGTTGAGAACACATGAAACTGCTGTTTCTCCAAACATTTTTGAAAGCTGCACAGAAATGGCCTCTTGAAGTTCTCCACCCTATTTGTGGGAAGAAAATTTTGGGAGGCAATTTCTATGCATTTCTCTAGCAGGAGAAGAAATTCGCCAATAGTTTCTCACATGTATTTGATCATTTTTTGTGGGGTGGTAGCCTTTTATTTTTACTGCCAGAGAGAGAGAGAGAGAGAGAGAGAGAGAGAGAGAGAGAGAGAGAGATCTCAGAACCATGCTAATGGGAAAAAATCTTCTGAGAAATGTCAGCTCTGCTCTAGTTGTAGTTTTTAGGGTTCAGCACCTTCTTCAGGGTCTTCCAAATATTGCATTTCTGCAAGGATACATCTTTAATGAAAATAGTTACACTATTTTCCTTCCCTGAAACCCCTGTAACAGGAGTGAGGGTAGCAGCGCTGGAGGAGAGATAGAGCTTTCAAGTACTGCACCAAAAACTGTTCACTAATTCCCTGCATGAAGGAGTCTTCCATTGTTGTGCCTCTTTCTTGGGACATTTTATGATTTATTTTGAATTTGTTTTGGTGTAGGTTTTGAGCATACCAAATCACTGCCAGGTTGCCAAGGGCAATATGTGTTTGTGTTTTCTTTCTCTTACAGTTCATTGCATTGCCTTACAGCCTGCCAGGCTCACAAAGCCCATGGGAGGATTTACTTTATGATGTCTTTCACTAGGTTTTAATTGAAGTGCAGGAAGCTGAGGGAACTACAGGCTGCAGGACAGGTGTTTATATGCAATCTAGGCCTCTCATACGTGCAATGAGCCTAAGACCCCAGCCCATGCACATCTTTCAAACTGTTCTTTCCTTTTGAATTGTATTTCAAAGCAATTTCTTTTCTATTGAACTGGAAGCTTTTGGTACTGGCAAAAAATGTCCATTCTATTGGCAATGTTTTTGTAAGAGCATGGGTGAAATCACATAGAAAGGAAAAAGAAGAAAGAGTGCTGCAGTGCTGTAGCTTGTCTCATATTCTGAAATACTGTTGCTTGATTTTGATAGCAACCTTTCAGGACCAAATCTAATTTGGACGCATTTTATTATGGCATCTCTCATTCAGCATGTGATGACTGATAGCATTATTGACAAGCATAAAAGGGCTTTTGATTTTGGTTTGAAGGGTGCTGAAATGGCAGCTCCACTTCCCCAGCTGCTTCTTGGGGTGGAAGATGGGAATGCTTTGCTGAGTTGGCTTGTTTCTGATGAGCTGCTGTCTATTTCTCCCATTAAATTCTTAGTTCCCTGTGACTGGGAATGGGTGTAAATGCCTATATACAGCAGCTGGGCCTTTCAGTGGACCTAAAAGTCCAGCCAGAATATGAGGATGGACTGAGAAGAAACACGCAGCCTTGAGAGCCAGAATGGTGTAATGGTTAGCATGTTGGACTGACACTCAGGAGACCTGGGTTCTAGTCCCCACTTGGCCATGAAGTGGACTGGGTGACTTCAGGCCAGTCACTAACTCAAAGCTTGATTTACTTCAGGGTTGCAGTAAGATAAAATGGAGAAGAGGAGGAGGAGGGTTCTGTAAGCTCCATTGGGTACCTTCCAGGAAAAAAGTGGTATATAATATAGTAAGGAAATGCATAAATTGGAAAGGGTGTCACAGCAAACCCTGCCCTAAGCCAGTCATGTCAGCAGAAGCAATAGAGGCACAGCAATCAACTGGGCTGCCCTAAGTGAGTGAATGACTTGCTTCCTCTGAGGGAGGTGAGATAATCTAAGTAGCTCATTTCCCTCCCATCCATTAAGACAAACCTGGGTCCATACAACTCCCATTCAGTTAACTCATATGAGGACAGAGGATCTAGTTTTGTGCCATCGAGATTAATTGTCCTTCCAGGCCAGCACACAGAGGGTGATTGGATGCCTTCTGACTCTCTTGTGTGACAGCTGCCATCTGGTCCACTCAGCATGGCCAATGGACAGGCCTGTAGGCCCAAACACCTGGCTATTCCTGATCTAGCTCAATATTGCCTGCTCTGGCTAGCAGCATTTCTCTGGCACAGGTTTTTCTTATTTCTGGCTACTTGAGCCTTTGATTGGATATGGCAGGAACTGATCTGGGTCATCTGCAAAAAATAAAGGCTTTTCTACTGCCCTTACCTTGAATCCATACACATACTGCAGACATGTGGCACAAGACTGACAATATTGGAGGAAACCGCAACAGATCTGTAGAACTCTGGATTTCTATGAATCTGACCTACAGATTCCATGTGGACCAGGTTTACCAAGTTGCCCAGATATCTATGGACCCGCAGACTGGTTTTTTAAACTGTTGAAATAGACATTTGTACAATGTGCACTTGGGCTAATACGCATGCACGTATCTCTAGATAGGAACAGGGCTGATGCCTCCATGTGGCTATGTTGGAAGGGAGTCCAATATGTCCTCAAACCTAAGGGTCTTCATTGCCAAGCTCAATGTGTAGTACAGCCACTTCCACTGCATTTTAACTTAATCAGTGCACAAAAATTCCTTGACTGTTTCACACTACCATGTAGCATCATTAATAGCATAAGATAACATTTTTTCCTTTAGACAAATATATGCATGTAAAAACAAGATGCCCAGAGAACCTTAGGGGATTGCATAGAAATAGAATGAAATAAATAATTAAATAAGTAAAGGTGGTATAACACAAATCCCCCATTTTATTTTATTTTATTTTTTTATTTTATTTTATTTTATTTTATTATTTTTGCAAGAAATGTAATAGCCTATTACATGAAATTTATGAAATTATAATCACACAAAAGAAACTCTTCATCATGATACATCGATGCTTCTATTGCTGCTGAATTAAGACTAATGTTTTAATGCAATGAAATAATCCATCTATAATTCATTCCTGCACTGAATCTCTGTACTTGTTGTCATTAGTCTTATTCAAGCATGGAGATAATTAAAGATGGGTCAAATTACTCAAAAATAATGTGAATACAGATTAACAAGGGTGATGCTGACAACTTCACCTCTTTTTTATTCTTAATTTGTCACATTAGAATGTGACACATTAGGATCTTTCCCCCTTTTAAAAATAATATGTAAGATTAGGCAATACATTTAATAACGATTAAAGGTTGGAGTGACCAAAGTTCAAAAACAAACAGCAAACAAGCAACCAAGGAAACAAACAAAAAATCATACCCAGAAGAATACTACTTTTTAAAAATTAGGTCTGTGGTATTATAGCTACAGAAATAACATTAGTGAAACATCCAGTATTTATCCGATAAAAATGAGAGTGTTCAAGTTGAAGCCTTTTGTGAACCTCTACCACAGTGTTCAGTAATTAACTTACATATATGACAAGTATTCAAAATGCCTCAAAACACCATGATCGTCTCATCTGCATTCGGTTGATAGTGGAATCATATAATATTCCTCTTCAGGGTTCTACCCAGCTAGCCAACCACATATGCTCTCTTCCAGGCGTTCCAGTTTATCTCCTTTCCTTTTTTCATTGGTTCCCCACATCTGTCTCCAGGCAGTATTCTATGGACACTAAGCATGTTTAATCCCCATTAGGCTGTTTTGCTTGTGCCCTCCCTCCCTCCCTCCCTCCCTCCGAGATTCCCTTGAGTCTTCTGATTACCCCCTGTTTATGATGGTGTTGTTTTGTCTGCACAGGAATTCGCAGCAAATGGCTTTTTTGGAAACACACTCTCAAATCATCTTTCTTCAGTTTGCAGGGTGAGCTATCAAACAAGGAAGCCTCTGATTAAAACCAATTTTCAATTTTGTCCAAATTGGCAACTGGTTTATAGCCTTGGTTGAACTGCAGTTTAAATTTAAGATCCTAGTTTGTTCTAACTGCATGCCCAAGTTTAGTTGAAATGGTAACCTGCTTAGAGACTTCCCAGTTTAATTTTGGCTTGTGTAAAGTATGTGACTTATGCATATCTTGGCTAAGTGAACTGACATACAATGGTCCAGATGAGAAGATAATTTTGCGTTCTGGATGATTTTGCATCATCCCACTTCCTAGGCCTCCTCTGGTGGATATCTCAGGGGACACTGCAGCAGGACCAACTTGTCTCCCTCTGCATGCTAAGACTGTGAGCTGCTTTTCTTTTTGCATTTTCCTCTTTTTTCCCTGAAGATAATCAAGCATGCCTTGTTGACAGCACTTACAATTCCATTTGGCAACCAAAGACAGCCGTTGGAGGGCTGATAGCACTTGGCAACTTTGGGTGTGTGCTCATGTGCATAAAATGTGTGCAAAAGACTGGGTTTTGAGTAACTGCACAGGAGCACAAAAATTGGGACCATCACAGAGGGTGCTTGCATGTATCACACCCAGACAGTGACCCAAAAGGGAAGAAACAGTCTTTTTCTTCCTTCTAATTCCTCTTGACAGCTGTCACAAGGCTGTCACAAGGCAAGCTGTCAAGGAAAAGCAGAGGCAGCTGTGAGTTTTGCGTGTGGAAAGGAGATGGTAGGACTTCAGTGGGGCTTGTTACAATGTAACAGTGCGTTAGATTATCACAAACTAAGCCTACATGTACGCAAAATTCTTGCATAGGCACACTGAACACAGCAGCCTATACTGAAAATGCAAGGGGTCAGACTGCAATTTGTAGTAAAGCACACTGCTAAGAATAGCTGCACCACATCTTTTTTTCACCCTGAGACACTGTGAAGGGTGGGATACTAAATAAATAAATAAATAAATAAATATTTCTCATTATATTCTTACGTAGCTCCACCCCACTCTTCATTTTACATCTTACAAAGTATACATGTTTGGTTCCTCCCAAACATATTATCTGTATCTGGAATTGCTTATCCTTCTTCATTGTTTCTTTCACTGAGTACCCATTTAGTAGGATATATAGAACTACATAAAGAAGGTGACCTCTCTCTTTTACTCTAGCCTTTTGGACTGCTTCCTGATTTCATTCCCGGTAAGTTTATAATTGATTCTGAAGAAGTTACACAATTATAGCAGATGAATGGAGTCAGTTCACCAATCCCCAGCAGGCTCTCATTTATTTGGAGACAGAGGAAAGAGGCACCTGGAGTGAGAACAAGTATCTTTTATTAAGCCACACAACCAACAAATGCCATAAGGTGGCACAGGCTGTAAATGCTTTCCTAAAGCAACAGAAGTTACAATTATCAACACAGGACATCAAAAGCAAGGAACAAGCAGTAGATAAAAGACAGGTGAGAATGCAAAGCATAAGCAAAAGAGAGACGCTTTCTTGAGGTATAAGGACAGTTGAATATCAAACAATAGTAGAAACAGCACTTCCAGGTTTGAACCATCAGACTTTTATTTTCTAGGTTTGCTGTTTTATTTTTATTTATCATAGACATAGACATTTCTATACTGAGAGAGCCAGTGTGATGTAGTGATTAAGAGTATGGTACTGGGTCTCCAGCAAACTGGGTTCGAGTCCCTGCTCAGCCATGGAGTCAGCTGGGTTACTTTGGGCCATCACAGACTCTCAGCCCAACCTACCTCACAGGGTTGTTGTTGTGGGAATATGATTGAGAGCAAAAGCGGTGAATGATGCAAGCCACTTTGAGTTCTTTAAAAAGAAAAAAAAAGTAGGATATAACTTAATTGAATATTTAAATAAATAAGTTATCCAGCAACAGAAATGTCAGACTTATGTACTCCCCAGTATGTGAGGCATAGTATGCATTAACTACTAGGTGTGATCTCACATCAGGTGCCACTGTAATTATTCCATTTAAAATTGTTAGTACAATCTATTGGAATGGGTCGTCTTTTCTGCATAGTCTACATACATCTATTTAATCAATATATGCCACTTTAGTAGTGACATTAGAAAGTGTCTGTGTAGTTATTATTAGAACAACCATAAGGTACATTAATGTTACTGTCTCCATATTGCATGTAGAGGGGTGGGCTAGTGGCAGAGAGAAAATCAATTTCCAAGCAAAGCAATCTGATGGCCCTGGATATTCCAGCCCCCAAATAGCCCCATAGATGCTACTGTGATCTCAGGAAGGTTATCTGGCATCACTATTCTCACCGCAGTATCATCCCAATGCAAGGCAGTGCAGTGCAGCAGCTGCACTGACCTCAACTGATCTCGAAGAGGTAAAAGGGGTGTTCTGGTGGGTGAGGAGGGAGAGGAAAGGCAGGATCCACATGATCTATGGACTCTGTAGCCCATACGTTGCTGCTGAGCAAGACAGGCCCCAAGGCCCAGATAGAAAAACATCTGATCTTTTCATGAGGACCAGAAAGTGAAAGGCTTTCTTCTCTCTCATCTGGCTCTTACTGGCAGAGCAAAGGACAGGTGGAGCGTTCTGCTCCTGGAGCCTTTAGTCTATTGGGATGGAGCACAAGCTATAGGATTGTCCCCTGAGGCTAGACAGTGATTTCTTTGCAAAGATGTGAGTAGAAGTAAGGACATTCTGAGCTATGGCACAGGTTCTTGGCTACTGTGCTACATCAGCCTTCCTATAGATTCTAGTAAAATTCTAGCCCCCATCCCTATAAATATTCTTCCAGCAGTAAAAATGAGTTACTGCAGCATTCCAGCAGATGCTGGGTAAGATTCCAAATAATGGATTGCAGAGACCTGTATTTTGAATGCAAGAGATTCACTTCTAAGGTATAACCTGTGGGAAAAATACATGAATTTTATGTATGTATGTATTTCTGTACCACCTTTTTTGACCAAAGTATACTAAAAGCAATGATAATCACAGTGGCATTTCCATGTGATTTATGCACAGGTTCTCTCCAATGTCTGCACGACTGCAAAAACATACCAAGTTAGGCAATAGATGTCAACACATATATGTAAAAGCCCAAGTAGACAGCTGTCTGGAATCATTGCCTAGTCTCTTTTACATCTACGTTTCTTTGAGAGAGACAATTGCTCTATATAAGGGATATGAAAGTAAAGAAACTTAATATCTGACCTTTGGTTTGGCACCATCTAGCTTTCTTGATTTCATTTTTTCTTGCACATATTTTGCCTCAGGTATGGTTGCTGATCTTTGCAGTAAAGACTCTCTCTCTCCCCTCCCTCCCTTTTCCCCCTACAAAGTTATAATAAAGCTTCACTAGTCTTGGTTGCCATCAATTCTAAATAAATCCCTGATGGATTTTTTGAATGCTAAATAAGATTCTTAATTAAGATCTTACTTAAATCATGCCATTTTGTGGGGGTGGGAGGGTAAAATGACTGATCATGTAAGATAAGAATGAAACCAAAAGAATAATAAATATTTGTAAAATTGATGTACTCCTGTCCAGGTGAAGTGGTGAAAAGAACAAAAAGCTCTGCTTACAATGTTATATTTCTGAGGAACACAGGCTCAATACATATAACATCTACCAAGTGATAATTTCCACATTAATGCATATTATCAAATGGAAAGGTGTTCTTCTGAAATAGTCTGACAAATCCTGAGGGAAATATGATCACATGGCCATAACTATTAGAAATATGAAGAAGCACAGGAGCAGTCCAATCTCTTCACTTGGAAGGGCTCTGAATTTATCTTTTTAAAAATAGTTTTTGCTTGTCTTTCACGGCAGAAGACACTTGACTGTCCATGTGGCTACAAGTACACCATGGAAAAAGCTGGATGTCTGGAGTATCTGTATAATTGAACCGGGTATCTTGTGCATTGCAAGTTTGTTGCTCAGGAGGTAGGAAGCTTGTCGCATGGGTGGTTGAAACTGCCCCCCCCCAATTGATTCCAGTCATGCCATAATTTTGAGAGAAGCAACAGTGAATGCTTGGACTGTACATTTCCTGTTTGTTTCTCCCGTCCATTTCCAGCCATATGTGCTATATATGCTATATGGGATAGGAAGTAAGTTCAGCACAAGAGGGGAGCTTCTTGAGTTGAGTTTAACCAGTTCTACAGGAGCACCCACCTCACAAGGCAGGCAAAAATCAGTAGCAGCAGCAGCACTGGGAAAGTGCTGAAAGACAATGCAAAGGGAAAATGCCTAGCTTTTGCACTCAGAGAACATCTATTCTGCCATGCTTATCCACCAGACGGACAAGGAAGAATATAAAGACCCTGAGAATGAACCATAATCTCCAGGTTCTTCATTTTTATTAAACAACAACAGCAAGCTCTAGCCTTTGCAGAATCTGAGATATGAGGCAAAATTTGATGATATTCTGCACAAGAATTTGGTGAGAAACTAAATTTTAATGTGTTTAGGCACGGATTGAAGTCATAGGAAAGCTTAACATGACCATTAGCTCCACATGTTTACTGTCCTGGCATCTTTAAACCTTTGGGGGATCTTCCCTGTTAGGAGGAAATTGCAGCCACACACATGTGCACACACGCACGCACGCACACAGAGTTTAAAAAGCCAGAGGTCTTGTGTCACTCAGTCTGTAGCACTTTGTCAAATCAAAATCAGAGGGAAAGAGAGAGAGAGAATCGGTGACCTGATCAGATGGATGGTTCGTGGTCATAACCTCAGGCTGTGGTGGTGGAAAGATTCTTCCTAGGGCCTGCCAGTTCACACATGCATGAGAAGAAGTAGAGGAGTCGGTTGGATTTTCCATCTTCATCCCCATGCACAGTCACTCAGAAATAATAATAGTTTAGAAACCCACACATTGCTATTAATGGAAAGAAGTTTTTAATTGTTTTTGTGGGAATATCAGAATATTAGCAAAACTCAGCTGGTTGCAAATTTCAAGATTTTGTTTGTTATCCCTTACCTGGTCGATATATATTCAGTGGGGGGCACTGGCTAGAATATCAACAGGATGGTATCTGATTTTATCCCTCTGAAGCTTAATGGAACTATCCATGGTGCTGAATGCTGTACTCAAAATAGCCTCAGCAGCATAGAAAGGACCAGTAAAGCTCAGACTACAGGAATGGGTTCACTGCTCAGCTGACAACAGAGCCACAAGCCTCTGTGGATGGCAAATACATGCTACACCAATGTACTTTGCCCTTATACTTTCTGTGATTACTTAGCAATTTCTCTCCATGTTTGTCAAGACCTGTGACCTTGTGTATGTAAGTGCGATTCCTCCCAAACTGAAGCTGGAAAACTGACTTGCTTCCATTTGGATAAAGTACATCATGGTGCATGTTGGGCTTTGGAGTGTTGAATTCAGTAACAAAACCTCATTGTGTGCTACCTACACTGCAATAAATTCTAATTTGTGTTTTTAAGGCCTTACTACAGATAGTTAAGGAAGTATTTCAATCTGATGCTTTTTCACTAAAGTTGACAAATTCTGCCTGAAAATATTTCTTGTCAGATGCTGTTTGGGAAGGTTATTTAATGCTTACTGATAGACATTTAGGTTTAGTTTATGTCAAGTTCTAATAAGACTACTGTGCTTCTCTAGTTTTATCTAAGTCTTCTGGATAGGAAAGAAGGTGGGGAGAGACCTACTCATAACAGCCTATATACTTGGCCATTCATATTATACATTATTCTTGTATATATATGACCCTCCCCTTTTTCATGACGTATTCTTTTGGTTAACCTGAGACCACCTTTTGTCTTGTTGATAAAGGAAAGAAAGAACAAGGGCTGGAATACTCTTTAGGTCTTGTTGGTTTCATGTTGGAGAAATGAAGGAACTGTGGTTCCAACACGTTCTCAGAATGCCTTCTTTTAGCCCTAGGGGCTACATAGAACCACGGGCTGTACAAATGAACTTTCTATCATGGCAATACGGAGGTTTCCAGTGATGGATTCCCCACTTTTTCGAAGGAGAGATAAACAGCATCCAATGTCCCTCATCTATTCTCTTCAGGAGTTTAGGATTTTTCCTTTGGTCTTTTAAATAGGTAACATGTATATTGTAGTTTTCCTTCAAGGATTTGGAAGCATTTTATCCTCACAACAAGCCAGGGACTTGTAATATATAGGATGAGGATCAGTATTTCTTTGTGTTTTTGACTGGGGTAATGTTGCAACCCTTGTCTTGCATACCTTTTTATTGCTTTCCCCTTTCCCTACCTAAATTAACTTCATATGGAACTCAAGAGTGTGCATTCCCTTCATCAGTAGTAGGTTGCATGTCTTCTGCAATGTTACTTGCTAGCATTTTGAGGTGTTCAGCTTGGAGGCTTTAAATAGGAACTACTGGCTTAAACCTTATTTCTGCACCCCCAAGAGTGTCCTGTAAATTTTGAGGTCCTCTCAGGTCAAGCTGAAGTGGAGGTACAGGAGTTCAGGGTGAGCATGTGTGCACATGTTTGTGTTTGAAAGAGAAAGCTGGTGGTGGGAGGAGAGAGCGAAAGAGAATAACATCTGATGAACTTCATGGTTGAGCTTAGTTTTGAACTGGAGACTCTCCAGTCCAGGTTCTTCACTCTGAGCACTATGCCACACTCATGCTTCATATAAAAATAACATGATACAAGACAAGAGAGGGTTACCTTTTTGTTTAAACTTGCTTGGCAGTCTGGACTTGAACTTTTGTTTGAAAAGAACTTTTAATTCTACAAATATGATGAACAACTGCAAATATATTCAGTGGGGAGTAGTTCAGAAACAAAAACGTCCTGAGTGAGCTGACTTTAGAATTAAAAAAGTAGTTGAAGACTTCTTTTTCTACATGTGCCCTGCTTTCTCTTGCAACCAGTGTGTCACATGCTGTAATGCTTTAATCAGTCATGCCATCACCCTCTCTGAAAGAGTAAGTCAATACTCAGACCTGCACCCACTGTGTTTTCCTTCAGTGCTATCCGTAGGTGTGCAGAGAAACTGCAATTAAATCAAATGCCTTGTTCAAAGTCTGCGTGAAGAAAGCTAAGAACAAGGGTGGGAATTCCCAGCAATGGAAGCAGATCGTTATATAACTCTGAGAAGTGTGATTTAATCAAAACTAATAACAGCTTCTCAATGGGCTTTTGGCAATCTTTTGGAAGAACTTCATAAAGTTGGAACTTTCCACTTTGAACTGCCACACATGCTGATAGGCTCACTGTTTATAATAAGAAAAAATCCATCAGAGAAGAGGAATGGTCAAAAATTAGAAGACACCCTTGAACTATTTGAATAGCCATAGAATAAGGGACATTCTACTGCAATACAGAAAAAATAAATGAGGGTGATGCTTTGAGCTTGCCTTGAGTTTATTTTGTCCATTTCATTTCTTTTTTTCTTACTAAACTTCAGGCATGCTTTCTAATTTCCCTAAGCATCACTAGGAATTAAATCCATACAAGTCCTATGGCAAACAAGGTCATAGCTCTATCAAAATAGCATTAGTCTATGCTTCTCTATTAGGAAGTATGCTCCACTGAATTCAAAGGAACTTATTCCCAAGTATGTGTTCCCAGAATGCAGCCATAGTCATGTAAGCCATTGTTTCATTTCTAATGCTATCTTTTTCTTCAAAGGATTAGTTTTTCTATGAGTGGATACTGAAGGTTACACTGTAGCTGCAGTACCTGTTTCCTTCCTGCAATCCTTCCTACATCACCAGAGATGCCTTGGATAATGTGGCAGGAACCCACACCAGAATCGACCCTATAGAAATGGGTAGTTGTGGTAGGAAGGCGCAATATTAACCCCTGTCACATGCCTTCATTATTATTATTATTATTATTATTATTATTATTATTATTATTAAACATTTCTATGCCGCCCCTTGCTGAAACCTCGGGGCGGCTTACAACATGATAAAATACATTGAAATACAATAGTACATAATAAATTACCATTAAATATAACAATACAAAAAATACATTGATTTACAAATACAAAATTAAAATTATCAGTATAAAATAAAAATATAGGAGGAGAAAGAGAAGGAAGAAGAAGTTGCCCAGGCCAGATCATATGTTTTAACAATTGAAATGATGTTTAAATAAAAAGGTCTTTACCTGGCGCCGAAAAACCAGTAACGACGGTGCCAGGCGGACCTCTTTGGGGAGTGAATTCCATAGGTTGGGCGCCACCGCAGAGAAAGCCCTCCTCCGGGTACTTACTCTCCTAATTTCTTTCATGGAGGGTTCCCGGAGAAGGGACTCTCCCGCAGATCTCAAAGGGCGGTCGGGCATATACGGACGTAAGCGCTCGTTCAGGTAGCCAGGACCCAAGCCGTTTAGGGCTTTGTAGGTCATAATCAACACCTTGAATTGGGCCCGGGCTTCAATGGGAAGCCAGTGAAGCTGATGGAGGACTGGAGTCATGTGAGCATAACGCCCCGTCCCCGTCAGCAACCTGGCAGCTCTATTCATGTTGTGCTTCTATTGTCTCCTCATAGCCATAGGAAAAAGTGTAGCAGGCATCAGATGCAGTGGGGCAGCTATTTTTTCAGTGGCAAGATCTAAAATGAGCACAAGAAAGTACGTTTTCTGTTAAGTGTAAAACAGCAGCCAAGAGGGAACCTGACTGCACTTGGAATCAAGTGGACATGCTAGGGAGCTGAGGACGTGAACTTTTGAGTCTTTCTCTCACTGCCACCATTCCAACAAACCACCCTCTAGATAAGAGGAACTCCCACTGACAGCAATTCCTTGATTTAAGGCTTTGATTTCTGGATACCATTTCCTTCTCACTGCCTGCACTCACAAATGACCCGTGAAGCCCTATCCGTGCCAGCAAAGCATGGAAATTGGAATACATGGTTCTGAGGTGCTAACTTTTGGAACTAAGGATCTTGTTCGCCAGGACACAAAGACAGAACAGCTGGGAATTAGCAAGGGGCCAACACCAAAAGCAAGGTCTGAAGACAGTCCAGAGAAGAGTCCAGAAAACAGCAAGTGCAAGCACAAAATGGGGATCTGGTAGCTGGTCTAGAATTGCTGCAGCTCTCTGTGCTTACAGCTGAAGGCTTTGAAACACGAGTTTTCAGAATTCCACTCAGAGCAGAGCGACGGGGCATCACTGCCTCTTAAGGGGTGGCTTCTTGCCCACGAGGAGCCCTGTGTTCATGAGGAATGCTTATTCTTTGGACATGCGCTTCTTTGACCGATGGCTAGCTGAGCCTGCCCCTTTGGATGTCTCCACTTCTGAGCCTCTAGCTGTGCTTCAGAGAAGAGGCTCCCATATTGTGAGGTAAAGAGCAAGCTGCTCTTTTCCCTGGGACTCCAAGATCTCGCTTATGTGCCCCAAGGGAGCCTGGCACAGGCTGCTCTTCTGCAGTGACTATCCTGGGGGCCTTTAGGTCATGTCAGGATGACACTATGTTTACTGCATTCATTCTAAAAATGTAGCACTAACAAATATTGCTTAATAACTAGCAAATAATGCTTAACAGGACAGATGTAGCCATTGAATATGAACATGTAATATGAATATTATGTGCTAATGAAAAATTCATAATACAGTTGGAATAATAAATTTGGAGATATAAAGTATATTCAACTCCAGGGTTTTGAAAACAAATTGTCAGGCAATCAATCCATATCCCTATTTGATCCCCTGGGTAACCCCTTTAAAAGTATCTAATATGCATTCTGTTCTAGAACTTCAGTCCCATTTTTATTATTCTAAGAACTCTTATGACCGCTATCTCTTTTAAAGCCTCTGCACTTTTCTTTAAAAGCTAAAGATATTGAAACCTTTAAACTGAAAGATCAAGCCAAACAAGAAGAAGCCACATTAAGGAAAGATTAAAAGTGATCCTTGCAGCAGAGAGAATTTAAAAGATTAAAAGCTAAATAGAAGTAGATAACAAGATAAAAAGAAAACTGCAAAGAGACATCAAAAATATGACAACAAAGATAGACAGAAAAACACAGGCGAGGATTAATGAAAACTAGTGTGAAAGAGTCCTTTCCAGGTGATGTGCATGGAGTGGGAGAGAACTGGTGGATGCCAGCAATAATAAAAACAAGGATCAAAGACAACTATAGTAGGTATATAGAAGACATGAAAGAGAAAAGTGGTGACTTAAGACCTATCAAAAAAGAACTCTCATTTTCAAATGATCATAGCAAATTATATACATATGCCATCAAATGAGCATAAAATAATTACTCTGTAATTTAGAATGCATGCTACTTAACAGCTATGTGCCTTGGGACATGTAGTGTAAATTACAGTTTTCACAACAGAATGCCATTAAAGTTATAAACAACTAATTAGATTATTGTAGCATATGCTTTTCATTGGCAGCCACCAACTTTGTCAGATACATGAAATGGCCTGAGAAGTTGCTAGGTCACAGGTATTGAATTACAATGATTGATCTATCAAATAAGGAGCACAGCAATACTTTTCTTGGAAGCAACTGGCTAAGCTTCTGTATAACCCAAACAGCCTGAACCTGCCTAATCTTGGTAGCTAAGCAGGGTTGGGCCAGGTTAAAATCTGGTTGGGTGACCTGAATCCTGCACTGAGCATGCAGTTGGACCTGATGGCCTATTATTAGGTTTTAATGCCTCTGAAAATTGAGCCCTTGACTATAGAAACGATCTTCTGTCAGTGGGTGCAGGAAATTCTTCACACAACCTGAGGGGCTGAGGACGAAGCTGCAAACTGAGATTTTTAATTGGAAGAGGGAAGGATGACTGTTAAGTATGGGCATTTGCACTGCAAGAAAAAGAGAACGTACAATAAGAAGACATCCCTGTGTTGATTTGCCCATCTGTATGAAAGATAGTACAACTTACTGCACTCTTAAAAAGTAGATACCAGAAAATATGCCAGAAACCCATGGGTGGGATTGTGCATCAGACCACCCTGACAATAAACTTCTGTGAACAATCCACAGTGACTCCCACAGGCAATCATCCTTAAGAAGTAGTTCTGGAGCCTCTCTTCAGTGAGGACTAAAGCCCCGAAACAGGGGTAGTGATAGTTCTTCAAAAAAATGGGATTGTGTTGGCTTTCCTCACAATTGGATAATTAGAACTTGTTGACACACACTTAAGTTTAAGGATAAGGATTTCCAAAGGGTACGGATTCTGGGCAGCTTTCATACGAAAATGTTTGCAGCGTTAACCATTTAACCCAGATGCTGAAGTAGCTGCATCTGAAACTGCATAAAACCCAGGAAAGAATGCCCTCTGCTGCCTCCAGAAAAAGGACATCAAGAGGAACATTAAGAATGACCTCTGGTTTTGAGTTCAAGAAGTAGAAGCACAGAAAACTGATATCAAGTCAGTCAGTGGCCACAAGAGAAGACAGATGAATCCCAAAAAGCTCCATTACTTACTTGGCAGCTTTAAGTAGCCCAGCTTCTTAAACAGATTAAATTTCAGTGACAATAATGCACATTTGCACTGACTCAAGTACAAACATGATTTATGCTTCATTACACGTTAGAGCATGGATTTATATTAGCACTTTCAACAATGTTTTTACACATTACGCCATCAATTACAAACGCTAATTCTCACTTTCCCCTTGTAGAATTGAATAACAGTAAAAATATTCCTCCTGAAATCAGAATTGTGTATGTACCCTGCTGGTGGGGAGATGCACATGCCAACCTTGCTGGAGGGAAGAGACTTTCTTATGGAATGAGCACAATCATTTCCTGGTTCTTTTATTTTGTCCTTCCAATATTTACAACTATCCTAACTTTAAGTACTGAAAATATAAAATAACATATAAAATGTAAAATGGATTATTCATTTATTTCATTTCTATACAGACCCCTACCCAAAGTTCTCTGGATGGTTTACAACAAGATATAAAACAAAACAATAAGATGCAGTACAAATAACATAAAACAACAATGTTTAAAGAGTTAAAGTTAATTTAAAATAGCTTAAAATGCAATCAAAGACCCAGAATGAAGAATTACCAGGATAAACCTCTCAGGCCCCTGGGTAACCAAGGGGACCTTTAAAAGTCTCTGCATAGAAAGTTGCCTTGACCTGGTGCCAAAAAGATGGCAAATTTATTACTAGGAGGATGACAGTAGGGAGGCTGCTCCAAAGAAGTGGGGCCACAACAGACTGGATCTTTTGTTTCTGTCTGGATTGTCCCCTTTATGAAGCTGCCTCCAGCACCTCTATGCCTCTGATGAGAGAACTACCTCAGTCATTTTATGTCAATGATTTAGCACCATTCTTCAACCCATATCTGGATCATTTGTGTTAGCAAAGATACGCAGCTTGTATGAAAGGGTAAAATGGCCAACTAGCCATGAGCAAGGACCTGCCCACAATAAAATAGCTACCGCAAGCAGAAGGATCTCGCACTGCAGAATGGGAAAGGTTATAAGTCACTTCCAATAGCTATAAGCTTTTCTATAGGACTCTATTCTTATGCAAATTTGATTTTTTCTCTTAAATTATCATTTTCGCAAACACCAAATAACAATGCAAGCACTAGAAACAGTGTGCATCTGTGTGGATTGTTTTAATTAATTAATTAATTAATTGCTTTAACAGGAGACCTGCCCCAAGAACCATTATATAATATTTGGGAATCTTTTCTTAGTGAGAAATTCTTGATAGCTTAACATGGCCCTTAAAACAGATGGCTGCTGCTCCTAATGACATTTTAAAATGTACACCATGAGTTTTGTGACATGCTCTTGGAACTGTAGGTTGAGGGATGTGTGGCGAGGTAGACATTCCCAACCCAAATGTGCCAAAAGAGACAAGAATCCTGAAACAAGCTTCCCAGAGAGGTGACACCTTCAGAAGGACTAAAAAGTGTAAAGGGCAGGGACATACAAAATGAATTCACTTGCAAACATGGTCTTCCATATCAGCTGCATTTATCCTGCATCAGAATATGCTCTGTATGGCAGCCAAGAGACACTGTATGAGTCTTTCAAAGCCCATGCGTTGTGGGTGTCTATTTCCATTCAAACGGATAAATGCACCTCTCCAAGGAGCAGAGTGTTACAGAGAACCATGTTCCCAAGAGACTCATGTTAAATAGATTTTATCTGACAACATCATCTCTGAGAGCCAAAAAAGTTGTATTTCTGTCAGCCTTCTTGCTTTTTTTAAAGGTTTTTTATTGCCTTAGGGATACATGAGAAATTCATTTAATTTTTTAAAATCAGGATTTGCCCACTTTACATGGTCCAAAAGTGAGCATGGACATTGAATGAAATCTGTGACCAATTGCATATATTTCTAAGCTTGCCACATGATTTTGGACAATAAATAATGCTTTTAACAGTATCCATACATTTAAATAATGTGCCTGAAAGCAGCATACTTTGGAAAAATGTGCACAAATATACTATAGTCAAAGAGAGGGGAATGCATACATTCCAAAGATGTACAGAGTTGGGAAAAACTATGCATGGAAATATGCAAGAAGTTTCAGCTGAAATGAAAGCAATAGATTGCCATTTGATACAGACATGAGATGCAACAAGCTGGAAGTGAACTTATGAGAGCCCCACCCCACCCCCCAGACCAGAACGGCACCAGTTCCCGGACTGGTGGTTGAAACACTGCTGGTCTAATGTACAAACAAAGGGCCAAAAAAGACATTGCTTTAAATCTGGGCCTAATAGCTACATCTTGTATTCGTTTTTACTTTATGGTGGTGTAGCCCACTAGACTCCGTGTGACTCCGTGTGAGCTTAGGTGGACTCTGGGGGATGGTGGAGGACAGGAAGGCCTGGAGGAATGTCCATGGGGTCACGATGGGTCGGACACATAAAGTGTAGTTCACCTGATCTGGGTGACAAGTGAGTATTTAGCTGCTTGATACAGATTCAAAGTAAATTCTAGTTCGGTTTTAAGGTGCCATTAGATCTCCTATATGATCAAACAGATGATTGATACTATCATCTCTAGATGTGTCAATGTTCTGTGTAGGGCTTCCAAAACAAAACTGATCCCCAGACAACCTTTCTGTAACAATTCATCAGCATCGAAAGTGCCAGTTACCAGGTAATGGTAGAGAATAATGTTGCTTTTTGTATGAAATAGTCTGCACAATGGGACAGAAAATATATCATGAGAGAAGTGGAACTTATGCAAACCAACCATACAATTTTGGGGAGGCAGTTGAAGCATATGTGGTTGTCTAATCTTTCACTATGACAAGCCACATGAGTTTTTATGTTTTACTAACTTATTTTTCTCATTCACTCATAGTTGGGCACTTTGTATTGACCACAGAGAACTTGTGTAGACTTGTGAATCACTAGACAATCAAATCAACACAATGCAATTGTAATGGTAGTCTGCTTTGCTTTGCTTTTAGAATAGTTTGTTCAAATGAAAGAGATGCTTTTCTTTGGGATTTTGCTCAGGAAGCTTCCAGGTTTGGAAAGTTCATCCAAACTTCCACGAAGACAGGGAATAGGTACACCACTGTATATCCAAATGTCCTCAGAGATAAAATAATTTTTAAAATGTATGTCATACTTCATGTCTTGAAGAGAAATTCAGAAAAACATCTAGGAATGGCTGCTTTTCAGAAACAGAAAATTGGGTAAGTATACTTTAATTTCCATGTTAACTCATGTGGAAGTATTTTCAAATAATGACCGAATGACATGACAGCATCTTGTGTTTGTGTAGGCACAGATCTGTGTTTACCTAAAGAGCTTGTACTATATATTCCAATATAATCATAGTCTCATCTTACTGAGATACTTCTACCTGACTTCCTACAATAAAAAGTGTATTTACAAAATTAGGTTCATAGGCCAGCTGAGCTAATTATAACTGAAAAATACAGATCCTGTTGCTTCTTTGCTGCATCATTTGATGCTCCCAGTATTCTAATAACATGCTGGAGAATGCTGACCTCTGACTATCAAGAAAGCCACGCATTATGCAGGAGTTTTTTCAGTCACACAGAACTCCAGTAGCTTTGTTAGTCACCAGACAATCAAATCAACACAATGTAATTGTAACCAGTTGCTGGTGTAGATTTGTGTATGGGTGCATGTGTTTGTGCACACCCGCATGTGTGGGAAGGGGGAGTTTTGAGAAAACAGTAATAGTTTTAGGAAGTTTCTTTCTGCCCAGGTTTGTTAGGCCTTAAGCATGGAGTTGAGACAAAGCCTTCTGAATTAAGTGAATCGTGCTATTACTCTGAGATGGTTCATAAAGTGTCAGAAAAAAAATCATGCAAGTTTTTCCTGTTGCTGATAACTGAGGAGGGAAAGCCTTCAGAAAGCTTACAGGTACAACTAAATTTTGCCACTAGTAAAGCATGTAAGAATGGTTCTGTTACATTTTTGTAAGCCTAAATCTACCAGATATATATGAATATAATAACATTTGACAAGTTAATTAGCACCAGTGGCATTCTCAAATACATATGTTGTATAAAAATACATATATTCTTACCAAAAGGATATTTTTCATGTTTATTATTCTTCCCCTAAACTGGATCAAATATCCATATATATGTCCATTCGTCAGTGGAGTCTGTATATAATCCTCTCAAATATTGGAAGTGTCTTTCAAAATATTTTCTTTTGAAATATTTTCAAAAGTGTCTGAAATATTGAAAGTCTTTGAAAGATTGCTGTATAGTAGGTGAGATTTTTTCTTTCCACTGTTGCAGTATCAGTCTTTAGCTGTTAAAATGGTATATAAAATCCATTTGCATTGACCATACTTTAACTTTGAAGAAACAGGTAAATAATTTAAAAGAAAAGTACATCAGAAAATATCCAGATGTGATCTAGTACAAAATGTTTCTGTATTGTACACTACTACCCCAGAAGAGACAACTATTGGACATTGCCAAGACATGTGACTAAAGGAAGGAATAGCAGTGTTACACCTCCAGCAGTTACACAGCTTAACAAACCCTTAAACATTGTGGTGTCCAATAAAATTGGAACACAGTTTTTTTGTTGAATGAGATGTACCCTGAAGTACACTGAAATTTCAGACATAGATGCTAAAGTGCACTGCTTGGAGAGAAGAGGACATTCCTTTTCACTATTCCATTGCTCTCTTATACCTAATATATTTATTCATGTATTTTTTTTTTTTTTTGCATAGATTGTGGATCATATAATTGTTCACCCTCAATGAGGATTTCTGATTTCTGGGTCATAGAGGAGACTTCCAAGCTGTAAAAATGGAAGTTTCCCTAGTCTCTGGCTAATGTTGCAATTGTAACTATTGCCACTCAGCTGCTACAGACACATCTTATCTGGCATGAAAATCAGAAAATGGCAAGAACCAACCAGCATTCCACACTGCTTGATTCAAAATAATGATCAACTTGTCCATCCAAGTTTACCATGCAAATATTTTCTCCCTTATTTTCCAATCTAGATTTTGCCATACATTCCATTTGGCATGCAAGGATGGATTAAAGAGAAACAGAAGCACTATTCCCCACCACATTTCTTGAGCAAGATCTCCATCCATTTTACTATGCTGGGAACCTTGAACAAAAAGGTCCACTAAAGAGTAGGGATGTCTGAGGAATACGTTTTGTGGGGTGGGAACCTGTTTGATTCCCTGGGCTCAGTACTGCCGATTCTGGTTCACTTGGCAGGGCCTTGAGTTCAAGTTCCTTGCAAGCATACGCAGCATTTATGTGGTACTCAGCAGGAATCATGCTTCCCACACTGCACAAGCCACATCCCTCTCGTGTGCCATGTACAGAGCCTTTTGTTTGTGCTGCTTCACCTGACGTGGAAGAAAGTTACCAGTTGTGCAGCCTTCATTTCACAAGTCTTATTGGACCTCCACTCAGCCCGGCTTACTTTCCAAGGCAGGGCCAAGCACAAGAAGTCTTTGAAGCACATATTCTTTGGCGCTTCGAAGCATGCCTAGACAAAGGATTCCAGAATTGCCTGTGGTGGAAAATCTAATTAAAGTGGAAAAGAAGAAACTATAGTACATGTTAGTAAATAGGCCCAGTGATGCAGTACAAGATCCAGAGAGGCAAAGTCGCATTCTTCATATAAAGTTGCATCATTTTTAAGGATATTTGTGTCAGAGTGTAAGTCCAAAAAATTTACATAACCAAGAATACGTTTTGAAAATAGTTTCTGTGTATATCTAAAAGAATCCCTTTTAACATGTAAAGAGTCTTAGGTATGGTATTCATCTTCAGTATCTTAATAAAACCCCAGAAGCTTCACTTAAAAATATCCCTCAGTCAGTATCCTGTGATATCTTATTTATCAGCTTATTCAAATTTAGGTTAATAATTTGCAATATGTCTCTAAGAATGAGTATCCCCAAGTGATAAATAGACTCTGGGCACCATTCAATATTCAATTAGCTAATACACTGAATTATTAGCCTTTTCCTTCTCTTTTTTTTTCAGCGTGACTTTTTGAGGGGTTGTGCAAATGGGAATAATTACATTTGTACCCTGGTTACCATTTTGCATCCTCCACAGTAGCTCAGGCATAGCATCTATTGTGTTCACGCGTGTGTGTGTGCATTTGTGTGCGCGCATGCGCATGAGAGAGAGGAGAGAACACTAATAGTCATAACAGTCATCCCACAAAATGGAACACTATAGTCATGAAAAAACAAAACCATCTGCTATGCAGCATTCTCTTCTTGGGGTTAGGAGTGTGGAAAGTAACTTTAAAATGCCTGAGAAACATTTGCTTAGGCTTAGAAAATGCACATCCTTTGGTGCATATTCTTAGAGGTCAAGTATCAAGAAGCCACTCTGGGTTGCCAGTGAGTCTACACACAGAATACCCATTTTTCTTTCTTTTGTAAAGTGATTCAGGTCACTCTAGGTTTGAGGATGATTTACTGTGTTTTGCAAGGGTTTGCTGAAGCCATATTTTAAAGAGTTCCGTTTTTTAAGCAGTTATATTGGATCTCTTTGATATGAGAAATTGGAAAGCATTTTTGACACTTCAATTTCATAACAAATTTATATCAAGAATGTGGTTAGACTTTGACCAAGTGCAGACAGTATCTCAGAATGAAAGGATCATTCAGATCTAACATGTCACCTATGTTCTCATAAGGAAATAATAAAGATGTGTGGGAACAGTTTGTCCCATCAGTTGCCTTACTGTAAAAAGCTAAAGGCTCTTTGAAGTGGCTTTTTTCCAACATAACACACCAGTCAAGAATAGAACATATAACTTACTCTTACACTATATAGTGGCTCTTATTTCTGAATGGTTAGGGGGAAATGAATTGAAGGGGACATGGGAAATACACTGATAAAGCACGGGTCAAAAAGAGTCCTTATACAGCTTAGAAATTTACTTTTGAACTTTGGGGGAGAGATTTCCTTGAGGGAAAAAAGCAGGTCTGAAGAAAGGATTACCTGGAAGTATAAAAGTACTTACCCTTTACACTTCTAGACAGCTGCTGTCTTATGGATAAGCACGACACGGGAAACTGAGTGCCATTTTGACCATTGTGAATGTCCCTTTGTGCAAATTATTCCAAATGGATTTTGTACATGTTATCTTTTTCCAGAAGCACACAGGCTTAATACACAAGGACAACTAGCAGGATGCTCGGATAAGACAATGAGCCTTCCTTCTGTTCTCAATACTGTCCCCCTAAAATTCAGGGTGAAGAAAGAGCCCATACAACACATTCCTCTCTGTTGTGGACCTCTTTGAAAAACTAAGCTAGGAACAATGTTGCTTTCCAGCATGAGATTATACTATGCCAGCATTTTTCAAATGCTTAAGTCCTGTATTTCAGATTCCAGAAGCTGAGGGGTGACTTCCAGTACTTTGTATTAATATAGTATTTTCTTCTTGGAGTTCTTCACTAGGACTAAATCCAAAGATTCTATTTCATGAACATCTATACATTTTGATACCAGCAAGAGGAGAACAATGTTCAATTTCTTCTTCTTCCTTGTAGTCCCTACCACCTCCGCCGACACTTTCAGAGATGTTGCAGGGTGTTCCTCAAACTTCTGGAGCGGATATGCAATCTGCACATGGTCCACAAGCAAAGAGAGAATTGAAACTGCCTCCTTCCAGGGTGGGCACCATGTTGCTTTTCCCAAGAGAGGAGTTCTGCTTACAGGAGCTTTGTATCCAGCCCATTGATCAACAATGCTTACCACCGTTTTATAAAGTAAGCACACACTACTTCTTGAGCAGCCTTTCCCATCCTGGTGGCCTTCAGAGGCATTTGGACCTCAACTCCCAGAATTCCCATCCAGAAGGCCCATTGACTGGGAATTCTGGGTGTTGCATTTGAAACATGTCTGCGAGGCACAAGTTGGGGTAATGCTGTTCTTGAGAGCTCTAATGGGATGCTGAGGCAGGAACTTAATGACTTGAAATCTGAATTCGAGAGTCAACACATAATTGGTGCTGATATCAGATTTCATGCAGATTATTACTGTATGTATAAAATATATATGTGCAGATCTGTGGGAAAGGTCACCCTTGTACAGCTATTTTTTGCCCTGGAAACTACTGGAGTGTGAGAAATTAACACCAGTATAACCATTCCCAGAAATTTGCATCTACTTGTATACAAGTTGTTGATCTTGTATCAAAATATGAATTATAAAAATGAAACAGGAATGAACTCTCAAGTTGCAGGGTTTATGGGAAGGATCCATTGTCAGTGATAAAATAACTTATTTACTTATCAGTCTACTAGTGAAACATTTCTGCCATTGCTTATTCCTAAATTCTATAGATTCTGAGAAGTTTAAAATGCTAGGCTGATGCAAAGGAGATGTTACAATTGGCTATACATAATTTCTGTTTTTAACCCCACCATTACTTTAAGTGGTATTTCTCTGAGAATCCATTTGCACTTAATTAAGGCAATCACAAGTAGCATAAACTGTACCTTTTAATCATCCTCATCAGATGTGGGCAAATTGTGGTGTGCAGAGCTCTTGAAAGCATCTTCACCAGGCTTGTAAGGCACTGAATCCAAAGTGCCATTTACAGGGGAACAAATCTGTATCCATAACCAGAACTGAGGAGAACTCCTGGAGTGGTTAGGAATGATGCAGGTAGTATGTTCAGACACCACATTAGATCAAACACCAAGTTAATGACATGCCACATCAAATAGTTTTAGCCTTCTGGTATCACAATTTATTTTAGAACAGGTACATGTGCCAAACATTTTGTCCATGCATATGAGCCTATAGAACAGAAAAACTGTGAAATGGTGCTATGAATTGGGACTCAAATCTGTGAATTGGGACTGTGAATTGAAATCTGTGAATTGGGACTCAATTGACATATGAGTCTCAAGGAAATGCTTAGAAAAGTAAAACTAAGGTGAGGGCTGCTGCAGACAGGGATGGGTAAATCTGTCAGTTTCACTTTATCCCATTTTTTTAAGTTTCTGAAACTTTTCTTTTCCAAATATGGAAAATTCAGGTTGGCAAAATTTTATTAGAAGCAAAATTCTGACCCATCTGCACAATCAATTTCAATAGGTACAACTATTCTCACCAAGAGAGGAGAATAGTGCGAATCATAGAAATTGTAAATATGCATTCATATGATATAATAAACAGGGGTTCTTGCCTGGTCCTTTAACAGCTAAATACTCAAAGTTCTGGGCTTGGATGGGAGAATTTGATTGCTTCTGTTTCTCCAATGTTCAAATGTTTTAAATCTCAAGTTATTTTCTTCCATATATATCTTTGTAAAAGGTGCTTAAATTCTCATCAAAACTAGAGCCATACTAAGCTTTGAAGTCATGGTGGCTTAGTGTGCTGTCTGAACTCAGTGCCTGAAAGGTGGTTTCTCTGGAGATATGAAACCATGCAAGAAGCTGTGGCCCTACCCAGGATGATTGGCACAATGGTCAGCGGGGAGGAGACCTTCCTCAGAGTGGTCCACAGAGGTGGAACACAAAGAATTGCTGGAGCCATCATTGTAGTTGTGGGGTGGAAGAGGCACATTCTTCTGGGTTTCCTTGTCTTGTCCTTTCTGCTGTTGGTCCCAGCAGAAACGAGTTGCCAAATAGCTTTCCTTCTGTTAGGATCAGCTGCCAGGACCCTCTGATAGTTGCCCATATGTGCTGCTTGGGCACTTTGGAGCATCTTTACCCAGCTCCTTTCAGTTTTCCCATGGTGTCCCCTGCAGCTGGGGGACCAGGAGCAGGAATCCCAGCAGGAGGACAGAGCTGGGAATGGGTGTAAGGAGAAGAAGAAATGATTAGGAAACTCGCTGTGCCTGTCATCCATCAGTCATATGGTGTTGTCTGGAGCAAGCAAGTCACTCTATGTACTTTCTATGTAGTTTGCCTTTTTGTGTCATGCAAACTCAGACACTGATTGCAAGGACATTTCATTGATGAGAAAACTTTGTGCAAATTAAACTTCAACTGCTCCAGCCAGGTTCTAACATCATCATGAAAATCTGGTCCATCATCCTGCTTTGCATGTCACACTCACATCAGTGAGCATTTGTACATATTTGAGGTATATGCATTACCTCAATCTCCTGAACCTTCTATGCCTATCATATTTTTGGTGTCAAGGAATACAACTTTAAACTTTCAAACTTCTATTCTCACATGGTTACTACAACCCAGTGATGCTGTGACAGGGCAAATTCAAATTCCAATAAACACACTTTCCCAACAGTGTATCTTCTGATATAGATTTGAAAACTTCCACAGTTTCCACTCAGCTGACCTCACAACAACATTGTAGTACTATGGTCAAAGCACAAGTAGCCTTTATCAAAAATAGGTGGTATGAATAACCCTCTGATAGAACTGAGTAATGCTTCATCCATACTGAAAAGATTGTTGTCATTAATTTGTTCTGAATTTAAATAAGATGTAGGAATCATCTGTAAACACTGTCAGCACATTTGAAAATATGAAAAGTAAGACTCTATTAATATCACTTTTCAAGAGCTACTGACATGTTTTCAGCAGAAATAATGGCTCTCCTTAAATAACTTCCTTTTTTTAGCTCAGCTGAAATTAGGATGAACAAAAAGCAGTAGTGAGTCACTTTTAAAGTTGATACTTTCATTATTTTTTTTAACTTTGGGTGGGTGAGGGCTAAGAGATAAACAGAAGAGGAGCATGGAGCAGAAATCCTGCAATATTATAGGATGAAAAGAACCTAGAGCTAAGTCACAAGAATAGGGTTAACATGGATTTACTATACCACAAAAATCTTCAGGATGTCAAATGTTCTCCATCAGATTCTTATATGTTGGAATAATCTTCAAATAGTCCCATTTAAAACAACAACCACTGAATTTCACAGGCAATGTTAATTCATTTCAAATAGACATAAGCACACATGCACGCGTATGTACACACACGCACACGAGTTTAGCATCTGTTCAAAAGATTTTGGGGACTTTTGTTCTGTACTCCAAACTTGGGCAAAACAATAGCAATGCTAAAAGCTAACACAGGGGAAGTATCTATGCCACATGGGCACCAAAGAAAGTTCAAATGGTTGTGACACTTGTACACAGCAGCTCGCTACCTGCCAATCCATTTAATCTCAGCCTCAGCAGTTGAAGCCACCCCAGTATGAAATGAGTGCATGCCAAAGCAAGCCTGAGTGCATGCTTTGATAGCTGAGGTTCAAACTATCGGTGTAGAACTAGAACTCACAAAACAGAATACAAAATGGAGCAGAATGGGAGAAACGTCAGAGGGAAACTGTCTTGACGGTGAGTTTGTGTGTGTGCTGGATGGCTACTTAAAGCAGTCCTAACTGGGTATCAAGACACTAGAGAGGTTTTACCAAAGCAACTAAGTTAGCCCTGCATTATTTTGGCCAAAAAAAACGGGGGGATGCATGTCCTGATGCCAGCTGAGAGAACTGGACATCATTTGCAGAAAGGGATTCACTTGATGAATCTCTCTTAGACTTTGCCAAAAACTAATTGACATGTAGAACTGCTGAAAGGTCAACAAGGTTACAACAGAGAACAAGGAAACCTCAAAGTGGGGTGGTGGAAAAGCGATGAGAAATGCCCTAAATCAGCAGCTTTTAGCAACTTCAGGGGTCACTGATGGTCAGAGCTATGGTCTCCAGTCTTAAGAAAGTTTCAGACTGTACAATGTGTCAACTAGGTCAGGTCAAGAAGAAGCAAAACTCATACTGCCTCTCAAATAAGGACCTTGTGCTGGGTGTGAGAGCATCACTGCTCCCTAGTCCAAGGAACAGCTGATTGTTAGAACAGGAATATGACTGAGGACCCATGGAAGCCATTTCTGGAACCCCCTCCAAGTCAATTAGAATATCTGCCAAGAACTGGGCTAATGCCGCATCTTAACTGGGCTGGGGTTAACTCCCAGTTCTACCTCCTTTTTTCCCTTTTTTAAAGAGGTTGCACCTTTTGCTGGCCTGGCAGGCTGATCATGAGAGCAAGGTGCACTAAGAATGAGCTCCTCCATAGACCAGACCACACAGGGGCAACAGAAGTTGTATAGATGTCATGCTCGGAGTCCCACATCATTAATGTCTCAGCAAATCAACTTGCGTGATCCAGCTGAGGGCCAGAAATGGAAAGCAAGGAAGCCACTATCAACAGGGAAATCAGATGCTCACCCTTGCTTTTTCCCTCCAGTAATGGGCCTTACTGAAGCCGAAGGACATCTGCATCCCATATCAGAGAGTGGTCTAGAGCAGTTTGCAAATGAAAAGTTTGTTGTGCTGAGCCACATGGATCTCAGAAAGCTCATAAAGGCTATCTAGACATTTTGCTTGCACTGAGACTCCACAGGTAAAACCAAGAATACCATCACCTTATAAATGGTGAAAGCATAAATTTGTCCAGTTCTTCTCTGCTTTCTTTCTCTTAAGTAGTTCATGAGCCTTGGCATCCTCCCCAGCTTTTGACTTAAGTTCAACAGTACTTGAACTCAGGTGCTTCCTAAGAAGTAACTATAAATTAATCTACATATTCATCTTTTTTTAAAACAAATATGTTTTTAAAACGTATTTTTAAAATTGACTGAAAGAAGGCAGTACCTTCCCTAATGGCAAGAAGCAGTCACCATCTGGCAGTGAGTCAAGCCACTGGGCCTAATGCCAGGGCCTGGCACTATGGAAGCCAGGTTTTTCTGCCATGGAGCTACCACCTGAGCAGGCCAATGCAATGCCTGTGGTGTGTCACCCATGAAAACAAGGAGCAACATCTGAACCAAGGTATCCAGGAGCCCAAGATAATTTCCCACAGGCAGCTTCTGAGCCAGCCACCAGCAGAGTCACCTGAAACCAGACGAGAGGATGTTGAAACAGTTCAAAGTGAGGTCAGTCCTATAAAGCACCCATGGTTAGGAAGCAAAATGGAATGAAGAGCCATCTTACTTGGAAGATGCTCCATCCAAAATGATGGCTACTTTATCCTTAGTGTAAACCCTAAAGGACCGGATGGGTCCTCTGCTATTTCTGGTTCCAAGGGCAGCACTAAGGAAGAAATAACTTCAAGTATCATCGAAGTTGATAGGATGCAGCTGCCTTGCATCCAGGAATAACCGCCCCTGCTACCCATGGCTCAAAACCCAGCACCCATGCCAGGAGCTTTCAAAGCAGTAATCTTCTGCAAATTGTGGCAGTGTGTAAAAGCAATCAACAAAGCCCAGAGACCACTGTCTGTAGCCAATAATCCCGAAACAACACATAGCATTCCACAGAATGCTTCTCTCTCTCTCCATTTCCACCTTGACTACACTTGCATAAATTGTATAGTTTAACGTAACTCTGAGCACAGTTGCTCTTTTCTGGTATCATTTTCTGGGTCTCCTTACTGAATACAAAAGCCTACAGGACATTTGGTTTTAAACCATCTCTGCCTTCAAAGCAATCAAACCCAGTTTAGCTTTCTATTTTAATAAGACTATACTGAGAGAAATCTTTCCATGTATAAAGTAAGCAATATTTAAAGTAATTGTCCATTTTTGTCTACATTGAACCCAACAGAATACCTTTTCACCACAGTAAATGACATGTTAATGCTCAGGTTATGGTCCAATGTAATCTGGGAACAAGTCCAACTGAATTCAGTGTTGCTTCCTTCTGCATAGGCAGGCTCAGGAACCGTACTGTTTGTCTTACATAAACTGAGTTTCAAAATCTTAGGATCAGTTCAAAAAGGATTGCTACCATGCTTTCCAGAGAAACAATTTAAGTAGATAGAATAATGCATTATTATAGGTGAATACATTTCTGCAGATTAATTAAAATGTAATACCATTAGACCCACAGTTTGGGCAGACTATAGATAACCTCTGTGAAGTGTCAATTTAGAAATTCAAGTATGTTCTTTGATTTTTCATTACTGATGTCCTTGTTCATTGTTCGATAGAAAACATTGTTCAATAGTCTCCAGAAATAGCACTGAGCTTTTGTAGACTAATGAGTGATTCATTTTAAAAACATTGTTACTTTGTTTAAAGCAGTGAAAGGTCGGAGCGCTTCCTTAAGCAGTCCTGGAAGGACAAACTGGGGAAACCTCTAGTAAGTGTTTCCTCTACATGAGGGCTGGAGATACATCTTGGATGAGTATGTGCCAATATTCAGAGGCTCACCTCAAGTACCCCAATCCTGAAATCTTCATACTCAGTGCTCAGTTGTGTTTGTGATGCAGTGCACAGCAAACTGCATGGTGGGCCTTGTCAAGTAAGCAAGAAAGAAAGTTTGGTCTGCATGTGTGTCTTCCCATCTGAAGAGCCAGGACCAGGGAAAACAGTGGGCTGTGCAGTATGTCTACATGGACCAGTTCCTGGGGAACAGGGGCGAGCAGGTGCTGCTGCACATATGTCCTACCTGCAGGTTGGCTACTGGGTGGCTTGACTATATCAGTACTTTGGCTGATCCAGCAAGGCTCCTCTTCTATGCTTTGACATAGTGCTTGTCTGCCTATTGATGGTTGGGATTGCCTAAACAAGCATCAATCACTCATTGTCGGGAGCTGGGTCTCCATCTTCTCACTTTCAGAGCAACAGACCGTTCTTCGACAAAAGTTTTCTTATTCTCCACTGTACATCAGCAAACTATAAGCAGTGAAGAAAGAGTAGTTCGTTGAACCCAGACTTCTGAGCACCCTTCTTTTGAGTAACCCTGGTCCCCATCTGACTGGAAGTGCCCTTCTCTTAGCTGTATGCAGTACCTCTAGTTGGCTTTCTTGCTTACTTGACAAGGCCCACCATGCAGTTTGCTCTCCTAATGCCACCTCATGGGGTCAAGCATCATACCCTTGTCTGGGTCTTGTGGCTCCTCTCCACTCCTTCCTAGCACATGAGGACTCTGTCTGTTCTCAGATTCTGCCTGGACGCCTGGAGATTGGGATAGGCTTTTCCAGCTGTTTAATTTCTATATCTGGAGGCCTCATTTTCCAGGGGTCATTTTCCCCATCCAAACAGTCCATGTCACTCTGACCCTGACATCCATTGGAGTAGGAAACACACACACACACAAACACACACTAGGGGATTTTTAAACTCACACTTCACTCATGAGTACTTCTGCTTCTGTTGGCAAACTACCATAACTAATGTGCAGCTAATTATGTTACCTTCTACAACTGATTATGTATTTGGTTTGATGTATTTTTACACCTTTCAACACATTTCTAGGATGGTTGTGAAGACTTACAGTAATTATACCTCTAGCTACAGTACTCAGTAGCACCCCGCCCCCACACAGAGCCTTGTAAAACCTTGAAGACTAACACATTCAGCATGGCACAAGCCCCTGACGACGTCACAAAATGTGTCCCATCCCACTTTCATTGGACAGGAAGCAATTTCGTTTTGTGTCTTACCCTATGAATGACCAAAAAGGAATTAAGTGCATTGACACAAGCATGATACAAAACAGGGATTTGTTCCATGGTTTCTCTGAACTGCTATGGATTGCCATGTTGCCTGAACCCAGGATCATGAGTTACTGCAGGATCGTCTGGAGAAAGTGGCAGCTGCAGAAGGTACTCCAGCCATTCAGCCACAGATGTGTTGATCAGTAAGGAAGAATCAGGCAACATGTGCAGGGAGAAAAGCACTCCTGCGGGGAGGATGGAAACTGCAGTACTGTAGAAATCATTTGATCATCTGTCAGGCAGATCATGGTTAAAACAAACAAGCAGGCAAAGTGGCATCCGTGCTACTTGCATGTTTGTGTTGTGTGAATGCAGCCACTGTGTTAATATAATGCCAAAAATATTAACAAGAAATAAAATTATATACAACAATTTGCTTTCTGCCATTTAGAAAAAAAATGTTTAAATTGTTTTGCAATTAGATACACCTTAAAAACATATTACAAACATATTGGAGAACATACATCATAAATAAACAATAATCTGAACAGAATTAATAATGAACATAATAAATATTAAACTCTGATACATACCAAGGTCCTTATAGAAAATTTAGAAACATTATTTTCTAATTACCCATGAGTCCAAAGTAAACTAATTATTTTACTTACTTTGAGGTTTTTTAAATTTTCCTATTGAAATGAGAAAAAATATACAGTGGTGCCTTAGATATGGATGAAAAAGAAATGGAAGCAGAGACACTCTTTTTATTGATATTGAAGCAAGAATGGTTTTCCCTGAGGCACTAATTTTATCAATAAGGGAAAACAAAGAACATGTGCATTGGTGTGCTCACACAACCCAGACAACTCACAAAAGGGAATAGAAAGGATAATCTCAGGACCCTTTTTATTATAATAACATTTTATAAAAAGAACATTCATATTAAAAAGAAGATATCAATAAGCCTAACTTGAAACAAAGCCTAGTGGAAATTACAGATATAAGAGACCCTTGCCAAAATATTGACAATGACAATAGGTTTCTCATTTGCATAAAAAACAGTCACATCTCTTGAGAGCTACAGAACATGTAGGACATAGTAATACATAGTAATAAGTCCAAGGAATTATGTAAGTCAGTAATGTGAAATTAGAGCACACCTCTAATATATTAAGAAGTACATCCAGCACTTCTCCCAATTCAGTTTAATACAATCTAACAAAGGAGTTTAGGACCTCGGGCTCAAAGTGGTCCCAAATTGTCTCTCTGGGGTTCCCCAGATGTCCGTACATCTTTCATGTGGCCTCACCCCTTTGACCCTTGATGATTAACCTGCTGATGATTTCCCAACTTCTCTGCAATTTTTGCCTTTTTAACATATTGAAATGTCTCTCCTAAGGCATGATTACTGGCAGTGAATGCTTTCACCCAAAATATACTGTGCTTGAGCTTTTTGTTATTGGTTCCACCTACTCCTGGCCTCTGAGAGCTTCGCCAGAATAGAGTTTGGCTTTCAGGTTAGAAAAGGTTGCATCCCCCATGATCTAATGCAGTGTAATTGCTACTCATTAAACAGACAGAAGGTTTTAAAAGTTGAATTCTGTGTTGTTTTTCTATAATGCAATAGGAATGGAATAATCAGTTCAAGTTGTGACAACCCAGATTCAGGCCGAACATCAGGAAAAAGCTTCCTCACTGTCCAAGCAATAGGACAGTGGAACCAGCTGCCTAGAGAGGTGGTGGGCTCTCCCACACCAGAGACATTCAAAAGAAAACTGGACAGCCATCTGAGTGGGATGGTGCAATTCTGTGTCCTGCAAAAGCAGGAGGTTGGATTCAATGGCTTTCAGGGCCCCTTCCAACTCTACTCTTCTATGATTCTAATAGGAAAACAGATACGGGTATGGTAGTAGATAAAAAGGACTAGATAGTCCAATAAAATTGTAGGCAGATGAAAGGAAGTGGATTTTAAAACAGCAATGTATGTCCATTTAGAATAATCTTGTCCCTCTGTACTGACATATATAAGGATGTATAAAGTAGTTGCTTACATCCTAATCCTTTCCCTCTAGTCTTGCTGGTTTATAAAGCAAAGTGCCACTTCTCCCATTCGTTTCTGAGCCACAAGAAACCTCTTCAGAAAATGCTGGAACAATTTCTGGTTACAGATATTGTTAGAGGGAGGGGAATCCACCAATATGAAATGTTATTAATTAATGGAAGGGTTTTATCCTTCCGAGCATATGAAATTAATTTGTTTCATATCTAAGCTACAGGATTTGTGATAAGGAATGATTAATTGGCAGGCAGCTGCCAAGAGAATTGAGCCAAGCACAGTTACCAGAAATAGAAGAGGCAGCCCAGCCCAACATGGTGTGCAGTTATTGCTTGGGGCAGCACAATCCCAGCTACTCCGGACTGTCCTGCACCTAAAAGAGGCCGCAATACAGAGTTCAAGCAGCTTAGGACAACAGGGTCTAAATGTCGATAGCAATTCTCCATCCTAGACCCACGCTTTGCATTTTGTTCTGCCTCAGTCCATCCACATGTGAGACTGAGACCTTTGAGGAAAAAACACTTGGTCTGCCCTCCTCAGCAAGACAGATATTAGGGGCAGACATGGTCAAGCAGATGACAAGGCCCACTACCCTGCAGATGCCACTGACAGGAGCCTACCTGAGCTGCCCTTTGTCTTTATTACTACAAGCTGCTTGTCCATTTGCCTCTTGCTCTGGACCAGACAAAGGTGAATGTGAGGAGGAGGAGGCAGTGGAGGAGGAGGACGAGGAGCAACACAGCTGCCACTGGCTCGCCATCTGTTTAATCAACGGGGAGCAACAAGAACAATAATGGAACAATAGCAGCTGGTGATTTGGGCAGTGCAAATATAGACCATTAAGGGGGCCTTGTCTAAGGGCCTTCAAGTCACAGGAGCAAGTACTGTATCCCAGTATACAAGAAAATATGCTGGCAGACAAGATCAGCACTGCTCAGGGCAGCAAAGCAACCTGAGTTGAGACTGGCCATAGTTTGAAATCAACCAGCTCTCTTTGTGTAGAAGATATGAGAGGGTAGCAATGGTCATTAAAGCAAAAGCTAAAGGTAGGTAGAGTCAGCTAATTATGTGTTTATCTTCCTCCTCATCATCATCCTGCCTGCTTGCAATGACATGAAGAGCACTTAAGCACTGTAGTACAATTCTTTTCGAAGTGTCATTATATCAAGATATGACACTCCATTTGGTTAGGTCTCATTCAACTAATAGGCTACAAAAAGTGACAAAAGCTTATACGTTAAAAAGGCAAACAATAATTCTGATGCCACACTGCCAGGGTAAATGTGCTTGCCTTCACATGTTCTTGCTGTGGTTTTTCAATAGGGAGGTCATGGATGTCAGGAAAACTAATTAGTGAGAGGTTATTACAGGTTGGAGCAAAAATAGCTTTCCTTTAATCTCCTGCAAATGCTCAATATGCAGTTGCAGTCAAAGCTCAGTTAACAGCAAAAAGAAAAAAATGATAGCAAGTAAAAGATGATTGAAGGGAAGGCTTGTCTTCCACTTCTAGCCATCTAGTGTTTAGAGCTAATTGGTGTGATAATAATAAACATTATTAGTCATATTGTCCTTATTGTATCACAGTTCCTCGTACCAATGTATTTAAAGATTAATGCAAAAGCAGATAAATTTCAAATTATAGAAGACATCCATTCATCATGGGTGATTTCACCTAAATATACCAGAAACCGAAGTTAACAATGTAACCATGTCATTGGAGATTCATTATCCAAGCTTGCAAATTGCTAGAGGGTTCTTTTTATTTTCTTTTTATTCACTGCCTTGAATGGCGAAAGGTTTTTATCAGATTAGATGGACCCACAGAAGCCATTTTAAGGGGTGTCATTTCTCATTATTAAAGAAACAGAAAGAAATCTGACCCTTCAACATATGTACGCAACAAGGTGATATTTTATGAGAATTGTTATATTTCAGCATTTTGGATCAATGGACAAAACTGAAAGGTGCTTTCATACAAGGACTAACATCCTTGTGTGAGGTGCCTTTCCCATCCATAAAATAGTTGTCATGGTCAGATGGTCAGTCCCATTGACCTCCTTTCTGAGCAGGAAAACTAAAAGAAAAGTAGCTGTCCAAGAATTTAATTATAAAGCAGAAGTGGGACCTAAGCTCAAAACTTAGAGACCACTTCTGAGTTTTGAATCCAAATAAAAAGGCCATTGCAAGGTAGTACTTTGCTCTGCAGTATGGCAGAATCCTGGTCATGAAATATTTTAAAATATTAAGAAATAAAATAGAAATCAGGAAAGCCATGGAGAGATATACATGAGCATATCGGTGCCCATGGACATGCCATGATTTTCCTGGAGGAATACCCTTTGGAGAAGAAGGTTGAGCTCCCAAAGACAAACAAGACTAAGTAGTAATCCATGCCAGAAGACCAATAGAAAGTTGGGCCTGGGGGTAGCTGAGCATGGGTCCACGCCCACTGAGAGGAGGGAACTTGCCTCGAAGACAGGAAAAATGATCCCTTGGCCACAGAGAATGGTGTGGCCTCAAGTGACAGGCCTAAGGAATCACTGGCTACTGTAAAGATGGCCCAGGAAACACCCTGTTGTTCCTAAAGAGGACCCACCTGAAATACCACTGCAAAGTACGCGGAATACTGTGGTGCCATACAATTCTCCTACTTTTTTTTTCAACCACTCTTGTTTATTTTATGGGAGGAGGAGGATTTGAAGATAGATTCAACTGAGAAGAATATTTCAGAAAAAATATGGATTCAGGGCTGTTGAGTTTGCCCTGTTCCTTATGAGGGGCCTGAGAAGTATGCCCATTCTACATCTCCCTTTCAGTCTCTTCTCCAGCAGCCTGTAGCTGCTTCAGCTTCCCACACGATCATTAAAGTGGAAACACTAACAGGACTTTTCCAAATCAGAAAGTGCAGGCAGACAGGAAGGCTGCAGATCAACAGAGACATGTAAGGGAAATAAAAATAAGCATACCCACAGCCACCTTGCAGTGATCAGATACACTCAAAAACACTACTGAAATAAACTCAACATAAATTATACATCATGCTGAAAAGAGGCAGAAGATGACAACTTTGGTCTTGAGAAAAGAAATGTTTCAGGAAATTGGGTGACAGACTTAGGCACAGCATGGGCAGCACTCTTCTCTGGGTCTGGGCACAGCTGTGCCCCCTTCCCCTTGCAGCGGGGTTTCAAGGAGGCAGCAGCATTATAAGTATCTTCCTTTGAGACAGGTTGCACCTACAAGAACTCCTCTGAAATGAAGCACTTGGAAGACCCTGGGGAAGACACTGGACGCTGACAAATTACAACTGTTGCTAAGCCCACACTGCAGAACTTTTCTCCAAACAGTTCTGGGATTTTCCTTTCCTTATACCTATCCCAGTTACAGAGGGTCATTTTGCAGAAAGAGTACCATGAAGAGCTGCCTTACACTGAATCAGGCCATAGGTTCATCTAGCCTGCTACTATCGATAACGACTGGCAGTGCCATCCGTCGCCAGGGTTTCTGTCTATCTCACTTATTTCCAGTGTCACTATCCACCTCTAAGGTTTCAGGTAGATTTTTCCCCCTAGCCCTGCTTGGAGAAGCTGGTGGTAGGAGCTGGGGCTTTTGTACATGCAAAACATGTGACCTACCACTGAAATTGCCACGATAGATTGAAATGATGACAGAATGATGCATGGAGAGGATGGAATAGAGCTGACGCTTGCAGTAGCAATGCAAAAGGTAAGGGAAAAGGGAAGGAAAGGGGGAAGGGGCCAAGAAAGAAAGAAAAAGTAGTGTTGTAACACTAACAGTGAGTCCAATCTGTAAGCAACTCTTTCCTGGAGAAACTGAGTGAAATTATTCATCCAATTTCTCTGCTCACAAACTGATCTGAGAATTCTGTGAGACCATTAGCACAGCCCCCCGACTCCCACTCCAGGGAGGGGGTGGAAATTGCCAGCTCTTGCTAGTTAGTTAGAAGCTAATGAATTCCTGTTCTGCCTGGAAGCATCCAGGTAAACCTACACTGAGAGAATGGCAAAGAAAAGAACCAGCATGGAAAGAGAATGGAGGATGAGTGTTGAAGGCTTATGTAGCACCTGTAGCCATAAAGAAGTGCAGCAGTAACCAAAGAGCCAGCAGTTTTCCACTTCCCCACTATCTTTGGCAGCAAATAAATTTGTCCTTCTGCCAAAGTCATAAGCTTTTTCTCTAATTAAAGCTAACATTTCCCCATCCCCACCCGAGTTCATATTTGAATCCAAATAAAGATACAAATTCAAAATCAAAATTAAAGGTTTGGTAAAGGTCTCTATATCAGAGGCTACTTTGAGTTGCTACCAATGAAAACATAAATTCATACATTGATACTAAAAGCATGAATGAGCAATAACAGCACCCTATTTAGGAAAAGAGTGACTTGAAGTCAAGCATTGCAATATATACAATAAAATAGATACAATAGATCAGGTTACAAAGAGGTGCCAAATATTAAGAGAACCCTTTGTCTTTCTAAGTGTTTTCCTATCTCAAAGGAGCCATCAAAATGTCAGAAACAGTCCCATGTGAAGTTATTTTGTGGAATAAACAGCTTGAATAAATACGACATGCTTGATCATAAAGCTGCACAAGTCATGGCTTATATTTTTGGCACTCTGTACATTTTGATTGTCCAGACAGTGACAGAAACAATTTAAATTTGTATAAAAATAAGTTGTCTTTCTTCTGCAGTTCAGGCAATATAAAGTATTCCTATGGCAACGTGCAAAAGGCCACTTGTTAAACATACATTCACGGGGCATGGTGACCTTTAGTGCTGCTGATTTTTATATGTACATTGATCCGCTGTATGAAAAGACAAAAGTTTCAACATCCACAGTGTTGTTTTATGCATCTGCTTTTTCAGGACTGGACACATTGATGAAAGATGTCATGGTCCTTACTCTTAGTCTTTAGGGATCATTTTTTCTTTGACATATTTTAGTCAAAATTGTCAAAGGCAGCCAGTATTATTTAGTTTTAGTAAATGGGCACCACCATTGAGGAAGTGGGTGCACATATGTGGCTAGGTATTTTGGACTACTGCTCCCATCAGTTCCAATGTACCCTAATATAGTAAAAATAAGGAAACAAAATATCCGGAGAGTGTCAGGTTCTCCATGCCTGTTTGACAGTGTTTGACAAGTTTGATCCTCATTAAACCATGAAGCTTAGTAGGTAATATTGGACTACTTCTCACAGGCCTGTCTGGCACAGAGGAGCCATGGCTGTAGTCTTGAGTTCCATGGAGAAAAGCTAGGCTATTTTAAATTAATTAATTGATTGATTTTTTTTTTTTTACTGGCCTGCACCTCTCTGGAGGTTTACAACAGTGCATAAAACACATAATTAAATGCCATAAAATATATAACATCAGAAATACATTAAAAGTTTTAAATTGTTAAAACTGAACAATGACAAAGAAAAGACTCAGTAAAACACCCAGAATGGGCAACCCCCTCAAGCCCTTGTGTAGCCAGGTAGGTCTTTAAAAGCCTCAGCATGGAGGGCCATCTTAAGCTGGTGCCAAAAAGATGACAAAACTGGTGCCAGTCGGGCTACAGTCGGGTCACACAGAGAAAGCCATCCTACTTGCCACTCTCTGCTCTTCCCCCAGAGTGAGCACTTGGAGTAAGACCCTAGAGGTAGACTGTAGTGTCAGAGTAGATTGCAAGTGAGTGAAGTGCTTTGACAGGTATTACGGCCCTAAGCCAAGTAAATGCAAAGGGAGAGAGGCCTAAAACACAAAAGCTACTAGCCAGTTTAAGCCTACAGCTCTTACTGCCTGTAGCTCAGGGCTAACCTAAATATTCTGATAGCATTTTTGTGTGTGCTGGTGAACCAGCCCCACTGGGAGTTTAGGGGCCTATTTTGGATGTTGTTATCCTCTGATCCTCTCACAAGTTTCTGGCCTTTTTTGCAGGTTCTTCTAGAGAGAAGAAAATGTGGTATTACATTTTAAATCATAACAAACTAGAAAAAAGCCTCCAGAAAATGTGCTATGCTGCAACTAGACCTCATTGTCATGTTGTGGTTGGTTAATACATTACATAAACAGATAAACAGCAAGGACGGGGTTTAAGAAATTTCCTTATTGGAATCTATAGACTTCCCTCTTCCTCTTTTAACCTCTAGTAGGGGGTCCAGGTGAATTTTCATGATGCAAATGGCAGGGAAGAGCTTAAAAACCACTCCTGAATTATCATGGCCCTGATCCAACTTGGGGCACCATGTCCTTCTGCCAATGTAAACAAAAGCTTGCACAGAGGTACTATATGTGATTAGCAGAATGGGTTCTTGGACCTGAGCTCCAGGAGAAGCACCTTGACCTTTCAGATCAGGGAAGTATGCACCAAATGTGGGGAACCAGCAAAGAATAGATGGTTGGGAGGAAATATCTGGGGCCAAGGGAAGAGGGAATGGCCATATGAGTAACCTGCAGGCCTGGACTGGGAACCCAGGTGGTGCACCAGAAATGAGGTACACACAAAAGACGCAGCAGCTCCTGAAATGAAGTCAAGATGTGGGGTGGATGTGTGTCCCTGTGAGCTCCATAATGATTAAAATTATTGCACATTTTAATTTTAACTTCATGTTCAATCTTAGTGTTATCATAATGAATATTGTTGTCTATATTAAGAGTTAAGCCAGGGCATGTTAGATTCGTGTCTGAAAAGGTGCATATCACACACACAACATGAGCCTAAAACACTTGGAAAAAACTTTATTGCTTTTCAATTTAAAGCTCACCTCACTGATAACAGGTTTCAGTGGATTCTAGCTGGACCCTCAGTCTTCCATCCTGCTGAAACTACGGTGGTTAAAATTGGTAGCAATCAACTTTACCTCTCACTTTTAGATTATTGTTCACCATAATTGCATTTGATTTTGGCTCCTAAGTCCTTCAAGCTACCTTGTATAATTTCCTGTTGACCTCTCACACAATGTTCTTTGTTTCAAAACTTTCAGTTCCAGAGGAGCTGTTGGGATGAAGCTGGATACTGAGTCAGTCCCACATTCCAGCCATGGCTGATGCCTTACAAATACCTGAAATTATGCTGCTCCTGCTGCTGTTGTTACTGGTGTGTGTGTGTGTGTGTGTGTGGTGGGGGGAATAGAAAGAATAATGCCTATTTAGGTTACAAATATGCTTTCAATATGCCTGTCAGGAATAATAGGCATGGCAGGCCAGGGCAAACATCCCCATGAGATGCCAGCTGCACCACAGAAGCTTATTCTGATTTAGAGGAAGAGTCACAAAGGGTGGGGCACAAACATGCTCATAAGGAATGTTTTGGGAATGAATCACTAGATTGTGTTGAACAAACCACTTTGTGCATGCTCAGAGACTCATTTTGATGTTTGCATGTGGAAGCAATAAACAGTGTTTTGCAAGAGAAATAGCTCAAGGCTGGTATTTATTTGGAGGAGGAAATGCAGCTCACGACAATGGCATTAGAAATACTATTGTGTCTCGAGGGAATTAATTGGCGATTGCTCTGTTTGCTTGGAGAATTCAAACCAGTTTTAGTAGTTATTGTGGCAGAGTCGGTTCTGAACCACACTCACCTAATGAATGGGGCCAGGGGCAGGGTGATATGGGGCAGAGAAGCAACAAAAATATTTGTTCAGAGCAAAGAAAATATTACCAAATCTATACAGCAGGAACTCTCCCGTGTCATGCCTATGGCCTCCAATATGCCTGCAGATACTACTTTTTGCACTCACAATACTCTCTGTCCCCATTCTATTTCCTTTCTCATGCTACTTTAAAAGGTTTGCTTTGCTAGAAGGCTGGTAAGCTGCAAATCCATGTGCTGCCTCCAGCACTGGCTTTGTTTGCATTGAAAAGAGTTGCTTTGTGTTTTGGGACTCACACTGCACCTCTGCCATGGCTGCCCTGAGCTGGTATATTTCTCCTCTAACCCTCTTTCCCTTATCAGGAGAATAAGAGGAGAGGGTTACAAATTACCATCTTTTTTACTATGTTAAAAGTGGACTGGCTCTGTGAAATAACAGAAATAGTATAAAGATCATTAGCAAGAGGCGTTTATCAAGTTAACAAGACCTCTAATTGTAGATGTTGCTTCTGCCCAACTTAGAAGTTGATTTGAAACCAAATTCCCTTCTCATTTCCATGCCAAATGGCATTGGCTCTACCCACAGGGAGGTTCTTGCTGCTTGTGTGCTAGGTGGCAGAAATGCTGGCCATTACTTAATTGGACAATTTCTTTGTTCTGCTGTTGAACCACTGTACTATTAAGTGTCACTGCCTCCCACTCCAAGAAAAATTCCTATCCCTGAACCAGAGACAGTTCTCATTGGGTTCCCAGCTTATCTCACAGCTTTCTGGTCTTGACAATTCAGTTAAGTATCCACTTCTTCTGTAAGTTCAGAATCTGAAGTATTCACTTGGAATGCTGTGTTTTGGAAGAAATGAGACCCATCTCTACATTTACTTGGGTTCTGGGAAATGAAAGCTTTGTTGCTCTCACTCTGTACCTGTTTTATGAAAGGGAAAGGTTCCATCCCATGACAACCATTTTGTGACACCCATGACACTTTCAAGATTCCAGATGTGACCACCAACCCCAAAATATTGGGGACTCCAATGAGTCTGATGAAATCATCCCAAAAAGAGGGAAAACAGCTTTGTCTGACTCTATTTGGCACAGCTGGAAGTGGGGAGGGTAGCTTCCAAAAGTAAACATGATCACAGTTCTAGTGTCAACAGCAGAGGTGTGGTTCCACCCTCCAATCTGGCAGTGGATTATGTTTCTTCCATTGCAGTTACAATTGTGCACTGGTTCAGCACCTTGCTGGTGTTTGGAATAATTTGATGAACCTGTGGTCATAGCATCTTATTTTATATTTAAGTCTGTGCATAGATGCAATACAATGTGCCCTGATCATAATCACTTTGTAAGAGTAAAAAAAAAAGTGTATATTTAGTGCCTCTTTGAAAATCTTTGTGACTGATGAAGGAGCAAGATGTTCTCTTTTTCATTTATAGATAACATGGATCCTCTTTCCAATAAGTTCTTTTTGAGCCAGTTAAAAACTTTTGTACACACGGGGCTTCTTCTTCAGGAAAATTCCCAAACAGCATTTCAGAAACTGTATGTTTGCACATGTGCACATGCACGCTCAGGCAAAGAAAGCCTCGTCCCAGGATAAGTGATCAGTAGACTGTGTCTGGATAAAATACATTTTCCTGAGATAAAATTTCTCTTGGGGCCCTATTACCTTTTGTGCAGAAATGACAGGCTTAACTTCTAGAGCAGAAGCTAGTGTCCAGCTAATCAATATGGATTCTGATAAATCTGAAGAAATAGGGGAATAAGAACAATTCCAAAGTAACAAGCACCTGCAAAGAATGTATGGGACTATTTTAGCCATTCCCTTTTGCTATTGTTCTGAGTCTTCAAGCCAGCAAAGATCTCTTTCCTTCGTTAGAATTTCATAGAGGTTCTACCTCTACAGTCTCCCTGCATTCTTTAGAAATGCAGTATGATTATGCCCACATGAACAGGTCCAAGAATAAACACTCATCTGAAAAGAACTGTTTAAAGGTGGGTCCTTTGCTTGAATTTTATGTGGGATTGTTTCATATTCCCTTTAAGCTGCATGCCTTTAAAAATCATTTGGAAACAAATGAAATGAATGTAACAATGAAGAGTCCACTTAGGTAGGAAAATTGTAACTTGTTACAACACTATACTGTCTGATAGCTTGCTGGGAAGTTTACAAAACAAAACAAAACTTACTGAATAACATAAGCACATAATAAAACATAATATACATATGATGAGAAATTGGATTAGAACTGAAGTAAAATCCAGGAGCATTGTAAAAAAAGATACCCAAGATGATTGGGAAAATGGAAAGCTTGGAAGGACCACAATATAGTGTTGCACAAACCTCTCTGGAAAGACCATTACAGGGGTGCTATGACTGAATGGCTTTTCCCTTAGCAGCTACATGCCTCGCCTCATTTCAGGGTGGGAAGACTTGGAGAAAGGTCTCTGAAGAACAGCCATTGCCATAGATGCTGGAACCAGGCTAACCTAATACCGAAGGGTGGGGATAATATATCCCATTTGCTAATGTATTCCTCTTGCTATTAAGTGTTGAACTGATACTTGTAAGTGTCTTCATCCCTTTCAGTGTTTCTATGCTATTTCAGCAAGTTTATAAGAAGGTTGCCCCATAGTTTTCACAGCTTGTTCTCAAGCGGTTATGTCTATTGCACAAATTTCCTCTCTATTTACTGCCCAGACTCTGAATTTGAGCAAACTAACCCTCCATTTGCTTTCTAGCCTCTATATTCTCAGGAAGAAAATGTGTGTCATTTTGAAAAATATGCATGAAAAATCCATACTTTAAAAATTCATAGACATTCACATGCATTTAAAAGATGTGCACAACCAATTTGTACATTTGCGGAAATGTTCTTGAAAGTGCAAGTGGATTTTCATGCGAAACAAAATAAAGCAAACCAGAGAGCTATTGAATGAGATAGAATGGGCTTTCGGGTGGTATTTGGAAAGCTTTGACAGGATCAAATTTTGCAAGTATGCTTATCCATAATAAAGCAGACATTTCTGTATGTTTGTAGCCAAATTGGCACAACACAAAATCATGCAGTGCACCTTCCTCATCCTCCTCTCATCCTAGCCTCTTAACTCTCATCAAGGATATGCCTGAATCATAACAGTGTGAGGACCAAGACAAACATTATCATAAATATCTAGAAGGCCTCTCTATTACTGTATAGAAGGTACATGGGGCTCAATCTACATCCTTCTACCTCTCCTACTGTGGTCATGACCCAGATGAGGGTCTCTGTACCTTCGCATTTAAAAATACATTTCTGCTAGTACACATTTAAAGTAGCATCTGTTTTGGGCAGGGATGCACTATAGGAGATTGTAGTGGGAGCTGGTAAAATTCGGAGGACACATTACATGAGCCCAGGTTCCTTTCTAGTTGTACTGCACACTGTTGGATCCAACCTACTGTTTCTTTTCATTTTGGCCAGCAGATTTTACAGAGGGCCATGATCCAATCCACAGGACACTCTGGATCATGCGAGTTTCCTTCAGAATGCTCCTTGAGTGTTTCAAGTCCCACATTAGGCTAACTGGGTTGCCCTTCACCAGGTCATCAAACAGTAGAATTGCTAATGTTCAGGTGATGCTCTGGGTACACTTGACATATTAGATGCTTTGGAATCGGGAATGCAAAGTAATAAGCATGCACTTCAGCAAGTTCTGCAAAGGCATTTGTTATGCTTAGACATGCATTTTTTCTTACCAGCATGAGTGATTTAATACTTTTATAGATCTTCCTTCCTTCTTCCTTCCTTCCTAAGAACAGTTATGGAGGGCTGCAAAGAGCCTTGAGGAAGACACACAAAAAAGAGTGGAGAATATTTTTTAAATGCTGTCAATATAATGGTAGCATGTGCTAGCAGCAGGTGGCTGATTTGTTTGTTGTTATTTTTAAGGTGTAATGGTGTTAGGTAGAAAAAAATCATCAGAAGATGATTATCTCCATTTCAGAGTGTTGAGCTCAAAGTTGTCCTTTTTAAAGGCAGACGTTATAAATGATTAGATTGCCAGATACAGAAATAATGGAAATGCATATGTATGATGGCAGGATATTTAGCATGCATTAAAAATCCCTACATGTTACTTCATGTGCTCTGCAATAAAATAAAGACAAAATGGGAATTATAAAGATGACTACTAAAGTAATATAGCTTATAAATGCATCTCCCTCCAGACATTCACAAAAGTTAAAATTTATAGATGTATTCCAAGTACAAGATATGTTGGACCTAAAATTAATCTTGGCTCCCTAATGAATTGGGAGCTCCTTATTGGGATTTAATAGGTTCAGTTAAAACAATTCCCCCCATCCAATGCATAGAAATTTGCTATTTTGATTGGATATTTTAATTTGTACTGCAGTGCACCTTCCTGCAAACAGATTCACAAAATAAAAAATAAACCTTTTTTTAAAGAAAAGGTTCATCTCATAGCTCAGGAAATGCTTTTGAAAATAATTCTGCTTTGTTCACTGCAAAACATATATACATAAAAATAGGAGCCAAAGCTTCATTTTCAACCTGCAATGCAGTTACTGTCTCTGCAGTGCAGCTCTAGTGTGTTGCTGTAGACTCTGAACTTGAAAAAGAATTAAAACAAATTGCACCACGGAACTAATATTTTCTCAAAGGATGTCGAAAGTGAAAATTGTTTCTGTGGTGTGATAAATAAAAAGATCTCTCCCAGCCCTTGGCCCATAGTGTAACTTCCAGAAAAGGTATGTTTGGGAGACATGGGGGATGACAGAATGAATATATATAGGTTCATATTGTAGAGTAGTTCACTGTGAAGAAGACATTAAGAAATATTTAATATTCTAATATACATCATTAAGGCTGAACTCCTACTTTTACTTACCTGGTTATAAGTACATTTAAATACAGTGAGTCTTAATCTGATCAAGTATGCATACTACTGTAGTGGAAATGGATTGAGCATCATATCAATTTATGGAATTGCGTCTCTCAGGGACACAAACCTCTAGCTCATGAAACTAATATGGGTCTTGGAGGTTCTGCAGATGACCTAAGGAGCCTCTTTGGGTACCTCCAGCAGGTGGAGTTTTTCTTTCAAGTCTCACCTCCTGGCGTAAACTTCACTCTTATCTTCTATAGGAGATACAAGTGGTGAGTAGCCAGTACTGGGAGGTGCCTAGTACCAGCTGAGCCCTTTTGTGCTGTATGCTGTACTCCCAGGAGGATTCTGTGCATTGCACAAAGCCAAGGGCTTGTCCAGAGCTAGAAGGAGAGGCTGCTCTTTCCAGCACCCCCTGAGTCATTACTCTGTGCTCAGACAGGCTCAGAATGCAATTCCCTCCTCAGCATGGAGAAGGGCAGAATGGGTGGGGGTTGGGCAATTGTGGTTTCATGCTACGCACACAGATTGTCATGAGCTTTGTGCTTATGTGCTCCCTCTTCTCCCGCTTCACATGCCTGGGGACTTTCAACTAGACAAATGAAGCACAAGGTAGTTAGAAGTTTTGTGAAGGAGGGGTTTTAAAGTTGCTGGGGTAGGGAGATGTCCCATTCCTTGATGTCCATATGAAAAGTTATAAGCAAGAAACTGGAAGGTGTTGGGTGCATTGGTTCTGGATTAGAGTGTTATGATGAAAGGAACCAGACTGAGACTTTGTTTGAATTCTTAATTTTATGCTGTCTTGCTCAACATTAAACATGCAGGAGCAATCCCCTCCTCTTCCTTCACCTTGGCTGTTGTTTCCCATTTATGGAGAAATTAAAGAGAAATGTGTAATAATGTTTAGTATCTTCCAAATCTCTGAGCAGTGTCGCAGGATTCTGGTGGAGTCTAATTTGTATCAGAGAAGCTCACTTCTACCTCTACTGAAGTCTGAATCATTCTGAAGCAGCCACTTTGGGTCTGGATTGTCAAAAGAGGGTGTTCTAGTTGTCATGTGCCATCATATAGGACTTATGGTAAGCCTATGAATGAGTACTTTCCAAAATGCTCTGTCCCTGAGAGGCTATCGTTTCCTACGTGTAATAGAGTCATCCTATATTTGGTCTTCTCCTTCCCCTTCTGTCTCTGACCTTCCATAGCATTGTATTCTTCTTCCTGCCTTGTCATGATGTGTCTGAAGTATGATAGCCTCATTTTCATCCTGTTTGCTTCCAGGACAATTTCTGACTTGATTCGATCTAGGACCCATTTGTTCATCTTTCTGTTGGTCCATCTTTTTCTACCAATTTTCTTTTCTCTTTTCTTTGATCCCAATCCAGGTTTCCTTATGATATCCCTTAAGTACAGAGTGCAGTAAAATACATGGATGCTTTTGTATGATACCTTTTCCTATGGGAAACTATTTTGTGTGTCACGATTTCTTGTCCAAAATACAGGACAATCAAGTGCTGAGGCATGCCCATTTCTTTCAGAATCATCCATAGCTTCTCATGATTCATACAGTAAAAGACTCTGCTTCATGCATGGATTGATTTTCCTATGAAATTCTTTGGTGTATTCTAGAAGGCAGCATATTTTTTCAATATGATCTTGCACGCCTCTTCCTTTTTGGCATCTAACTTGAACATCAGGCATTTCTCACTCCATATAAAGTAAAAAAAAAAAAAATCCTTGCCACATCTTTAGTATGACTCACTAGGAAATGATACAATGGTCATGTAGTTGCTGCACTCTTTTGCAACTCCTTTCTAGGGAATTGGAATGAATGAGTGTTTCCAAACTGTAAGCCATTGTTTTGTTTTCTATATTTGTTGCCATATTCTTGTTAGGATTTGGACTAATTCAATCTCTGCATCTCTGCAATTGGTATCCTATCCATTCTGGGTACTTTGTCCCTTCCAAACACTTCCAGAGCAGTTTTCATTTCACTTCTAATCTCACAGGGTTTTCTTCATAGGATTTCTTTTTGAAGGAATCTGTCATCCTTTAATCTGTTCTAAATAGTTATTCCATATCTTGTTTGGACTGGATGCACACCTCTAATAATTTGTCTAAGTTTTTTGGTGAGTTTTGTGACCCATATGGATTCAAATTCACAGTTTGAAATGAAAAGGTCATGAAAATTATCATGCTTTAGCCATCCATATAAATAACTATGTAGAAAGTGAATGAACTAGAATGATTTGCTTGAAAGACTGCAGCCATCCTTCATAATTGGTAGAAACTTTTCAATTATTTACAACTGCACATTTTCTTACATGCACATTTTCTTACATGCCACAATGCACAATTTCCCAGTGCCTCTCCAAACTGTGCTCCTCAAATTCTCTACCTTTCCTTCCTCTGATTATTTGAGAATATTGGAGACAAATCTTAGGCCACGTAAAACTGAAAAAAATATTTGGACCTCTTTGGACATTTTAAACCTGAATAGGGTGAACGCATGAGGAGGGGGTGCTCCATCCTTGGCCCCTTCTCTATCTGCAGTCCATTACCTCCTGCTTCTGGTCAGTGAGTCCTGTATCCATGGAAACTGTCCACTCTGTCTGGACTACTTACTGATTTCCAGCATTCTAGATCAAGTGATCATCCGTGGAGGAGACTCTTCACTAAGCCATCCTTTATGAACAAATGCTGACAAAATCCAACAAGGGAGAGAGGTGGGCTGAAGCCTTCCAGTCCCTTGCATGTTTATCCTATTTAATCCTACCAGCATAAGTTTACAAAAAGCAAACCATATGAATTTTCAGAATGGGATATCATCAGAATTGGGAAATACACTGAAAATGTCATGCTCTACTCTTTCCAGACAGGAAAATGAAAGCCCTTTTGAGTATCTGCCTGTTATCACATGTCCTCTCTGTATGCACCCGAACTGAATGCATTTGGTTCTTTAATCAGCAACCGTACTGTTCCACCAGCCTGCAAGAAGGATTAGGTGACTGCATTTAAGTAAGAATTAAAAAACGGTATTACATCTCTTTCCACTCATTCTGGTTAAAATTTTCAAGTGATGCATTCCTGACTGCTAGAGCAATATGACAGTGGACTAATTACCTAGAGATGCTATGGGCTCCCTCACACTGGAGGCATTTAAGATGCATCTGAACAGCCATCTGTTAGGAAAGCTTTAACTTGGAGACCTGTACGAAGGGACCTGGTGGCCATATTTGGCCCCTTCCAACTCTACTGTTCTATGATTCTATCGTGCCATTTTGTAAATCTTAGCTGTTTTATATATATGAGATTGTCTGTCTCTCTGTGTGAATGTGTGTGCGAGGGAGAGGGAGAGGAGAGGGAGAGGGAGGGAGGATTTTTAGCTTAACGATGTAAAAAAATGAAGAACATTTTGTAACAAGTACAACCTACACTAAGCATGTGCACACACAAATACAAACATGCACACCTGTCTATATTCTATTAGAAGGAGGGATAAATATAGTTCATGGCCGATATTCCCCCCATTTTTGCTTCTTATAAAAAAAAAAAAACAAAAAATAAAAACAAACAAACCAGTACACATTAACCAAAGGAAATTTTCAGCCTTTCCTAGAGGATCTTTTAAATCATTTCCCCCAGGAAATGATATCAAATTCATAATTAACTAGGCTTTTTACAAAATCTCAGTGAACATGAAATTCATGTTATTAACCACCCACCTCCTCTCCCATATACTAGCTAATGGTTGCTATTATTCTGTGTTTTTATACATTGCACAAAAAACCACATAGTACAAATTGTGTGTGTGTGTGTGTGTGTGTGTGAGAGAGAGAGAGAGAGAGAGAGAGAGAGAGAGAGAGAGAGAGAGAGATTTGGTCATACCCAGTTCTTCAAACCACTTATTAATACATTGTTTAAAACATATTATAGATCTTCTCCACTCGGTAACCATGTCCTGTGAATTGTGAATTGCTCACAGCTCCATCTCTGGCTAACTATGCTTTACCTATGGATCACAGCACAGAAACATAGCTGCCCCATAGTAAATTAACTCCAATCTCATGGCAATGAAAGATTAATTCCCTTGAATGTTCAGTATCTTGTGGAAATGCTTAAAAGGAGAAAAATAACTTCATTATTCTGCCTCTCTGCTTAGGTAGTAGAAGAGATATGAACAAAGAAAAAAATAGATATTCTCAAGAAGAGGATAAACTGATTGATTCAGTAACATATCCCCAGTATTAGTGAACATAGGCCCAAATTATTTTGATAGCAGAATTATAAATAACTTTCAGCATCACTGAAAAGAGCTCTTTACAGCCTATAATACCTACTCACCAAGAGTTTTTAGGCATAAAGATTTATTTATTATATTCTACTGTATTGTCCCAAAGCCTCTCCAAGCAGATACAATGGAATAAAAACACGCTATAACAATAAAAACAATCAATTAAAATACACAACAACAAACAAGAAAAACAGTAAAACAAAACAGTACACAGCTCAAGGATAACTATTAAAAATAGTGTAGATTAAAACAGCAATACCACCAAAATGATCAAGGTAAAATCAGTTATTAAAATGTCTAGAAAATAAAGTTGTTTTAGCCCAGAGCCAAAAAGATTGTAATGAAGGTGCCAGGTAAACTGCTTTCAGAGGCTGCTCCATTAGTGGGCGCAATTACTGAGAAGGCCCTCCTCTATTTGTCATCCTCCTTACCTCCTTGAGAAGGACTCTTTCAGAAGGGCCTCCAAAACCCATCTAAAAGATCATGTAGATGCATATGGGAGCAATTTATTCTGATTCAACAGTAATATTATTTATCACTTTGGAGTATGCTCCAAAAATAAGAAAGTCATGTTTAGAACCCCCCAGATTTTTAAAATATTGTTTGAAGTTAATGTATCTCCTCTGTTTAATGCAGCCCAGTTTTAAAACAGCACTACCAAAGTTGGGAAGGTGCAATGCATTATCAATTGCATATGCAAGAATTTCATATGATAGTCTTATATAACTATTATACAGTATATTTTAGTAACCAAACAAGGCAAAGGTATACACAAAAATGCATGTATAATATGCTTGATCTTCAAGTTCTTTATGTAGCTCAACAAATAACATTCACTGATATAGATTAATGATCCAGTACAAATATAGATGTATGGAGACTTGACCACCTTCCTAAGTGTATAAAGCCCACACAGGAAGTAGATTATCATCAGTAGTCCTTGCTATATGTTTATGCAGGAGGATAGAGCTTGAGTTGTTCCAAGAGATTTCAGTGCTATTATCATCTGCCCAGTGCTACACCCAGGCACCTCCACAATCTGGAGGGGCTATTTAAGAACTTGGAACTGTACACACTCAACAGTTATTTCCACGTACAGTTCATCACAGTCATAAAGGCATGCTCACAGAAACCTCATATTGAATTGGGCAGTTCTATGATAGTTTAGAAAGTGGTGGAAAATTCCTTCATATAGTACAGCTAGTCATTTTGCCATCATGTTCTAACACACCTTCTTACTTTAAAAAATGTGGAAAACCTGGGTAGTGTTGTATTGTACCTGTGTGCTTGTGGGATTCACCACTCTCACCAACTGGCTTTGGTGCTTTTAAAAACTATGCAAAAGAGAGAGAAATGCTAATTTCTAGAACAGGGAAAATCAGCAGTGTTTGCAGAAGGGAAGCCATCTGACATATCCTCTTCTGGAACGGATAGTCTTCTCTCACATCTGGGAGTATTTTTAAAGCCCCGTTGTAATGGGTCCCATGAGTGCAATAGAAGGCAGAGCCCTCCCTTCGCATACTCTCCTACATACTTTGCTACTTCTCTCCTACACAGTCATTACAGTGTAGATGTACACTAGAAGTTTAGGATCTTCCTCATGGGACAATTCTAAAATCCACTTCAAAGCATGTTTTTTTGGTTTGTGGGGAAGCAGTATTACAGCCATAGAACATTCTGATATTGACATATATTCATTGGCAGTACACTAACAATACATGAAAACCATTACTAAATAAAATTTATTCATTTTAACAGTTTTATATACTGCTTAACATATTTTAAAGGTTGTGTAAACAACTAGAAAAGCATTAGTTCCTTCTATATGTCTGAGTGAGAAACTATATGAGCAAAAGGATATTTCATGCATGAGTTTAGCTTGATCCAACCGCAATAAGAAAATTGACCAAAAAACAAATGAACTGTAGAGAAATAAGAAAAAAAATTGGGAAAAGAAGTGGGATGGTTTTGTGATGGGTTCAAAATGTGAGGGAAAAAAGGGAATCGACCAAATACATTTCTTCTCATCTGAAAAGAAACAGAGTATGTATAGAACTTCCCGAAACATGTGATGGCATTTATAAGTGGGTAACTAATGACATTAAAAATGAACTTTTGTTGTTTTTCAATAATCAGAATAGACAATGGAAGAATGACAAATATATACTTCCATTGGATCTGAATCTCATAATCAGTTCAACTTCATTTCCTGACTTTCCATGGGTATTTTACAACTGTAAGACACTGTCAACTGTTCTCTCTCTGTCTTTCTTGGTTCCCACATGTTATTCTCAGGTGCATTTTAAAACAGCATTTTTTGCTAGCTTTTGTATGTGGTTTGAACAGGAAAAGGGTTAACTAAATCAACACCACCTGAATAGTCTAATAATATATATTTGTGGCCTATAATAATAACAAACCAATTATATTCTGAATTGTTATGAGGAAATGATACTCCCATACACATTGATTTTCTTATTCCAGCAAAATCCTCATCAAATTTCTTTTTGTTTTGTTTTCCCTGCACAGAGAACAGAAACTGATATTCATCAAGAGTATTTGTGGTTATTCCTAGGTCATTAAGAAACAAATTATGGGTTTCAGTAAAAAAATAAATAAGCTAGCTAATACTTTGATTTTTCCTTTGGGTTAAGATAGCAATATTTCAAAATGATAGAAGTTCCATATCCATAATGGCAGAATGATAGAAAAGGTTACCTGATTGCCCTTAGTTGCTTTGAAAAATGTGTGCAATTTGATAAACACTTTCCATAGATAGAATGGAGTATTAGTTAATAACAACTTAAAAAATGAAGGGAAGTATCCCTTGCTGACCATCTACAGTCAGTCAGCATTTTATGTTGCACAAATGGAGCCCACTGTTTGCACAATAGAGAGTTAATGCATCTGGGAACAATCCAACATTAGTAGAATGCTTATATTTGGAAAGAAGCAGGCAACACAACTCTCACAAATTGACTCTGATTACATTCTCTTTCTAGAATCAATGGGCTTTGCCTGTTGCAGGACTTAACCCTGGAAGTGCTAATTTTTGGTTACACAAGCGGTGGGCCACATTTGTGCAGCATAATCAGCAGAGTTTGCCATTCAGAGAATGGAAATTGTCCTGGACCAGAGGAGATAATTGCCATTCTGAGAATTTTAATACAGAAGAACAAACAGCACCCACACTTCTTCCACACTCAACAACAATTCCAGCTGGTTATCAGAAACCAGCACACTTTGTAAGGAACAACTTTTTCATTCCATTGCAGATCTAGATTAACTATCACATAGTTCACTGAGCAAATTCATAGATAATGATAGCTAGTCCTATGCACAGATATGTTTCACTTTCCTTTTGTCTACTAAATGTCACATTCATTTTCATAGGTAAGTCCAAGGGATCATCTGCCCATCCTTCTATTGTACCTTCTCCCACACTATTACCCATAGTTGTGGCAAATATACATCAATATCATAATTACATTAAGCATTGAAATTCCCTAACTGAATGCCTATGGAATAAGGCTTGCCTTATAACTAAAGAAATAACTTGCATAACAAATACATTTTTAAACTGCACCAATTATGCATCGTGGTTATCATTTCACCATCAGTGTTAATGAGTGTACCTGTTTCCATAAACTATTTGCAAAACATGCTCATGCATTTGGTTCCTGCCACATTGTCAGAGTCTTATTATGGATTTCTTGCAGAAGAATAAAAGAATGGCAGCTTCTACAGGTCTCTGTGCATGCTGATGGGCTGCATATTGGCAAGTCCCTACTGCTGCAGGACGCTAGAGAGGGTAGGAGTTAATAAAAGCTTCCACTACTTATTCTTCTAGCATATTCTTCTTACTTTCCTACAAAGGTTGCTAATGTCAAGGTATTTTTCTTCTAGTTCTGCCAATTCTAACAATAAAATTTTAGACAGAAATTGAAGATAATAGGTAATCATCCCTTCATTCATTCTTGTCCATTATCACATAGGAAAAAGATTTTAAAAAGAAAATAGAAAAGAATGTGCCATTAAAAAAAGACAATCATAGTACTTAGTTTTCACTGGCATATTGATTGTTTCAATTTCTTCACTTGCACTGGGATTGCTTTATGCATCTTTTGAAATTATTTCTTTCCAAGAAATCTATTTGCGTACCATGAAAGCTATGATGGTTAATGCCCTTAACGTATTACAGATTCAGAAGACCTTTTATTATAAAATGTGGTATCATTTTTGTCATTTTAATAAGAAAAAGGTACCTTTTATCTTAACAGTAAATCTGAGAAAATAAATAAATAAATAAAATTTCTGTGTTGTCTCAATAATGCCCAGTTTCACTGGGTGTAATTTCTGGCCCAGTGGGCCAAATATTGGTAGCCCACTCTGTGTGCTTGATAAATATGGGTTTGCTACTTTGCAAAGTCTGCAGATGCAGTGGAGTTCTCAACCACTGCAGATATGCAGCCCTTGTTCCAGGCCAAGCATGTAAAATAAACCAAGCAGCATTTACTTATCTTTCTTTGTAGGGCAAAATAATTCAATGTATAAAGAGAGTTCAGTGTGCAGAGAACATACTGTTAGTTCATCTGTTGAGACAAGCTGACAGGATACCTGCAAAACATGCTGTGAGCCTCTTTTGTGTATTTACATCTATCTTTCACTTTGATATAACCAACACGCTGTTTTGTTTTGACTGATAACAAAAACCACCAACTGGACAGAAACTTGTCTCTCCACTTTTTCCACAGGAAGGCTAAATAGAGGTACATCATTCTTTTCAGATTCATTTTATTCCATTTCTTCTGCTCTTCCTCTGCTGCTTTATAGTTATTTACTGTATATCTTTTCAAATCATAATCTCATCTACAATGCAGCCTCAATTCTTTTCTTCACAGGACAACTTGTAGACTGGGCTGGGGATGTCCCTTCTGACATGCTCTGTTTCTATGTTTCTGTGTTGTTACTCCTCTAAATCATTTGTCAAAATACTTAGTTCAATGCCCTAAAAACAGCAAGTTTAAGACAAGAGCAACTGCTTCCTCATGTTGACTCCCTCATGTTGTCCCTCAAGCGATAATGATGTTCCCCAGTATCACAAATTGTTTTTGCCTCCAACTTGCCTTCTATGCGCTTGCAATTTTCCTTAGTCTTTCAGGGTCAAATCTGGATGAAGAGTGTGGAGTTCCTTAGACAAGCAAAGATGCCCCATGTAGTCCTGTTTCCCTCATCTGACTTAACAAAAATCTAACATTAGTCACATTTAGGCAAATACCGGACATGAAAAGCATTTGTTCTGGCTGAAATTTTCCCCAAGGAGGTTTTAACCAACAAAAGCATTGTCTCACCTCTCAGCAAGTGCAGGTAATTTAAGGTTTAATCCTTCCTTAGGCAATGTAAAACAAGAAAATATGTATAACAATGTGTGACTATTGACTTTTTCTCTGCATACAATTGTTGGTTCTATTAAATTAAACAAAAATCATATCAAATATTACCTCAACAATGTTAATTCTCGCTGGAGATTTTAGCTCAGAATCTTAGCTTTTTAAAAGAGACCAACATGATCTGTATTGAACACACATTTGTTCCATTGTTTGGGGCCCATTTAGGAGGAATAAAAGTACCCCAGAAAACTACTTCAATGGATATTCTGAAATGCTTTTACACTCCAGGCAGTTTTGGGCTATAGGAGAAAAAGAAAAAGACAGAAAGCTGAAGTTTGGGGACCTTTAGATTAGGCAATTTCTCACAATGACATAGAAGGAAGAGACTGAAGAGCTATAAATGTGTGGGTTACAGTGCAAAATGGGGGTGCCAGTTCCTTTACAATGTGGAATGAAGCATCTGAGACTCAGAATATAATTATGTTCATAAATTCATGTAATTTGACTTGAGGTAGGGTTTTTGTAGCTGAAGCAGGTTTCCCATGCTTATCTGCACAGAGAATTGTGTGGTCCCCAAGTCAGGGCTGCACTTGTATAGCTTGGATCTGATTGTCTCTTTGGAGAGAGGCCCATGTGCTGGAGTTCAGTCTCTCATATTCAGTCCTCTCCATGAACAGATGGTTAGAGTAGTCAGCAATGAACTGCCTGCTTTTATATGTGTCCAGCTCAGCTGCTTCCAATGTGCAGAATGGAATCATTTTAGTCTGATTTCTAGGGATCCGTGGAAGTTTTGTTCTGCTGAAAGATGAAAAGAAGTACAAAAGGATAAACACTGGAACATACTAGCATAGCTTAAACTGCAGTTGCCATGGTAACTTGTCTAAACTAATGAAGGCCTCTGGAGTGGCATGTTCAGAACCATCATACGAGAGCTTCAGTAGTTAATCTTAGCTTAGGCTTAGCATTTCAGATGTTACATATTTGGGGAGAACAACCTAGTCACAACAACTCCTTACTTAATCCAATGCGATATAGAAGTTAACTTGGCCAGGCACAAGCACAGAGCCTACCCTACTTCACAGGGTTGTTGTGAAGATACAGGGGAGCAGGCCAACCTTGTAAGCTGCCTTTCATTCCTTGCAAGAGGCAGAAAGGTGAGGTATCAATGTAATGTAATAATACTAATACTTCCTTTCAACATGCAGACATACATGGCTGTTATATAAATTCTTTTAATGCATTCCCATTTTCTTTGTCTCCACTGGTTTCATCTCTGATTCAGGCATTAGGGATGGCCGGAGCTAAATAGCAAATCTATGCAGACAAACATTCTGATTTAAGTTTTTTCTCTCTGACAATGTGTCTGTAAGCAAAGTTCACTTAGTCTTTGTGTTTTATTCCAGAAAAAAGTAAGCCGATTAAAACACAAAGGCATGGTTCTAAAGATTATTCATTCAGTTAGTATGTTATGAACAAGAAGGAGGAAATTTTCTGAAATTTAGTCTCTACAGAAAATGGAATAGAGGGAAATGGTGCAGTGATACAATTGTCTACTTAGAATTAGATACCATTGAAGACAATGGGACTTACATACTTTCAGGAAAATGGGTATAGGATTCAAACCTAGAGACTCCACACACTGACTTCCTAGTAATATGGGTGTGGGGTGCATGTCGAAGCAGTTAGGAGATCAGTCGTGCATCTCCTGACTTAATATATAGCTTGCCCTTCAGCAATATTTTAAAAAGAATATTTCCATGTCTAAATATAAAGTAAACCTCTATTGTGAAGTATTTCTTATCATTTAATGACCAGAATAATAAAAATGTAAAGCACTGGTTTCAAGTGCTTGGCTAATTAATAGCTCCACCATTAATTGGAGCAGTGATGCACGCCTAGAGAGAGAAAAGATTTATGGAAGAGTGCTACAGGCCAAGGATCTAAAGTGACTGAAACACATGTTACCATTCAACTAGGAGGATGCATCAAGGCATCATCTGTGAATTACTGCACATTGGGAACTTGATATCCTTCCTTGCCTGCAGTTTTACTGCCTGGAAGGTCTCTAATCTTTCCTTCCATGGCGCTTGCTTATAGCAGTATAGCTTGGAATATAATGGACAGAGTAGTTTCATACACTGAGGCATCCTCCATGCCATTGAGCAAGGAATACTTTTTATCGTTGCCTCTGCCTCGTTTATGCAGGAGTACAGTTGTTGCTGAGAAGTAATTAGACATACTGCCCCAAATAGGTCACTCTTTTGGCATTATTTACCATGATTATAATATTCTCTGAGGAAGGAGGAGGAGGGAAAATGGATTTCAGACTTGGAAGATATCTGATTAAAAATCAGTGAATGTAATCTAATTATGGGGAACATTTTATAATTAGCAAATTACACTCATTCTGCATGTTGCTTGCTTTATTAATTATGGTAAGTGATTGTGGTGGGGAGAGGGAATTTAGCTTGAAGCATGCATTTAGTGCTGAGCATACGAGCAGTCTGAGCTGCAATGGCAGTCAATGGCAGGAGCAAAGCAGGAAGGAAAGTAGGCATGGGTCCACGAGGGTACAATTCATTTTCTATCAATGCAATATTTATTTTGTAAAAAGCTGGCATGTTCTGCTTATGAATGGCATACAGCAAGTACCTGAACTTAGAGATATCTGTCTGTCTGTCTGTCTGTCTGTCTGTCTGTCTGTCTGTCTATCTATCTATCTATCTATCTGTGACTCCTGTAATGGCAATTATAAACCAAGCTTTTAAATACTTGTGGCATTTTTCCTGGGATCCTGCAGGTCTGTTTTTCCTCCATTTACTTGAAGTCATAATAATTTCATGTGACCCAATTATCATTTCAATCACTACCAAGTAATAAAGGACAAATTGAGCATTTTGAGTTCAAATAGGGAATAAGCAGCAGGGTCTGATTGATTCTTAGACTCATTGTGTTCTGAAAGTGTGATGCTTAATACATATTGTATAGGCTGAGCAGTTACAGGAGAACATTGCATAAAGAGCTTTAAGCTCTGCAAACCCCAACTCTGGCTAGTGTTTCAAACAGGGACACAAAATGAGTGAAAATGTTTTATTGTTTGGAATAAGAGCAGATGATTTGGTTTTTGGTCTTTCCTCTCATAGCTCTACTTGATTTTTCGTGTAGTCTCATCAGAAGTGTCACCTTCAGTGTTGATAGAATCTTTTAGAAGATTCTGAGCTCTGCATTGTGACCTCACGTGTATTTGGAACTGAAGGAAGTTGTTATATTCTGAATCAGGACATTGGATGATTTAGCTTAGTATTGTTAACACTGAGTGGAAGTAGTTTCTGTAGTTTCAGACAGAAATTTATCCAGCTCTTTCTGGAAATACCAGCTTAGATCTGAATATTGGATCTTCTGCTTGAAAACTTTGTACTCTACCATGGAACTATGGCTTTAAAAAAAAAATGCAGCAAGACAGGGTATGCACCAACGACAAGATTTGGTTTGGACCACATTTCAGTCATTGGAAAAGTAGCTCCATGAAGATCAGATCAGTTAGGAGACTTTCTAGTTCAACTTCTGTCTGAATCACTTTGTAAATCAGATTCACTGCGTTAGCCCAGTGACCACCACTGACAGTGTTTTAGCTGTCAAATTCAGACAAAGTCTGGATTTATACGACCAGGTAGAACAAGCCGAGGTGGTATCACTGAACATGGATTTAGCTTTCTCCACTGAGATTTCTAGGTTATGGGTTATGGAGTTATGATGAATGAAAGAGAGTTTGCTTGCTTTGTTGCTGAGTTGACAATGCCAAAGCCACAGAAACATTAAGCATGTCTTCACTGATGGATGACAATTTATAAACATCTACATTGTGGATCAAAGGGAAGTTTAAACTTAGAGGCATTTTTAAAAAGGATTACTCTTCCAGCCTTTTGTAGGCAGTTTCCTACATTCTTTGAGCCTGACTATAGTACACGCACATACAAAGGGAATGGGAGAAAGAGAGAGAGGTAGCCACACATTTTTCATTAAGCTCATAAATAGGACGCAGCACTGCTGGCAAAAACACTTCTTCCCATCCCTTTCCAAAGCCTCACACCAGGTGTGATGCCTGCCTGCCTGCCTGCCACTGGTGGTCCCCTATTACATTTTCAGAGAAAATGCTTCCCTGCCTTCTCTGTTTGGTGGCAGATAAGAAAACGTGTTGGACAAGGCTGACTAAGGCTTATGGTATTCAGTGGAACTCCACCTAAGTAGATGCTTTGGAAACTGGTATCAACAGCAGCCACCAGTTACTTCATTCAGACAACAAAAAATCTGTGTTCAAGGGTTAAGAATGGGTTGTTCTTGCACTCTGGGCTGTTGTTGAACCATGAGTTAGTTATTTTGTTGCTGAGCCCAGCTGAGATAACAAACCAAAGTGAACAACCCACAGTTCACAGCCAAACAACAAACCATGATTTCTCTTCATGGGTTCTGAAGGTGGGTCAGACAATAAGAAAGCCCATGGTTCAGTAACAACTTACTGTGTTATCCAAACCCCATCACTGAAGAGACAGCAGTGTGTAAAGGCATCTCATGGTTATTCCAGGATTGCAATTGATTCCTGGAAATCCCAGCTGAGCACTGCTGCTGCCCCAGGTGCCTCATCACAACATACAGTAAAGATTCAGGACCAACCTCTCACAGATCCTTTCTTTAAAGCACCATGATTGCAAGCACTTAAAACTATCAGTAGCAACACTCCATCCCTCCTTTTCCTTTGGGATGATTTGGATAAGCCTTGCTTCTCATGTCTGGGATATGATTGAATCAGCTTGTGTCAGCTCAGAATTTGTGCAAATCAGATACACATTCCTATAGCAAACTGCACATTCTGTTAAGAATGGGGCACAGGAAAGAAGAAGAGGATGGTTATTATATCTTTTTAAGAGAGAGAGAAAGGAAGGCTAATCTATATCCAGAATTCAAGCTCAGATGCAAATGAGGAGAAATTCAGAAGCAACCCAGCTCTAAGATGGATGAATTTGTCAATTTCACATTCTCATTTTACCAATCTTTATGTTAATAGCATGTGTCTGATCACATTTTCCCCTAATACTTGCATTTTGTTTTCATGTTTGCATAATTCTTTTCAAACACAAAAATTTTTCCTCTGATATACACATTTGTATATGCTTTCTTTGATCAAATAATTCCATTCAGAATTCAGCTATTCAAAGTATGAAATTAGGTGAAAAATGTAAATTTAACCAATGTCTTTCCCATCCCTAGTAACATAAGGATGGAGAGATTTTCCATACAAAGGCCTCTGGGGAGTACCTTGCATTAGTTGACTGTGAATTGGCCTGCTGGCTCTAGCGTGGCACTTCTCCTGTAGCTGTTGCTGTCAGCAGAGCATCTCCAGAGCAAAGCCTCAGGGGCAGGCATTGGCCAGAGCATCTTTCTTCAACCTGGGGCCTTACATGTGGGCTTGGCTGCAAATGCTATCACTTCTAGGCAGCATGGCCAATGGAAGGCACCAGGTTGAGGACTCCTGTCCCAAACAAACATGCCATCTTGATGTACTCTTTCTGATCACACAGCCTTCTCTCTCAGCTGTCACTAGTCTAGCAACATTAGTTCTAAGGTATTTTTTCTACTCTTCCCCCAACTGCACTTCTTAGGACGTTCAAGGATATTAAATCCAATGCCCTGCACTAATAGAAAATTGTGAAAACAGACTTCAGGGTACATCCTTGAATTAAGGCTCTCCAGCTCCCAGTACTCCTCCATCAAAATAAGCACCATACCTTTTTCTGACAGGTCAGCTGAGGCAAGGTAAAAGAATGCTTATTATTCAGTGGTGTATGGTCATGTTTAGTGACTTTACCTTATTGCTTTTGTTTGTATTCTTTGTGAAGATGGGGGAAATAGAGATGGAAACTTTGGATTTTGTATTCTAAAGCTGATGTTACTTTGATCCCATGACATTTACGCTTAATATGAAGCACATTTCAGAATGCATGTTGTGTGAGAAGAATAAGAAATAACTTCAGTTGCAGGAGTGGGCCTTTTCCTTTAGATTCTGTGCATACTGTATAGCAGAAGAACATGTTGCAAAGAATTTTGAAACTGATCTGCATTCAGCTTCAGTTTCTAGAAAAACAATTAATAATAATAATAAAAGTAATTTGCTTCTCTAATTGCCTCAACATGAGTGCAAAGGAATGTTCATCTGCATATGAGTGCTTCCTTTCTTTACATTAATCTCAGTAAAAATTCCTCTGCAAGAAAGTGAAAACAATATACCATTATGTCTAGAAAATTAGAAAAGCATCGCCGCCACCACATTGCATTATGCCCTTTCTTTCTTCCTCTTGCAAGGGCCCAAAGGGCTTATCAAGTTCTCTCTGCTTTTCCTAAGAGGCACAGGTACACTCTTCACATTAAGGGTGGGTCTTTCTTGATATTCCAAGCATATACAACAGGAGAGAATTGACCAAGGATTCTAAGCAATGTGATAAAGCACCATGAGCTACAGTAACATCTATGGGGCAATATTGTGTCTTTCAGTTCCAGACAGATTGTAGAAAAATGCCCTCCTCAAAGCTGCCTCTCATCCAAAACTAGGCCAGATGCCAGAGACAAAGCTGCTGCTTTAGTTCTAGCAGTGCAACCCATTTTGTAAGCTTTGCTTACCATGTGCATCTAGTAGTAACAAATTACAGGAACATTTTAATTATACTGTTTTACAAATATTTTCAATACACACTAATGAGTGTTCTAGAAACAGCACAAAATGAATAATGTTTGAATTGTTGTTCTCATGTACCTATGAATACAAGAGCATATACTATTTTTTTAAAAAAAATATTCAGCACCAGAAACTGGAAGAGAAATAATCATATCTCTCTCTCTCCCTCTCTCTCTCTTTCTGTGTGTGTGTGTGTGTGTGTGTGTGTGTGTGAGAGAGAGAGAGAGAGAGAGAGAGAGAGAGTGCATGTGTGCATGCAGTGGAGTCATATAGAAAATTGCATGGACAGACCTACTACCACATCACCTGGAATACTCTGTCCTGTTCTGTGCACCAAGATTTAAGAAAGATGCAGATAAATTAGAAAGGGTCCAGTGGAGGAAATAAAAAATGCTCTATGAGAGAGACTGAGAGAACTGGGCATGTTCAGCCTTGAGAAGAGAAGACTGAGGGGGGACATGATATCCCTCTATAAGTACCTCAAAGGCTGCCACAAAGAGGAAGGTCAAGATCTCTTGCTAATCTTTTCCGTAGGACACAGAATAACCAATTCAAGTTGCAATAACCCATATTCAGGTTGGACATCAGGAAAGTTTTTTTTGGGTTTGACCAGGATTTTTCTCAATTTACACCTTCTGGACTGAACATGTACTAAGATGAAATCTGAGTTCACAGATTGCTGAATTTGCATTGTGAATCAAGATGGGGTGGGAGAGAAGCTTTTGATGACATTTTTGCATTTCAGAACTGAGTATGTTTGAAAAATGTGCACAACTCATGTGCCCATTTGGAAAAATATGAATTCATGAAAAAGAGCACAACATTTCTTGTATACAGGAGATGGGAGTGGGGGACAAAGCTCACAATCTGACTTCAGTTGAAACACATTCTGAGATATACTTGGTGAGCTTGGGTCTGACATCCCTAAACAAAGGTTAGAAATGTTGAGAGTTCTAAAGATCTGGAAATCACCAGGTTGGGACCATGATGGCATTGAAGAGTTAATTGGCTCTTAATTTTTATGGCCTTATCATTCTGAGGGTGAGATTTTAATGTGGGAAGAGTATTTTTTTAATCAGTGTTTGCCTTTTTAATGGCTTAAAAACCATAGTTAAACCATTGTTACATTCTCCGAGAGCAATCTGATTGAACTAATATGAATAATTTATCACATCTGAGATAAAGCATAGGGAGCTTGCAATACAATGGTAATTAGTGCTTTGAATCCATATTTGCAGTGGTAAGACTAGAAAATGTGCAATATTGCAAATATTTGAGATCTAGCTCTAGTGAGAATTATTGTTAAAAAGAAAAGAAACACACTGAACCAACTAGTCCAACATCCTGTTCACACAGTGGCCAACCAGCTGACCATGCAATCTACAAGAAGGGTATGAGTGCACCACGGCACCTTCTACCCAGGTTCCTCCACAACTGGAGTACATGGGCAGCAACTTCTGATACTGAAGCATGCCACCATCACAACAACTAGCCATTTGATAGCTGCACTTCCAGAATTTTTTCCAGTGTGTGGTAATTTGCACAGATGTTATTCTTCACAGTTAGCTTAAATATGCACCATCTGACTTAGTCAGTTGCTACCATTGCCTTTCCAGCTTTGTAGATACAATGACAATAGTTCAGAATCAACACACTTTTTCTGAATTGATAATTTCTTAGTTTCAATATATCTATCTATCGCAATTTTCATAACTTCTTTTTCTTTATTATTTAACATTCGGATCTAGCAAATATATCTATTTTCATGGGATGAACTAAATGCAGTGAAATTATATGGTACATCTTTAAAGTTATTTCCATTGGTCAATTATAGAGATCAAATAACATTTACAATGTTTAATTTATCTATACTGGACCACTCAAAGAATATGCCAAAAATCAAGTAAGATTTTTTAATGTTTTAAGAAATCTACAGATTCATATATTTATAAACTATTTTCTAATATTGTAATCTGACTTTACAAGACTTTGTTACAATGAAAAAAACAAGTATTTAAATGTTATTTCTACATCTCTGTGGGGCTGTCAAATCCTCAAAATGCCAAGTGAACATTGACTATTCACAAACAAACCACAATAATTCCAAGACATTTTAGTCCATTATGTCCATCTCTTGCACTGCCTGCAGTAGTTACTAAAGCTGCAACTAAGGCAGCCATGCTTTAAAGTAGAGGTGGGCAATTTGCACCTGGAAAAGTTTGTATTTCATTTAATCCTTTCCATGCGTGTTTTGTACTGCCCAGCATATTTCATTCCATCTTCTTCTCATTTATGGGATCAATATTCCCTTCAGAAGAATATGGAAAAACGCCTGACATGGCTTGCATAACTTCTGCTGGTATGCAATATTTTCCATATTTTTCTTTCTGAAGGGAGATCTGAGATGTGTAAAACCTGTTTGAAATTGTTTGTATCATGTCTTACTTGAATTGTCATTGTCATTAGCCATGTCGTAGTGGCTAATTTGCACACATTTCTGGAAATTCTTTTTTTTTCATGGTCAGCAAATCTGTGGAATCTGTAAGCTTGAAATATGTTGGTCTGCTCTGGAATACATAACCTGAAATCATTGAAAGAATCCATTTTGGATTTCTCTACCTTAAGCTCTCCACCTTCTCACCACTGGCTAAGCTGAATAGACTGATGGGGGCATTTGGTCAGAACATCTGGAAGGACATAGGACTTCTGTTATAAACACTAATCTATGAATAAGTCTAATTGAATTCACGTGGCTTACTTCTTAGCAGAGATGTATAGGATTACACTTTTTTTAAAAAAAAGATGCACCATCTCCTAAGGTTCCAGAGAGGTTTAAATTTGAGAGCGAAAGAGAGAGAGAAAGAGGAAAACTTGAGAGAAGATGTGTGCTAATGCAATTATTTATTTCATTTGAAATTATAGTCCCCCAGCATTTCATAATTGTCCCTTCAGCTGTTGTAAAAGGCTAAGTACTGGCTAGAACTGGGAAAGGGAAGTTGCAGGCATCTTCATTTCATTAAGGGCTTCAAAGTCTTTCTTGTTATTATACAAGCACTGATCCATACAAGGATACAATATATGTAGGTTATGCTGAATCAGAATTACTGAAGCCCAACATTACTGAAGGAGGCTCATAAACTATTGGGGTAGTTTTTAATTTATCTACACATACAGTGGCTTTCACTGTTATTAATTGCTACAAATTAAAGTTATAGAACCAGATTTGATTTAATTGCAGATGATATATTGATCAGTTCTACATCCTCAGAAAGAACCTTTGAGCTAGCCTCTATAATTCACTAAGCACACTTCCACTTAGCAGTCAGAACTGCTCATCTACTGGGGCTTCCATGGTCATATTTAACTCTTATTAATTAGGAATGGCTAGAATGAACACATGATCAAATATCCCATAAAACAGAGCACTTTGTGATGACAGCTCTAGTGAATCTGAATATACTGAATATCATCTGTTGTATTAAAACATAGCTTCAAGAGAGAATAAGCTCTAGAGAAACATTCTATGAACAGTTTTTCTCCACGAAGAATTTATTTCCCAAGCTGTAGGGCAGTCTCCACTGACTCAGCAATTGAAGAACCTGTAGTTAATCTTTGAATTACTGAGAGGCATAGGTTGGTGAAAAACACTTGTATATTATGGAAAATACAACTGAGAAAAGAAAATAATCATTCTTTTCTTTTGCATGTTAGCTGTTTGCCACAGCACTGTGCCCAATTTCTTGTGAAGAAAATATATTTGCTTGAAATATAGTAAACAAGCAGAAAATAGTGTCACCTAGAAAATGTGCTGATTTTTAAAGAAATCAGCCTCTATTAGTGAAGAGGAATCCACCCACTGTTTGCATATGTCACAAGGGCTTTTGTTGTTATTATTTCTTGCTAACATAGAATGGAAGGAGAAAAATATATTTCGAATATGCTTTGAGACTCAGAATCTGGTTCTATGTCAGCACATTTTCTCTGTCTTGCTCATTTTACAGAAAACAGTTATTTTAAAAGGAAGCACGATGATGCAGAACTTAGAGAACAGTGATATATTTGTATCTTATTGCAAATTAATAGTATCTGTAGCATGTCTCACAGAAAATAATTCCATAGTCCTTTCCACCTATAACTGGCAGTAGGGATGAGCTTTCCATTTGAGTTTAACAGGCTTCCAACTCACTTCTGAGCTGGACCAGAAGCAGACAGAATTGTAGTACATATGTGTGTTTTTTTTTCCCATGGACTTCCATCTCTAAAATGTGCTTTGGTTGTCACATTTTTCTGATGCTAATGAAATTTCCCCAGAGTTATGCATTTGTGTATTTTCACATTTTGCATAAATTGAAAACGCACAGATGTAGTGCACTTTGCATAAAATTGGATGATTTGTGCAGATTAGCAGCTGAAAAGTATTTGATCTTCATATAATTTGTGACAATGACATGAAAACCACACATTTCTTGGGTGCAGGTCCATATAATTTAGCCCAATTTTGTATCCATTTCCTTGTTGTTATGTGCCATTAAGTTGTCTCTGACTTATGGTGACCATATGTGTAAAAGCCCTCTAAAGTGTCCTATCCATGACAGCCCTGCTCAGCTCTTGTAAATTCAAGGTGTGCCTTCCTTTATGGCAGCAATCCATCCAAAATTTGGTTGTCCTTTTCTTCTTCTACCTTTGACTTTGCCTAGTCTTCTCCAGAGTTTTGCTTTAACATTATGTGCCCATCATGACAGCCTCAGTTTTTTCATTTTTAAATTAAAAAAAAAATCTGCATTATGTTCCTGTTGTTTTTGTTTTTTAAATTAAACCAGAGCCCATGTTAGAGACAGAAATACGTATGTAAGTTGGCTTGACTGACTCCCAAGTAAATAAGGGCTTGTGCAGGGATGGTGAACCAGAATCCAGGGACTCACTCATGAAAAAGGGGGATTCTTACTCCCATCCCAGCAGTTTCCTCACCCATTCCACCACAATTACATCAGTGGAGAGTAGGAAATTGTGTGTACATACAGTCTTGGGGATATGGGAAACTATCCTATGCAATACATGCAGACCTTTGGGAAGGAGAGCTCTGTGTTGACATCAGAAGATCCATTTCACCAGAACTGCTGGGCAGGGGCACTAAGATTCCACACTATTAATGTGTTACATATCCAGCCCACCCCCTCCCTTCTTCAACAGGACCCTGGCCAGGAAACATGCCCAGATTTGTCCAGTGTCTACAGGTACCAAAACCAACATGAACATCATTGTGAGCCTGACACTCTCTCTATGGCACATCTGTTTACTGAATGGTCATAGCTGTCTTCCTGATGTTTTGACTTGCAATTCCCAAAATAAATTTAAGTCCATTTAGCAGTTGATTTAGTCAAACTACCATTTCATTCTGGAACATAAATCAGGTCTCAGGTAGACTACCTGGGAAAACACAATTAAAATTTACAAAATTTGGGAGCATAAATATGTGGACATTTTTCTTAGAAGAATGTACGGAATGAGATTTAATTCTATTGTGATTAGGCTTCCAAACTCAGCTATATCTCTTTTTCCACTATATTGTCATTGATTGTTCATAGTGAACAGCTTAACTAGGGCCAAGGAGACAATTTGCATTGAATAATGAGTCATACTGAACTTCTCATTTGTGTGACCATTTAAGGGGATATAATTTAGTTTAATGGTTATAGATAACATGAGATTTACAGACCCGGTTTGCATGGTTGCAAGGTGCTTGATAAGCCATGGGGCTAATTAACTATTCTGTGCATGCCAGTCCTGTGCCAACTAGATTTACATAATTACATAATTACCCTTGCTAGCACAGTTTGTTGTGATCTCCTTACCCAATTAGGATGGGTGATTGGAGGTATTAATGAAACTCATGGCCAGAACTCATGACCTGTTTACGGGTTGAGTATACAATCCATTGGGACTGCAGGTGGCGCAGTCGTTTAAACTGCTGTGCTGCTGGGCTGGTTGATCGAAAAGGTAGCTGGTTTGAATCTGCACAACGGGATGAGTTTCCATTGCTCTGTTCCAGCTCCTGCCAACCTTGCAATTCGAAAGCATGCTAATGCAAGTAGATAAAAAGGTACCACTTCAGTGGGCAGGTAACAGCTTACCGTGCACTTTGGTGTTTAGTCATGCCAGCCAAATGACCATGGAGACTGTCTGCGGACAAATGCTGGCTCCCTTGGCTAGGAAACGGAGATGAGCACCGCCCCCTAGAGTCAGGCATGACTGGACTTAATGTCAAGGGGAAACCTTTACCTTTATACAATCCATGCTATCTTCCAATCAGCTGATTTAACCCAAACATTTAAAATATAATAATAAAAATTGATCTATCTGAATATCTCACTCAATATAACTTGAAGTCACCCAAGGGATAATGCTCAAAGCTATAAATGTGATGATCTATCCAAAATCTGGCTTTCTTATGCTAGTTAGACCACTTTTCCACATATGGCCCTGACCTGGAAGAGATCTGATCTGAGATCAAGTCTACAAACACTTGGAAGTGCTACAGGACTACTCCTTCGCATGAAGTTCACAAAGTGCCAGTCACGTGTGGAAACAGATCTCACTTTGCATCACAGACACATGAGTGTGCAGGTGGGAGATAGCATGTGTACAAGCCAGCCTCAATGAAACACTTGGATTCACTTCCTGCTGGATGCCCCCATGAACACTCAGCATGGGGGGCACTTCAGGAAGAGAGAAGGCAGGCCGGAATCTGTGGAGCTGAGAAAATCCAGTGGATTTCCACTTCAGACTGGATTTCCCATGTATAGTTAGCTAAAGCTGAGGCAGGGAATTAAAGGAAAATTCAAACCTATATTAAGAATTCCAAAGAGCCAAATGAGAAGCATACTATTTGACCAGAATAAAATAATGCAAAGCTGGAAACAATATATTGGAAACTGTACGGGATAGTTAAAAAGGGATTTTAACCCAAGACCAAAAAGGAATACACATACACAGAGAGAGAGAAACATCCAAACTGTATTCCAGTCCTCAAGTATGAGGATGTTTCACTGAAGACCAATGCCAAGATCGTTCACACTATTTTATTCCTTATCACTATGTATGGGTGTGAAAACTGGACAGTGAAGAAAGCTGTCAGGAAGAAATTTGATGTATTTGAAACATTATGCTGAAGGACAACTTTATGAATACCCTGGCCTGATGGGAAGATGAAAAGTGGGTTCTACAACAAATCAAGCCAGAGCTTTCCCCAGAAGCAAAACTGATGAAACTGAAGCTGACATATTTCAGGCACATCATATGATGACAAGACTTATTGGAGAAGACAATAATGCTGGGAACAGTTGAAGGCAGAAGTAGAAGGGAAGATCAACTATGAAATAACTTAATTCCATAAATTATCAAGTCAAGGACAGGACACTCTAGAGGTCATTCATTGATATGGTTGGCGTAAGTCAGAGACAAGAGCACACAACAACAACAACAACAACAACAACAACAACAACAACAGAATCGAGATTTAGCCACATGCAACTGGGTTGGCAGAAGTGAACTTCCTTCATTCTGCTGCACACGGGAGCCACTCCAGAAGATGCTACTTCGAAGGTAGGGGACCTGCTACATGGAGCAAGCTATAGTGGGAGATCCCCCAAAGTTGGTTGGAAGCACCTTTCATGAGCAAAGGCTTCTGCCTACAGAAGACTGGTTCTAGATCGAATCTATCCTTTTTGCTACAGTAAATAATTACATTCCTTCCTTTTTGATTATCCTTTTCATCTTTGCATTAGAGCAGATAGATAGAACTTGAGCAACATATCACTAAGTATTTGGTATCTAAGCTTTTTACAATAGTCCTGGGATGTGGGATTGTTCCTGAAAAGAAATCATTAGAATTTACAAAAGTCTTCTGACTCCCTTGGAAATTTCACAAAGGCTTACCCAAGCTAAAATTCACTTCTAATTTCAACGGAGACACAATGTCAGTGAAAGGGCTTAGATGTTGTGGTTCTGTTGATATTAGCATTGCATACCTCCTTTTCATTCTGTAGGTATCTGGGCAGGTTCTTCATCATGCCTGTGTTGCACCTGGCTCAATCTTGCCACTAAATATGTATTCGTTAGTGGTGATAGCCTAAGAGTCAGGTGAAACAGAACTTTTTTTTTAAACTTTATACATTGTTTCTGTACTATAACATTCCTGTATTGTTGCATATTGGAGAGCTTCACCTGTGACCTTCACAAACTAGACATATGTAGAATAAACCATATCGTGCAGCTTGGTGCATCTTAAATTTAGTACATACTGAAGAATCCATCTGTTTGCAGATTTTCTTGCCCCAAGACAACACTTCATTAAGAGATGGTCTTTGTCCTTCAGGATGAATTCTCCTTTACTCCTTAAATGTCGTGATAAAAACTCATGAGCAAATCACTCCATATATTAAAATTTAGCACTTCAGATTTTCATTTTATTTAATGATTGCATGGGTTTCAGGAGGCTTAAAGGCTACAATTCATGTCTCATTCACTTCAGTATAATTTTATCAAAATATATGGGGGTAGTTCCAGAGAACATGGAGACTTAGGCTCAGGCAAACTGACTGTTCTGTTAATTAAAATACAGAGTTGGATTTTTGATGGAGACGTCTCTGTGTTGCAGCGAAAGACATCTGCAGTCTTTTGATTTCAACCCCAGTCCTAGAAACAGTAGTCTTGACCTGCCAACATTATCACTGGGATCACAAGAATTATTTCCCAGTATCAACTCTTTCATACCAACTAGCTCACAAATTTTGCAGAATTGCACTTTTATTGTGTTCAGCACCACTGATGCACTTGGCAATTGTTCTTTCCTCATCAGATGCATGATCAGAGATTTGCATTGAATTCAGTGGAACACATTCAGGTAGCTAGATTTGGCCTCATGATAACATTGAGAGAAAATGGAAAGAAATGAGAAGAAGGTAAATGAATGAGCATTTTTTTAAAGGAATACAGTAAGGAAGCATATTTCAGCAGTGAAACGAGGGGAAAATCCATCTGTTGCTTTAGTTTCACTCTAAAGATCTCTGGAGTTTGAATGTGGGGGCAATTTACTCTCATGTGCACTAATGCTACTGTGTGAGTCTACATACTGGGACATCCAACCTATTCTGTAATCATCCAGAAAATACAGCTTGTATATCATCAGCCTTAAAACAGTGTATGATATAATGGATGAAGTGAACACACATAAAATCATAATGTGTAAAGTAGAAGACATCAACAAACAGCTCTTAATAGGGCAAGCTGAAAATATGAAGGGTGAAAGTTAATTTTATGCATGCTTGATGAGCTTCTAGCTGATTATGTTTAGAAACATATTATATGTGTGATAGCAAACATTGCACATTTATATATCCTTTGACCCTCCAGCAATCTTGCTTGATTGTGTCTATACAGTATTGTGGGCATGTCAGATAATAGCGATCCTTGAATTTTCTGTTACACATTAATGTGTTTGTTTTGGTGTGAATGCTATGCTTATATGGGACTGAATCCAACACTGCCAGCCTGCTTTTGCTATTCACCCTCCCACTAGTGTAAGTGACCTCTAGTGGTATGTAAATTGCAGAAGCTGGCATGATGAGTTTATCATTGGTGTAGTGGTTAAGAGCATGGGACTGGGACTCAGACAATCTGGGTTCTAGTCCCCACTCGACCATGGAGCCAACTGGATGACTTTGGGCCAGTCATAGTCTCTCAGCCCAACCTACCTCACAGGGTTGTTGTGGGGATAAAATGGAGGAGGAGAATGATGTAAGCTGCCTTGAGCCCTTTGTAGGAAAAGGCAGGATATAAATCAATCAATCAATCAATCAATCAATCATTGTGGTACCTTACACTCCTGGTGTACCTCTAGGAATTGGTGACACTAGCAGCGCATCAATCGCATAAGTAGATAAGGAGCTTCATCAGCTATGTAATGTCTTCTGGAGTGTATGTGGAGTAATTGACATTTGCTCGGGTCCAGCCTCTTCACATGGCATGGCGCATGGAAGTGTGTCAAAGATCTACCACCCTGTCTCTAATCCTTCTGAGTCTGGCATCTCAGGTAGGGTACTGCAAGAGTGAGCGAGAAAGTGTAGCTGACGCCTTGACTCCAAAGGGAGCTCTGCCTTAGGGAAATATCAGCAGGCTCAGAATGCATCAGCATCACAAATTTTGCCAAGCTCTTTGCTTTCATGCTACAGTCATATATTTGAGGTTCATATATGTTAGACCCTGTACCAATACCTTCTCCTAACCAGTTTCAATACATGACCCTTCACCCCTCAAGGGGCGCCCATCTTGTTATCCTGATTAATCTATAGAAATGCCCAATGCATTAAACTACTCAGCACTCATGGTAGTGTTTCTGCAGATGGGCTAAATAGCTGTGAAACTGTTGTCATGACCTTTAGCATGTATTTCTTTAGAATATTTAGAGACCTTTAAAGCATTATTTTGCTGTGAATAATAAGATTATGAATACAGTTTAGGGTAGGCAATGAGCACAACTCACTACTGTGTCATGTCTCACCATATTTTTGTTAATTTCTGACACAGTCCTAGGCAGACATATACTTACTTACATGTGTATGGTTATACATGCAGACCACCCCACCGCATTGGTTGTCGTTCATCCTCCTCCTTCTCTTTCTAGCTCTGACAGAATGTAAGACGGTCAATGGCTCTCTT